>NC_133334.1:87274653-87590432 GCF_042186555.1 Aquarana catesbeiana | reverse complement strand
TACATCGGCATTAAGATGTCCTGTCATCTCTAAAATAAAGGGCTGCAGATCAGATGTTCGGCACGCTTAAGTGAGACAGGGCTATTAACGCTGCCTGAGCACAGCAGTGTTAAGGTCCCCTGTCAATCAAAACTGGGGTAATGTGTGTTGCACTACCCCTGAAGGAGCCGTTTGGTAATTTTGGGTTCCCTGTTCTGCGCCTCAACTCCAAGAACACCCTCAGCCCCTCTGACACACCTGGTTGATTGAATCACTACAGACACACATAGCGTATAGTACCTTTCACCTTACTGTATGATATAGGCAATAAACAATTACACACGTGTTTAGTGGTAGACACTATTTGTCTAGAATTAGGAACTTGCATAAATGATAAAAAATGCAGTTCACAAAGCAGAGTAGAACTACCCTCAGGTAATAAAGGTAAACAAATATATCTATAAAAGCAGCTCTATATCAATAGCAAAAAAATTAATACGAGAATAGGTAAATATTTAGCAACACAACTGTAATCTAAACGTGTTTAAAGGAATAGAGAGAAGGTGGGGTCCCCCTTTAAATGGCAACAACAAACTGTGAAGGGCCAGTGCAAGGATTTTTGTTTACTTATCCCTGGTCCAAGAAGTGACGTCATACAGGGGAGGGCTGGCAGCCTGTCCAGTCAAGTGGCCCATTGAACCACCAAATCAGCTCATCCATGCCCACCTGGTTTTTCAATGCAGCCTCACCAGTGCCGCCTCATCAGTGCCCATCAATGCAGCCTCACCATGCCCATCAATGCAGACTCATCAGTGCCCATCAATGCAGACTCATCAGTGCCCATCAATGCAGCCTCATCAGTGCCCATCAATGCAGACTCACCAGAGTTGTAGTTTCCTCTGCCCTGCTCGGGAGCTTGAGCGCCGACTACAACTCCCGGAATGCAACAGCAGTCGGCTGGGCCGTCGGCCCAACTTCCTACAGAAGAAAAAAAAAGGCAGCAGGCAGCGGCTGCCAGCTGTTTTCAACATAGATTAGAGTGGCCTAGGGGGCACTCTGCCCCCCCCGGCCCAGCCTGCCCCTGACGACATACATGACACTTCCCGGTCTGTGTACAGGAGGGTGGCTGAGTGGATGAAGGTCTGCTGAGCTATGGCCACCCTTCCCAGTGCCACCCATCATGACAGCACTGGGCCCGCAGGTGGGACAGTGGTGCCCAGTAAACATGGTGAAGGGGATTGCACATTGTGTCAGTGGTGGAAGTGATAGGCGGCTTCCCTGCCACTTGTAACACTTCCAGATGAAAGGCGACAGTCAGCTTTACTATAGTACACACACTCCGAGCTGCTATAGGGGCTGGGGATTAGGATTTTACTGCCCCCCTATCCGGTGCCCTGAGGTGGCTGCTTAAGCCACCATATGGTAGTGCTGGCCTAGGGCCACTACAGTTACAGGGCAGTCTTTAGGCTCAGTTCACACCAGTGTGCTGTGCAACCTCACATGTGATTCGCACTACACTGCAGTGCAAATCACATGTGAAGTCTGTGCTATGCGATTTCTGCCATACAGATAGTATTGCTGAATTTGCATCGCATTTGGACCAAGGTCATGCAGGACCCTTTTTGGTCCACACCAGAATCGGATCGCATGGGTGTTCACACCCATGCGATCCGATTCATGTCTAAATTGACAGTTTACACAGCAATATGTGAACCGATCTGGGGGTGTCATTAACTTTGTATTGACACTTTCAGCGGTTCGCATAAGGCAGTGTGAACCGAGTCAGGTGCAATGCAGGAACTGGCAGTGGATTCACAGGGTTCTCGCATCGCACCAGTGTGAACCGAGCCTAAGTGTTGGTTCACACTGCAGCGATGTGGGAACCCTGCGAATCCGCTGCGGGTTCCCGCATTGTATGTCTCCCGGTGGCAGTTCACACTGCCCTATGCAAACTGCTTGGAGTGTCAATACAAAGTTAATGACACCCCCAAATAAGTTTGCATATCGCAGTGTGAACTGCAAATTCGGACAGGAATCAGATCACATGGATGTGAACACCCATGCGTTCCGATTCTGCTGCAGATCAGAAAAGAGGTCCTGTGTGAGTTTGGTCCGAATGCAATACGAATTCAGCCATACAATCTGTATGGCTGAAATCGCATAGAAGTCGCATGTGATTTGCACTGCAGTGTGGTACAAATCACATCCGATGTTGAACATCGCTGCAGTGTGAACTAGCACTAAGTCCTAAATCTTCATCTCTTGCAGCTGTGAATAGGGCCTGCAGGCAGTATTAGGGACAAAGAATAACAGGGTGGGCAGTTCCTATAGATGGCAGTAGATAATGGCCGACCGGCCCTCTTACCAGAACTGGGGATACAGCAACACAATGGTTCCTCTGATCAGGAGTTAGCTCATTCTGGGTTGCCTGTGGCGACTCCGCTTGGTAGTGCCCAGATCTGTATTCTGGAAATAACTTCATGCCTTTCTTCAGAAGGGATGGTGCTAGGCAGTGTGGATTTCTCTGTGGTGGTGCAGTGCAGTGGGATTCTCTCTCTGATGGAGTTCTGGGTGCACTTCCCCAAAATTCCCTCCTCTTCAGCTGGGCATGCTGGGGGCTGCAGTTTCTTCCTTTAGTTTTGCAATGTCCACCATTTGAGACTACATTTCCCACAATCCTCCTCTCTGTTTCATTTCAGTGTTTTTTCCCCCTTGTCCAATAAGAAGGAGGGGGAAGAAACAAGATTACAGTGGTGAGAGGAGGAGAGGGGGGAGAGAAGAGCCCGCAGCAGCTTCTCTCTCTCCACACAGACACAGACATCTGCTCCGTTTTTCTGCTGCTCTGCTCAACTCTAACAGGAGGAAGGAGGGGGAATGGGCAGGAAGCAGAGAGAGAGAGAGAGTCCTCCAGTCTTTTAGCGGCGGCTCGAGCAGGAGGGTGAAGGAGGTCTCCTCGGACCCGCTCCTGTCATTTGCCGGCGGCACATATCAGGCAAATTCGGCGATGGTGAGGCCCCTATGATGGCGAGGCCTGAGGCGATCGCCTAATTTGCCTAATTGGAGAGCCGCCTCTGCCCTTCCTTTTTAGATTGTAAGCTCTAACGAGCAGGGCCCTCTGATTCCTCTTGTATCAAATTGTAATGTAACTGTAATGTCTGCCCTCATGTTGTAAAGCGCTGCGCAAACTGTTGGCACTATATAAAAATATAAAACCTGTATAATAATAATAATCATTTCAAAATCCAGTATATCAATTATTAATCCACAAAGGAAAAAAAAAAAAAAGAGCCGCTTTCCGACCGCCGCACACGGATGTACGTCGGCACAATGGCACAGGCAGGCAAATGGACGTACAGGTACGTCCCTTTAAACTTGCCGCCATTTGGGGAACGCACGCGCCGCGGGAGCATGCCCGCGGGTCCCAGGAACTCGATGTTCTCTGGCGGCCCTCGATTGCGGTGTGGAGAGGTAGAATGGGGAAGTACCTATGTAAACAAGGCATTTCCCTGTTCTGCCTTGTGTCATGACAGAGATCCACTGCTCTCTGTGATCGAGAGCAGTGATCACTGTCATGTCCTAGGTAGCCCCTCCACCCACAGTTAGAATCACTCCCTAGGACACACTTAACCCCTTCATCACCCCCTAGTGGTTAACCCCTTCCCTGCCAGTGTCATTTACACAGTAATCAGTGCATTTTTATAGCACTGATCACTGTATAAATGAAAATGGTCCCAAAATAGTGTCAAAAGTGTCCAATGTGTCCGCCATAATGTCGCAGTCATGATAACAATCTCAGATCTCCGCCATTACTAATAAAAAAAAAAAATAATAATAAAAATTCCATAAAACTATCCCCTATTTTGTAGACGCTATAACTTTTGCGCAAACCAATCAATATACGCTTATTGCGATTTTTTTTTTTAACCAAAAATATGTAGAAGAATACATATCGACAAAAATTTGTAATAGCAAAAAGTTAAAAATATTGCATTTTTTTCAAAATTGTCGGTATTTTTTTGTTTATAGGGCAAAAAATAAAAAACGCAGAGGTGATCAAATACCACCAAAAGAAAGCTCTATTTGTGGGAAAAAAAGGACGTCAAACTTATTTGGGTACAACGTCACACGACCGCGCAATTGTCAGTTAAAGCGATGCAGTGCCGAATTGCAAAAACTGCTCTGGTGAGGAAGGGGGTAAAATCTTCCGGGGCTGAAGTGGTTAAAGTAAACATTAGTTCCTACTTTCTCCAATGACCCCCGACATTTCTCATATAGGAGCATACCTATTATAAACAATGGCCCCCATGGGCATTCGATGTTGTATACGGTTTGTCCAGCCACTTTGCCCACACTTTATCATATTTACTAGGACAGCCCCTATTCATGTAAGTATCTCTATAAAATGGAAGATTATTATTTACTAATTGTTTCCAATATGAGAGCTTGGGGACTGAGGTTTCTTTCAATGCAGCCCAATAGCTTTTCTTGCGTAAAATAATGTTATATTAGTGAACACTCGCTCGGACACTGTGGGAAGAATAGTCTCTACCAGGCTCAGTAGACAAACAGATATTGAAACCAGTAAGGGAACAGAAGTGATAGAGTTCAATAAATCCACCACTTCCACCCAAAAGATAACTATATATGGACAAGTCTAGAAAATATGTGTAAAATCCCCCTGATTTGCGACACATCGCCAACACTCCGTAGAACACACAGAATTTATCTTTTTAAGTCTATGTGGCATAATATATGCTCTATGTACCAATTTATATTGAATCATACGATCTCTTAAGGATATCAAAGATCACAGAGGGAAATCCCACACACCCCTCCAATCTTCCATATCTAAATCTGGCATACCTTGCACCCACCTAGCTCTGAGAGCCTCTAATGGCAGGATAGAAATTAATATAAGATGAGCGTACAATCTCGAGGTGGGCTTATCCAGACACTCAGACCTAAGTACTAGTTCTAAAGTGGATTGTCTAATTGTTAAACTATCCTGGGGAAACTGTGCATGAAAGGTATGAAGAAGCTGGAAATATCTAAATAAATGGGAGCTTGGAACATTAAAAGTCGAAGTAAGTATAGAGAAGGTAGATAGTTTCCGATCAGTAATCACTTGAGAAAGTAGTTTATTATTATACTTGGTCCATGCAATAGGCTCTGGTGCTTTAAAAAATTGAGGAAGAGTAGGATTAAACCATAAAGGAGCATTTGGAGAAAAAGCACCCATATGCCGTGTACACACGGTCGGACTTTTCAGCAACAGACTTTTGACAGAGTTTTGGCGGACTTCCGACGGACTTTCTAACGAACGGACTTGCCTACAAATGATCACACAAAAGTCAGATGGATTCATACGTGATGACGTACACCGGACTAAAATAAGGAAGTTGATAGCCAGTAGCCAATAGCTGCCCTAGTGTCGGTTTTTGTCCGTCGGACTAGCATACAGACGAGCGGATTTCTGGGTCTGGCGGAGTTACAACGTAAAGATTTGAAGCATGTTCCAAATCTAAAGTTCGTCAGATTTGCGACTGGAAAAGTCTGCTGAAGGTCCGCTGAAGCCCACACATGATCGGATTGTCCACCGGATTTGGTCAGTCGGTGTCCGTCGGACCAGTCCGGTTGAAAAGTCCGACCATGTGTACGCTGCATTAGGATATTGCTCACATCTAAGGCCAGCCTCCCAAGTTTGAATAGTGATAAGCATTGAAGGGGTCAGCTGATATGGTGCCTTACGGCCCCTAATTAAAAGAGCCTTCAGGGCATCCACAGAGCCTACTACTGCCGCTTCCAATCTAGTAGAGGAGTTATACATATCAGGATTCAGCCACCATGCGGCCGTAACCAATTGAGTGGGTAAAAAATATCTATATAAATCCAGGAAGGCTAGTCCCCCCTGCTCACAAGGGCGTATCAGAGTAGTTAATTTGTACCTGGGATTCTTCGATCCCCATAAAAAAGTTTATTTCATTTTGTAAAAAAGGACATATGAAGCCACTGAGGAGAGCGTCTAAATAAATACATAAATATAGGTATGATTTTCATCTTTAGAAGATTAATACGTCCTAATAAAGACAATGGTAAAGACTTCCATACTTTCAATTTTGACCCAATATATCCCAGAATCAGCATAAAATTCAGAGGAATAAATTCAGAAACTTGGCGGGAAATTACAACTCCCAAATATTTGAAATTCTCCACCCACTGCAGTGGAATATCATTCAAAGCCGTACTACGGGCCTCCATATCTATTGGAAACAACAAGGACTTGCTCCAATTTACCTTCCACCCTGTGACTATAAAAAAGGAATCGAATACCTTCAAAGCCCCTTGGAGAGAGGGTCAAGCATCATTTAAAAATATGAGGCTACCCTCTCCTCCAACCAACCAATCCGCAGTCCCTTAATATTGGGAGAGGTGCATAAAGCCTCCGCCACAGGCTCCATAGCAATAGCAAAGAGGGTCGGCGAGAGAGGGCAGCCCTGCCGAGTTCCCCTAAACAATGAGAAAGCTGTTGACAATCCTCCCCCCATCTTCACTGCAGCTGTTGGATTTCTATATAAGACCTGCAACCATTTTATAAATACTGTTGGAAAGCCCATTCTTCGGAGTTCCTCCCACAAAAAGAGCCACTCCAAAGTATCAAAGGCCTTCTCTTTATCTAGGGAGGCAATAACCCTAGAACCTATGTTAAGATGTGAAGCATGAATGTTAGTATATAATCTCCTTAAATTCACATCTGTAGCCCTACAAGACATGAACCCCGTCTGATCTGAATCAATAATATTCTGCAGCAATGATTGCAATCGCCTAGAGATGAGTTTTGTCAAAATATTAAAATCTACATTCAATAGAGCAATGGGCCTATATGAAGCACAAGAAGATGGATCTTTTGGATGCTTGTAGATTAAAACTATATGCGCATGACTCATTGATTCTGGTAAGGCTCATTCCTTTAGACAATCAGAGTAAAGAAAAGTCAGTACAGGAGCTAAAAGCTCACCATTAGCCTTTTAAAATTCAATAGGAAGGCCGTCTGGCCCCGGTGACTTCCCCAATGGAAACGAACCAATGACCGAGAGGACCTCCTTCGATGTTATTGCATGTACTAGCGTCTTCCTCTCATTATCCGTTAACCTTGCTAGTGCACAAATTTTTTGCTTGTTCACATGTTCTGGTGCAAACTGAACCCGGGGGGGGGGGGGGGGGTGTTCAGCCCATCCCTAAGTGTGACCATTCATTTTTACTTTAGTGTCAGTTTAATTTTTCAGGGCAGGTTTCATGTTTAACGCAGCATATATCAGAGCAATACTGTACGATTAATGCAGTACATGCCAGTGCTTTACTGCACGTTTAACGCAGTATATATCCGTGTGTTACTGCACGTTTAACACAGTATATATCAGTGCGTTACTGTATATTTAAAGCAGTATATATCAGTGCAATACTGCATGTTTAACACAGTATATATATCCATGCGTTACTGCATGTTTAACGTAGTATATATCAGTGCATTACTGTGCGCTTAACGCAGTATATATCAAGAGTTACTGCACGTTTAATGCAGTATACATCCGTGTGTTACTGCACTTTTAACACAGTATATATCAATGCGTTACTGTATGTTTAATGCAGTATATATCAGTGCATTATGGCACGTTTAACGCAGTATATACCAGTGTGTTACTGCACGTTTAACGCAGCATATTTGAGTGCATTACTGCACGTTTAACGCAGTATATATCAGTGCATTTCACTCGCTCTTGGAGGATTTGCATCACCTGTTTGACCTCCTTTATCTGTGTCTTGCTTCGGGGTCCTTTGTGGTACTTTCTTTATCCTCTCGTCATGGATCCAGGCTCCGGATTGTTCCGTGAGGACTGCGGTTCTGTTCACTGCAACTATGCAAGTGGGCAGGCCAAAAGGGTAATCTTGCTTCTTGGTCCATTTAAGCTGGCGAATTATGACCGTGCTGGAACTCGTATGTTGGTTCCTGTGGGGGTAATGGAAAACAAGAGAATACTTTACCGTAGATGCCATTCAACTTGTATCAAACTCAGATCTCCCTGCTCTATTACCAAGGGTTTCTTAATCCAGGGCATGGGAAAAGGTTGACCCATCAAGATCTCAAAAGGGTACAAGTGATTGGTCTTGGAAGGGGTCATTCTTATTTCTGCTAAAACCGCAGGCAGCACATTTTTCCATTTGGCAAATGTGCCACCTGTAGCCTTCCTTATTTTATCTTTAATTGTTCGGTTCATTCTTTACACTCTGTGGGTGATATGGACTTTTGGTATGCCTGATTTCCCCTCTTTGGCAATGAGTCCTGTCTCAGGACTCATTGCCAGACCCTGTTTATGCCAACAGGCCAGATCTTCTGGTGAAACCATAGCCTATAGGTCCTGCAAAACCTGTTCCCAGGGCAAAGTTGGGGGTGTAAGGGGAGGGGGGGGCATTTGGATAAAAGCTGGGACCGTCAAAGCAGCTTGTTTAGCAGCGGCGTTGGCCAGTGCATTTCCCTTTGAAATGTCATCAGTACTGTGTGTGTGCTTCCGCAGGCTGACCCAATGTAAATGATGTAGCCATTTCTACAGCCATGGTACAAGAGGCCAAAGCCCTCAGACACGCCAGCATGCCTTGTACCAGAACTGGGAGTACTCTAGAAAAAAGGCTACAGGTCTCAGCTTTCCTCCATGCTCTTGTGCAAGGACCCCAGTCATGGTTTTACAGTTGTCCTTTGCAAACAAATTAAACATTTTACAATTTTCAAGTAATCCCAGACCAGGAGCCATTACCATAGCAGTTTTAAGATACACAAAAGCATTGACCATTTCATTTCACAAGATTAGGACTATTAGGTAGAGCAGCTTGTCTCAGCAAGTTATCATAGTAGGAGCAATCAGATATCCATTGGCAGCAGTAAGCGATCATACCTAAGAAGATTAACACTTCCTTCTTGGTATGTGGGCGGGGCAGACTTGTGACTGATTCTCCTTTCACCATGGGACAGAGTAAAATCAAGACACTCAACAGTTTCCTGACACCATTGCAACTTTTCATTAGACACTTTGTGATCTGTCTGTGCTAAATGTTCTAACAGTAAAACAGAGTCTTTCTGACAGGCTTCCTGGGAGGGACTACACAACAGCAGGTCATTGAAAAGGGGCATGGCTAGGTGCCTAAGACTGTAAGGTGACCTGCAGAACTATTGAGTAGACTGCAGGTGAGTTTATATAGCCATGGCGATTCCAGGTTATCTGGCGCCCTCTATAGAAAAAACGCTAGTAGTAGTTGTGTCTCTTCGTCAACAGGGACGGAGAAAAAATCCATTACTTAAATCAATAACAGAAAAACACACTGCCGAGGCAGGTATGGAGGTAATGAGAGATGGCATATCAGGTACAATAGGGCAATTGAAATCACAAGGTTATTTATGGCTCAGAGATCCTGCACAAACCTATATGATCCATCACTCTTTTTGACTGGGTTTATGGGAGTGTTATAAGGCGATATGATGGGTCTTAAAAATTCCTTGTTTCAGGAATTGCTCAATAATGGGTGCCTGATGCCTTCCTCCTTCTCTTTGGAGAGATGGTACTACTTGTGGTAAACTGGGGATACTCCTTGTTTTAGTCTGGCTTTGTAAGGGGTACATGAAATGTATCCTACATCAAGACTGTTTTTAGCCCAGAGGGGGTGGTCTTGGGGGAGAGACTTCAGTTTGAAAGAACAGTGGTAATTCTATGGTTACCCCCCTCTTCAAATCAAGAAAATTTAAATTTCTAAGACTCCTATTACATCTCTTCCCAAAAGTTTTGCCGGGCATGAAGGTGTTATCCTGAATGAATGTAAGAGTACAGTTCCAGTGACAAAGTTACTCACTATTAAGGATCATATCTGCTGAAGAAGTAGCTTTCTCTTTGAGTGGTGGGGGGTCCCTGTTTCCTTCATGTACTTTTATGTCCCACTTAGGGTCCCCTGTGTTCCATGGGAAAACTTTCTCATCCCTCAGAGTCCCCTGACCATATCCATATGGAATTGGTCATTTGCACCTGTACCTGGAAATGGTGAGATACTGCACATACTTTCAGTTTATCCGGCCAGATCGTATATGAAAGGACTTATCAAAAAATAATCCGTTCCACATACTCTGACCACATAGTCTTTACATGTCTCTCTGGGATTAGGTGGGGGGCATTTTTTACTTTCTCCCTTACCCATTCCTAATTTGGTTACAAACAACTTTTACAAACTTACCAAGGGTTGTTGTCTTACCTTACAAGACCCTCTTGCAACATACAACAATAATTTAAGCTCTAAACAATATTCTTATACAGTACAATATTCTTATACAGTACAATACAATATTCTGCGATAGAAAGACGAAGCAAAAGGTTGGTAGCATTCCACTGATTGTCCGGCTCCTTCCTTAAGAGCCTCTATTTTACTATTTTCAAATTAGTCTCCCAAAGACTAACATTAATGTGCTTGCCAAAAGCACATGTGCTTCCCAAAAGCACAGTAGTTTACAATTAATCTCTCTACAATTTTGTACTATCAGTCTACCAAAGACTGTTGCCTTAATGTGCTTGCCAAAAGCATGGCAGTTTGCAATATACAAGAATGCGGTATTGTCAGAGCCAAGGCAAGAAGAACTGTCAAAAAAGCAGACACATTCCTACATTACCTCAGATGAACGCTGTATCCCACCGCTGCCACCACGCTGTAATGCCCCGCACACACGGTCGGACTTTGTTTGGACATTCCGACAACAAAATCCTAGGATTTTTTCCGACGGATGTTGGCTCAAACTTGTCTTGCATACACACGGTCACACAAAGTTGTCGGAAAATCCGATCGTTCTAAACGCAGTGACGTAAAACACGTACGTCGGGTCTATAAACGGGGCAGTGGCCAATAGCTTTCATCTCTTTATTTATTCTGAGCATGCGTGGCACTTTGTCCGTCGGATTTGTGTACACACGATCGGAAATTCCGACAACGGATTTTGTTGTCGGAAAATTTTATATCCTGCTCTCAAACTTTGTGTGTCGGAAAATCCGATGGAAAATGTCCGATGGAGTCCACACACGGTCGGAATTTCCGACAACACGCTCCGATCGGACATTTTCCATCGGAAAATCCGACCGTGTGTACGGGGCATAAGGGTTAAATCTGCTTAGACCTGGACAATCAGTAGAATTTTTTTGGAGCTCCTGAAGCATCCAATACAGACAAGAGAGTCGTTCAATGAATGCTTGCTTTTAATGGTAAGAATCACATCTTTATACAAATTATGCACAAAGAATATTGCAAAACCCAAAGAGAAAGGAGGGAGGTAGGGAGGACAGAGTTCATCACATGACACATAATTCCTATACAAACTTATGCTGTGGTCATCGTGACAAACTGACAAATCGTGACTATGATTTTTATTTTACAATATTTCATATTAACCACCTCCCGTCCGCGCTATAGCCGAAAGACAGCTACAGTGCGGACCTAATTTGCCGGGAGGGCGTCATTAGAAGTCCTCTCATGCTCAAGGGGCCTGCTCGCCCCCTGCAGGGCACGCGCGGCGCGCTCTGTGATCAGCGAGTCTATTACTCGGCTGATCACAGATCGGAGTAAGGGGTCGATCCCGACCCCTTACCACGTGATTAGCTGTCAGCCAATGACAGCTGATCATGTGATGTAAACAGAGGCGGTAATCGCCTATTTTTTCTCCTCACGCTGGTAGCGTGAAGAGAAAAAAAAAAAGCCGGTGGCTGTGAGAGGGACATCAGTCCCGATTGTGGAGAGCCTCTGCAGAGGCTTCTGTGCTCACCTGTGCTACCTACCAGTGCCCACCAGTGCCACCTACCAGTGCCCACAGTACCACCCATCAGTGCCCACAGTGCCACCTATAAATGTCACCAATCAGTGTCTCATCACCAGTGCTGCCTATCAATACTACCTACCAGTGCCCATCAGTTCCACCTACCAGTGCTCATCAGTGCCACCTATCTGTGCACATCAGTGACATCTATCAGTGCCACCCATCAGTGCCACCCATCAGGGCCCATTAGTGCCGTCTTATCAGTGCCTATCAGTGTCGCCTTATCAGTGCCTATCAGTGTCGCCTTATCTGTGCCTATCAGTGCAGCCCATCAGTGCCCATCAGTGCCCATCAGTGCAGCCCATCAGTGCCCATCAGTACAACCTCATCAGCGAATATCAACGAAGGAGAAAAATTACTTGTTTGCAAAATTTTATAACAAACTATGAAACGTTTTTTTTTTTTTTTTCAAAAATTTCTGTCTTTTTTTGTTTGTTTAGCAAAAAATAAAAACCCAAGTGGTGATTATATACCACTAAAAGAAAGCTCCATTTGTGTGAAAAAAAATCTAAAAGTTTAATTTGAGTACAGTGTAGCATGACCACGCAATTGTCATTCGAAGTGTGACAGCGCTGAAAGCTAAAAATTGGTCTGGGCAGGAGGGGGGTTTAAGTGCCCAGTAAGCAAGAGGTTAACCTTTAAAATAAAAAAGTTTGTGGTTCATTACTTAGCCCTGACAATAAATTAGGAAAATATATACAAAGCCACAATGCATTTCTCAAATACTTGGCTTACGACTGCAAAAGTTATTTCATAGTGACAGAAATGTGAAGTAGCATTGAGAGGAACAGTTGTAGAACATCAGCTTCAGCTCTCATTTCAGCTCAAATCAAGTTCCAGCAACTGAACACAAGCACTGTTCCAGCTCTGAACTTTGCCTAGAAATGTAAGGAGCTCTACTTCAAATCAGAGACGCCAACAAATCTTGCACCTGCCACGTGGAAACTATATATAAGTTTAAGCACTTACTCCATGCGTAATGTTTAACTAGTTGACCTCCAGGAAGATTTACCCCCTTCACGACCAGGCTATTTTTTGCGATACGGAACTGCGTTACTTTAACAGCTTTCCGACCAGCTGCCGTCATTTTATTGCGGCAGGTCAGCATGAGCATGCGAACCGTCGTAGCTATACGTCGGCCCGTGGGATCGGGATAGCAGGCCGCTGCACAGCGGGGGTGCCGATGCACGTGGCCGACGGTCGCAATGACTGCCGGCCACGAGCAATCGCGATCACGAGAGACAGAACAGGGACGAGTGTGTGTAAACACACGCTTCCCTGTTCTGTTCTGAGAGGAGTGACAGATTGTGTGTTCCTATTAGTTGGAACCACGATCCGTTACTTCCTCTAGTCAGTCCCCTCCCCCTTCAGTTAGAAACACACACACACTAGGGAACATAATTAACCCCTTGATTGCACCCTAGTGTTAACCCTTCCCTGCCAGTGTCATTTTTACAGTAATCAGTGCATTTTTATAGTACCGATTGCTGTATAATAGTCAATAGTCCCAAAAATGTGTCAAAAATGTCCGATGTGTCCGCCATAATTTTGCAGTCCAGATAAAAATCGCAGATCACCGCCATTACTAGTAAAAAAATAATAATAAAAATGCTATAAATCTATCCCCTATTTTGTAGACGCTATAACTTTTGCGCAAACCAATCAATATACGCTTATTGTAATTTTTTTTACCAAAAATATGTAGAAGAATACATATCGGCCTAAACTGAGAAAAAATTTGCTTTTTATGGGGATATTTATTATAGCAAAAAGTACAAAATATTGTGTTTTTTTCAAAACTGTCGCTCTTTTTTTGTTTATAGCGCAAAAAATTAAAAACACAGAGGCAATCAAATACCACCAAAAGAAAGCTCTATTTGTAAGAAAAAAAGGATGTCAATTTTGTTTGGGTACAGCGTTGCACGACCACTCAATTGTCAGTTAAAGCAACGCAGTGCCAAATTGCAATAAATGGCCCGGTCATTCAGCAGCCAAATCTTCCAGGGCTGAAGTGGTTAAATGAGAATTGCGCTGTCATGCAATGCTGTACCCCAAAAAAAATTCTGATCAACATTGTGTTTTTTATTTTTTGCGCTATAAACAAAAAAAAACCGCCAATTTTGAAAAAATAACTTTCTGCTATAAAACACATTCAATAGAAAAATGTAAAAAATCTAATTTCTTAGATTTGTATTATTCTGCTACATATTTTGGGGTAAAAAAATCCCAATAAGCGTATATTAATTAGTTTACCCAAATGTTATAGCATCTACAAACTATGGGATATATTTATGGAATTTTTTTTTATACTAGTAATGGCGGCGATCAGCGACTTATAGCGGGCCTGCGATATTGCGGCAAACAATTGGACACTAACTGACACTTTGACACTTTGCGGGAACCAGTGACACTAATACAGTGATCAGTGCTAAAAATATGCAATGTCACTGTACTATTGACACTGGCAGGGAAGGGGTTAAACATCTAAGGCGATTAAAGGGTTAACTGTGTGCCTTGCCAGTGTTTTTGTGTACTGTATGTGCTGCTTTTACTAGGAGAAGAGATGGATTTTATTCTCTGCTTCACAAGTACACAAAATTCATCCCTTCCCCCCTGCCAGAATGGAGATCTGCCTTGTTTACATAGGCAGATGCATGTTCTGTGTGTTTCATACACGAACGGTGGGTGTTGGCAGACATCCATTGCCCGGCTCCTGCAGAATGGCTTCTGCTGTGATTAATCAGGAGAAGCGGGCCACTGGCACACGTGCACCACCTAGACGGAAGTCCAGAATCACGTATACTTATAGTATGTGATTCTACACAGGTTCAGATATACTTTCGGAAGGCTCTAGCCTTTCACCAGATACCATCAAGAGAAAGATAGGATTTCAAACTGCTGCTGCTTTGCAGCTATTTGGCAAAAGGGAAATGGCAAGAGTGAAAGTGTGGGGTGAAACATTGGGGGTTATTTATGAAAGGGAAATCTGCTTTGCACTACAAGTGCACTACAAGTGCACCCGGAAGTGCAGTCGCTGTAGATCTGAGGGGGACATGCAAGGAAAATAAAAAACAGCATTTTAGCTTGTACATGATTGGATGATAAAATGAGCAGAGCTTCTCCTGATTTCAGATCTTCCCCTCAGATGTACAGCGATTGCACTTCCAAGTGCACTTGTAGTGTAAAGTGGATTTGCCTTTCGTAAATAACCCCCCCCCCATTGTGTTACTAGGCTGCCCAACACTGATTTAATCGCATGAGAAGAAACATGAGATGTGTCATCCGTGTGTAGGCTCCATCACACATTTTCCATAGGAATTTCCGACACACAAAGTTTGAGAGCTTGCTATAAAATTTTCCGACAACAAAATCCATTGTCGGAAATTCTGATCGTGTGTACACAAATCCGACGCAAAGTGCCACGCATGCTCAGAATAAATTAAGTAACGAAAGCTATTGGCTACTGCCCCGTCTATAGTCCGACGTATGCGTTTTACGTCACCGCGTTCAGAATGATCGGATTTTCCGACAACTTTGTGTGACCGTGTGTATGCAAGACAAGTTTGAGCCAACATCCGTCGGAAAAAATCCATGGATTTTGTTGTCGGAATGTCTGATCAATGTACAGGGCATAAGAGTTATGTCTCAATGTGCTTTGAATTATTTGAAATGACATCAGTGAGTGAATCCTTACCTGTAAAGTGTCTGTAAATATCAAGTTATCCAACAACGAACAACAGTCACCCTCTCATGCCGTCAAAAGCATGTTTAAATTATAATGAAATGGAAAATGCTTCTGCTGAACAACTTTTTCCGCAATCTTACTGAAACGTACTTCAACTGTATCCATGAACCTTAACAAAAACAAATATGTGGAGAGGACCATTAAAAGTAACTAAAACTGTAACTGTGAAAGGGTAGAAGGTCAACAAACAGCAGAAAGGGCATATTGGGTGGTTATTCAGAATCCAATACTATAGTGACTATTCACTGAAATATGCCAACTGGGGTATAATAGCAAGGAAACTTCTGCTGACCTCAGAGAGTTTCCATGTCATAGTGCCCAGATCAGCACTGTTCAAGCTATATGAATATGTCCTTTTTTCTTTGGTTCCCGTTACTAATGAAGGTATTGCCAAGCCCAAATGACTGTGACCACAAGAAGTTGGTAGTTATTTATATTTAATACTGCGTTTTTTACTTTATGAATGTTCTGTTTTTAGCCTATAGCTTATTCAGCATACACAATATCAGTCTGTCCTAGTGATGGATACCATATTGAAAGTCTTATTGGTGAAAATACCAGAGAGATGAAGTTTCTAGTCCCAATCAGATTCTCAGATATTTAATGTTTCCAGTGTAGACCAGGAAAAAAAAGGGAGTACCTTGCTTGTTTCTACGGGAAACTCAGACAGTTATTTTACTTTATTTGTGTTTTTAATGATTCTTACTCTGAATGGTCTAAGGTACCCCAAGGTTTAGTGTTGGAACCCTTACCTTTTAATATATTTATAAATGTTAGAGTCTGGGATTAAAAGTATCATTTCAATGTTTGCAGATGACACCAAGCTATGCAGTGGAATAACGTCCTTACAGGATGTCTCCAACTTACAAGCCAATCTCAATGCATGATTTAATTGGGCAACTAAGTAGCAAATTAGGTTTAATATTGATAAATGTAAAGTTACGCACTTGGGGCTAAGAATATGCATGCATCATACTAGGAAGAGAACAGCTGGGGGAGTCAATGGTGGAGAAGAATCTGGGTGTTCTGGTAGATCATAAGCTTAATAATAGCATACAATGCCAAGCTGTGGTTTCCAAAGCAAGCAAAACCCTTTCTTCTATTAAGAGAGGTATGGACTCCAGAGAGAGAGATATCATTTTGCCCCTGTACATATCATTAGTAAGCTCTAAACTGGAATATGCAGCTCAGTTTTGGGCACCAATTCACAAAAGGGATATCGGGGAACTGGAGAAAGTGGGAAGGGCAACTAGACTGATAAGAGGCATGGAGGAGCCCGTAACCAAGATTAAAGCATGGATCTATCCTGACTTGTATCAACGATTCAGGCTGGTGATGGTGGTGTAATGGTGTGGGGGATATTTTCTTGGCACACTTTGGGGCCCTTAGTACCAATTGAGCATTGATTAAATGCCACAGCCTACCTGAGTATTCTTGCTGACCATGGCCATCCCATTATGACTACAGTGTACCCGTCTTCTGATGGCTACTTCCAGCAGGATAGTGCACAATCTTCAAATTATCTCAAACTGGTTTCTTAAATATTATTTACAGTTCACTGCACTCCAATGGCCGCCACATCATAGGGATGTGGTGGAACGGGAGATTCGCATCATGGATGTGCAGCCGACAAATCTGCAGCAACTGCGTGATGCTATCATGTCAATGTGGACCAAAATCTCTAAGGAATGTTTCCAACACCTTGTTGAATCTTTGCCACGAAGAATTAAGGCAGTTCTGAAGGCAAAGTTCCCGGGGTTCCAACTGGGAACTAGAAAGGTGTACCTAATAAAGTGGCTGGTGAGTGTAGTGAACTTGGTGTTGAGATATTCACTTTAAGATCATCACAGAGGACAAGGGGCACTCTTTATGTCTGAAGGAAAATTTAGAATAGACTCCCGCAAGGGCTAGTTCTGTCCAGCTCAATAGATTGCTTTAAAAAAAGGCCTGGATTTTTTCCTTAATGTACTGTACATAATATAACTGGATTACCTATAATATTTAAAGACATTTAAAGATCCAGGGAATATCTAATTGAATCTAGGGGGATCAGGAAGGATATTTTTCCCTGCTGGAGCAAATTGGATCACGCTTTGCTAGGTTTATTGTCTTCCTCTGGTTCAACTGTGGGTATAGGATGATATATATAGGATTCTATATATTTTTTCCTCTTTTATTGGTTGAGCTAGATGGACTTGTGTCTTTCAACAACCAGACTAACTATGTAACTATATGTGATCTGAAAGTGAGTAGTTATCAGAGAAAAAAAATAGCAGCTGAAGTGAAAAAACAAAACAAACCTTTGACTGCTGTTTTGATCTTTCACATAGTTGACCTGTTGCTGATATTAAATCTTCTAGCTGGAAATTAAAAGTAGGTTGAATTTTAAAACTGTCAGCTTAAACACTGCACAGTTAGCTTAGACCTCATTCGCACCTAGCGTCCCCTAAACGTATATTTTTCATGCAATGTGCATAGGCAGCCTATTCACTTGTTTGCCCGTACCAAGACTGATTAAAGTGTATGTAAAGGCAAAAAAAAAAAATTAATGCATCTCTGCACATTCCCTATGTTTTATCCTTTGAACATGTTGCAAGTACAGAAAAGTAACAGCTGTTGTGCCTGAAATATTGTTGGCTCTTACCTTAACCAATTCAGCCCCGGAAGGATTTACCCCCTTAATGACCAGGCCATTTTTTGCTATACGGCACTGCGTTGCTTTAACAGACAATTGCGCGGTCCTGCGACACTGTACCCAAACAAAATTGATGTGCTTTTTTTCCCACAAATAGAGCTTTCTTTTGGTGGTATTTGATCACCTCTGCGGTTTTTATTTTTTGCGCTATAAACAAAAAAAGACCGACAATTTTGAAAAAAACAACCTTTTTTACTTTCTGCTATAATACATATCCAAAAAAAAAGAAAGTAAAAAAACAAACTTATTCATTAGTTTAGGCCAATATGTATTCTTCTACATATTTTGGTTAAAAAATCCCAATAAGCATATAATGACTGGTTGTGCAAAAGGTATAGCGTCTACAAAAAGAGGATATATTTAGGAACGTTACATTTTTTAAATAGTTTTTTCTGGTAATGGCAGCGATCTGCAATTTTTAGCGGGTCTGCGACATTACGGCGGACATATCTGACCCTAAGTGACACTTTTTGAGGACCGGTGACACCAATACAGTGATCAGTGCAAAAAAAAAAAAAAAAAATGCACTGATCAATGTATTTAAAAACGGAACCGGGACTCATCCAGTTTTGAACGGATCTAAAGGGATTAATCAATTAGGCTAACAAGTAGCTTTACCCAATATGAAGATCCGCTTTAACCGTCAGCCTGAGATTTAAATTACAATGATGGATATATATATATATATATATATATATATATATATATATATATATATATATATATATATATATACACCCATTATATAAAGCCTCTAGGGGTGGTTATCCTCTGAAATAAAGATAGTCAACATAAAAAATGGGGAGACCCAAAGAATTTCTTCATGGAGGATAAACCGGTGAAATACTAGAATTCATGTAATAATTATCCACATAAACTTTATTAAACACATTAATATTTAGAGAAATATCAAAATACACACCAACCTACAACACATAATCTAAAATTAGACTGTACGTCTAGATGAGAGACAGGTGGCCACCAATTTCGGATCACACACTCCGCAGCGCTCTCACACACACAGACAGACATGCACAGATCCAGATATCTGGTCTGGGAATATAGTCCTAAGATCCCAGGTATGGAAGTAAGGTGCAGTTTTTGGGATGGTAATTTTTCCAATGGAAGCTTAGTTCACGTTTAGGTGATATATAAAATGTCAGTAATACTACTTCCCAGTGGTAACAGCAGAATACTGTTAGGATTCAATTGGAATTTCCCATAGGAGTGTGCACATAATACTTGTCATGTGTGGAGATATCCCCGTTTGCAGGTAAGCAATAGATGTTATACTGAGCGGTCCATGACTCTTCAATAAAGGAGTGCTTTGGAGAGAAGATTTGAGACAACAGACAGGTGCTGTGAAAGATACCTTTAGCGCAGTGTGGAGAGACAGGGATCGCTGGTAATAGATCTTAAAAGAGATAGGTAAAATGCATCTCACCGTCTTATGTCTTCTCTGTATAAACCGTCATAGCCTCCACCGTCTTGTCTCCATTCTAATCATCTCTATCCATGCCAATTGCAAGGGAAGCCAAAGACAAAATATCCCATGAAGTTGATTCCACCCTTATGCTGGTATAGAAGGTTAGAGGGTCAGAGTCCTATGGCTTCAATATTTGCAGGTATATGTTCAAAGTCCCGAACCAAGACAGCTCCGTGTGCCTGGTACCTGTCAGCAAATGGAATGCATGTAGCCGCTCAGGGTAGGCTGTGGGGGGATCACAGAAATTGGTGGAATTCACTGTGTCTTCACACGAATACCGTAATTTTGGTAATGCTTACATGTTTCGCTTGGACTCAAGCTTCTTCAGAGCATGCGCAGTGGTGCATGATCCTGGTTTAAATAATTGGGTAAATTAAGAGTAATTAGTTCCCATTAGGATCATTCCCAACCAAACTGCTAACCAATCAAGGCATCATTCACCCATAGTGCAAACACACAGTCACATATAGGGGCGATCAATATTTGATATATAGACATACATGTATAGCCGCATCCGCATGGACACATGCATGTTCACATATATACATATCTCCAAAAGAGATCCAATGTAAACCTTAGTTGATAAACATATAGTACATAAAATTGCTACACATGAACAACCAATAACATAAAAAGCCAAGCTGCTAGAAAGTATCCACTAGAGAGGGAATGGCTACATATCTAAAGGACACGATTTTTACAATAGCTTTCCAGTTATAGCAATCCTAAAAGGATTCTATATCCTAAGGTAATTATAGTCATCTCGTACAGATATAGTTCTCCCTATATTTGAAAAATCCATTTGGGGGATCAAAAGGAGAGGAAAAGAAGCTGAAATTGCACAGAGCATAGATAGGGCATTAAAGCCCATTTATTGCTCCAAAAAGACAGATAAATTGCACTCATTGTTCAAGCCACAAGGATGCATGCTATTCAAAGTAAAGATCCACATTTTTTCCTTTTGGAGCAATATTTTATCGAAGTCTCCTCTTCAAGATGGAAGATTAAGTCTATATATGCCCTTGCATTTTAGACCCCTGGGGTCACCCCCATGTGTTTTCAAAAAATGTAAAGATAGTGGACGGTCATCATCTTTATTAATGATGCTCTGTATATGTTCGCCAACCCTGATTTTCAACTGCCTTTTTGTTATTCCCACGTAGATCAATCCACATGGACAGGTGAGCATGTAAATGACACGTGTCGTTAGGCAGTTTATGAAATTATAGATTTTAAATTGTTTATTTCCATCTGAGCTAGCGAACATATCGTTTTTTTCCACATACTTACAAATGTGGCATACCCTTCACTGGGGGGAGGCTAGTAAGCCAATCCCGTTTCTCAGGTCTACGATATTCAGAATGTACTAAATAATCTCTCAGGTTGGTGGCTCTTCTTGCTGTGAGTAGGGGCCGATCTCCAACAATGCCTCCAAGGAGGGGGGCTTCCGCTAGTATATGCCAATGATGGCTAAGTACTCTTCTTGTCTGCTCCCATTGTGCCCCAAACTTGGTGATAATTCTAATTGGGGTACTTTTCTTGTTTCTTGTTTTGGTTTTTTCTTATTAATATCAGCCAGTAGGGATGATCTATCAGTTTCAAAGGCCCTTTTCTTTGCCCTTCTGATACTTGTATGGGAGTAGCCGTGGTCGCGGAATCTCCCATACAGTTCATGTGCCTCATTTTTAAATTCCGATTCTTCTGAGCAGTTTCTCCTGGATCGGAGAAACTGCCCGACCGGTATACCCTGGGGTGATGGCTAGAGGCCAGTAGAAGGGTATTTGCTGCCGTCTCTTTTCTGTACGTTTTTGTAGACAATCTACCCTCTTTGACCTGTATCATGAGGTCCAGGAAAGGTAGGGTGGCCGGATCATGTGAATAGGTAAGTCTGATGTTCCTATCATTATCATTGAGTTCATCAATGAAGGAAGTCAACTCAAGGGGTGTGCCCCCCACACCATAATCACGTCATCAATGTACCTCAGCCACAGGAGACAGTGGCTGAGGTACAGAGACGAGGTGTATATGCTTTCCACCTCCCACATTCCCAGGTGTAGGCATGCATTAGCAGGGGCCCAGGGGGCACCCATAGAGGTGCCTCTAATCTGTCTGTAGTTTTTTCCCAAAAATTGGAAACAGTTATTCTCCAACATAAATTGTAAAAGATCAAAAATGAATTCATTTTGTGTGGCCAGCAGTGGGAACTTATTATCCAAAAAGTGATATACTGCCTTTAGGCCCCACTTATGTGGAATAGACGTATAGAGCGATTCAACATCGATTCCCACCAATATAGCTCCTGGTGGTACTAAGACTGTTTCCAATTTTTGAAGTACATCGCGAGTGTCCTGGACAAATGATGGGAGTTCGCAGACCAAATCCTTGATCATGGCATCCACAAATTTTCCCACCCTTTCTAATGGGCCCTTAATAGCCGAAAAAATCGGCCTCCCTGGGGGTCTGGTAATTGACTTGTGGAGCTTAGGTATCATGTAGAAGGTAGGGATGTTATATTCCTTAACATTAAGGTATTTACATTCTTTAATTGTAATAAGATGTTCTTCCAAGGCCATGTTTAATTTAAAGTTAAGGGAAACCACAATTTTAGGAAAAGGATTCTCAGGTAGTGTGTGATCCGAAATTGGTGGCCACCTGTCTCTCATCTAGACGTACAGTCTAATTTTAGATTATGTGTTGTAGGATGGTGTGTATTTTGATATTTCTCTAATATTATTGTGTTTAATAAAGTTTATGTGGATAATTATTACATGAATTCTAGTATTTCACCGGTTTATCCTCCATGAAGAAATTCTTTAGGTCTCCCCATTTTTTATGTTGACTATCTTTATTTCAGAGGATAACCACCCCTACAGGCTTTATATAATGGGTGTATATATATATATATATATATATATATATATATATATATATATATATATATATACATCATTGTAATTTAAATCTCAGGCTGATGGTGAAAGCGGATCTTCATATTGGGTAAAGCTACTTGTTAGCCTAATTGATTAATCCCTTTAGATCCGTTCAAAACTGGATGAGTCCCGGTTCCGTTTTCCTTTTTATTTAATTATTATTATTGTTGGATCATACTTCCCTTCTGGAATGTGCCTTTTACATATCCATACATACCTTCATTTTCAACTCATATTTTAATATGTTTCTATAGGGGCGATGTGGTTTTTCACATATATATATTTTCTTGGTATCTTATTTCTGCACCGATTAGAGTACATTAGTGAATATTAGTGATTATCCTATATAAAATCTGGGTTCCTCAGTAATCCCTGATTGAGATTACATATCTACTATGGCCTATCTCCTAGATAAAGACATTGATCTTGAAATACAATCAGCTTTCGCTTGTGATCCAACTGTTACACAGAATGGCGGTGATGAATCCCTAAAAAAACTATTAAAAAATCATAAAAAACTTACCATTAAATTTCTCAACCAGAAATGGGATATTTCATCACTAAAATCACACGTTGAGCATAAAATTTTTCCAAGGGGTCTAAGGGAGAAGGTTATCCCAGCGGGACATCTACATACACCGCGATTCTTGGAACGTTGGAGACAAAGCTGCTTGGAACGGGGATTGGCCATATTACATATGATCATTGAAGAGGAACAGATACAATTGGAGGAAATCAAGAAAGCGATAGACACTAGTGTGCATTTGTTGGAACCATATAAATTGGATCCGATGTTTATTAAAAGCAATGACCTCCTCAAAAGGGAGGTTGAAAAAACACAGAAGACTCTAAAATCTACCAAACAGGAAAAACTATATCTAGGGGCAGAAGTAGATCCCATAGAGGGAGAAATAGATCAAAAAAAGTCCACTCCAGACAGTCATCTACTGATAGTGACTATGACTACCAGGAAAAGGCAGTTGCTTTTTTAGAACCAGAGGGGGACACCCGAGACAATCAAGGTCCCAGAAAGAGTCAACTAAAAACACCAAATGTAGGCAGACTTCCTTCTCAGAACAACATCAGAGACCAAGGGAGTGACTCGGTTAAATTGATGATAGGCAACTCCTATCCTCATATTGATTAGTGGTTCCAAATTAATAATAACTACTGCAGTAGGGAACAGACACAAAAGATACGCTCAGCATCTTTCCAAATAACTGTTCTGCTTTATTATGACGCAATTGAAGGTTTTTATGCACATGATTACGTAGGTATCACATTAATATTACAATTGTAGGTTTATCGTAACAAGGGGCGTTACATAGGCAGGCTTATTCTAATCAGGACTCGAAAGAATGTAAACATTTACTGAAAACATTATTAGTGCTGTGTGCACAGTGAGGGAAGTGTGCAATACATACAAAATACAATACAATTATATACAGAACTTACACATTTCCATTACAGTCTCCCCTCTTTTGATCAATATTTTGATCACTAACCATACCTGCTATAACCTTTAACCTGGAACCTCCACACGCTTAGGTAGAGGTAGTCCTGGCCAAAGAGGCAAAAAACTCCATTGTGGAGAAAATAATAGCTGAGCAACTTTTTCATTACCAAATGACTTTTCATTGTGAAAAACAAATGATTGATAAGACATATTTACAGAGTACTGGCTGTACACTCCTGTGGCCAGAATGGCCTTCTAGCTGAATTGTTGGCATGCTGACTTATCAGCATATGTAAACACAGACAATTCTACATAAAATGGAAGACGTACAAAAGACAAAATATGACATTAACATGGCTAAACTACTTTTCAAATATATATATCCCTTAGGCCCCTTTCACACGGGACGGATCCGTGTTGATCCGCCCCGTGTTTATCCGCTGCTCAGCGGGGATCGCTCTGCTTTCCCCAGCTGAGCAGGCAGATGACAGGGCGGGACCCGCACACTGTGCAGGGACCGCCCTGTCAGATCTCCGCTCTCCCCTATGGGGGATCGGAGGAACACGGACCGTCTGTCCGTGTTCCTCCGATCCGCTCTGCAGACGGATAGAAAAATAGGATTTTCTTCCGTCCGCAGAATCGGACGAGAGCGGAGGCGGACGACATCGGGTGTTAGCGGATGTACATCCGCTGACACCCGCTATCCCATAGGGATGCATGTATGTCCGTATTTCATCCGAAAACAGATGGATGAAATACGGACATACTGTCCGCATGTGTGAAAGGGGCCTTACAATTAAAGTAATTTAATCAAAAAGTACCCTAGACTGTGATCACAAGAGGGAAACAAATCAAACACAGAGATTTCTTTAATTTAGTCATTTTTGCAGTGTCTGGTGTGGATCCAGGTGACTTTTCCTTCAAGTTTTGCAAAAACTGTACATGAAATAGATGCTGTATTGAGTCCCCAAACTTTTCCTTATATATAAATGTCTCTTAACAATCCAAAAGTCACCTGGCTTTAGTTTTAGATCCTTCCAAACTTTTAGGATCTGGAATTGGGGAGAAAACACATAAATTAGTTTGTCAAAAACCTTAAAAGATCAGCAACATTCTCTGTGAGATCCGAAAGGAGGCCTTCAGCTGCTGAGACAAAATATAAGCAAGCGAGTAACACACTCCCAAACCAAATCCATAGGGAGAGAGTCCAACATCTCCCTTAGGGGCTTCATAAAATATAAGAAAACATTCAGGCAAAAGTTTTCTAGTTTCTTACTCTACTTTGTCCACTACATTGTAGACAGTAGGGGGTGTAAAAATAAAACCTCAAAACTTCTATTAAGGACTCTCCTATAAAAAATTATTTCCTGTTACTCTCTGTACTTTCTGGCACTCTGTACTTACAAACTACTTCTGATAACACTTTTTTATTGTGGCCTTTGCAGTAGCATTTGCCACTGGACATCCAAAAAACATGTCCATACAGACAAAATACATACTTGTAAGATCCTGACTTGGGCATCTGGGTATATCTTTTTGTAATCTCTGGAAGGGATGTTCAGCTTTTGGTAACACCTTTGGTAACAGGTAAAACAAGAAGTGGTATGTTATAAAAAAACAACTGTGGAGAACCCTGGCTCTAACCCACGCTCATTAACTAAGGCAGCCATAACTGCTTGTGACTGATGACACGGTCCATGTGTCAAGCTGGAGGGAAAAGAGTGGCTGGCAGACATAAATGATCACCTTTTCCAAAGTCCTGTTTCATAAGAAGTTGCCCCCTGTGGACCACTTGTTCTTCTCGTTCTGGGGTCCTTAAAGTTTAATTATTAATCCCAGCTATACTGGGCCAGAACTAGGGTGGAATCTGTGAGTTGCACAGACCCATCAAGTGTCCAGGGCTGTAAATGCAGCATCCTTAGTCGCCTGGTCTGCTTCCATGTGTGAAAGTTAATATGGCTACCTCAGCAAGAAGCTGGAAGGCTGAAAACAGCCAATCAAATTAACTTGGCATGCTTTATTGGTTTACCTGCCGAAGTAAAAACAAACTTCTGGCCCTTCAAATGGAACCAAAAGCTCTCTATATCTCGACTATCTATATAAATATACACTCTTTTTGTAGCTCACAGGCTTTGCTAAAACATGGAGCTCTGCTTCTTGAGCTGGGGAAAAAATACCCAATGACTTTGAATACAGACTATCCTTCTGGGTGATAAACTGCATACTCAAATCTACAAAAAATTAAATATCTGGGTCTTCAGGGAGTGTGTCCTGCACTGGGCTCACAGCAGCTGATTCCTACGTCATCAATTTAACACACGTGTCTTTCTTTGTCTCCAGCCTCCTCCAATAGAGGCAATAAGGTGGCTGGATTCAAATGTACGCATTTTTCATTGTTAGATTTGTACATAAACAAACTCATATTTTAAACCTTTCATTAGACAAACATTTAGTTAGCTGTATATTTGCTGCACAGAATGTCGGACCATTCAAAATTAAATGTTTGACCAAAACAATATCTAACTTTGTCTAATAGCACCTTTGCATAAAGCTACAGCTCTGATATATCGGGGTGAACCCTTCATTACTGGGTCCAGCTTGCATAAATATATTACAATGGCTTGTTTTCTATCATGCTGTCTGTGTAAGAACTCCAGTTTCATGTTTCAAAAGACAACTTTTTCCTGGCAATATTATAATAAATGATAACAATACCCTGCGGTCATGGAGAGATGCCCATGAATCCAAAATATTCTTCTGCTTATACCACTGCACTTACAAGGAAAAGGGGCACATCATTTCACAATCCACACATTCTGCTTTGGATTTCAAAAATAAACATAAATAAAACAAAAGGACCAAGAATCTGTATGATGGACCAGAAAGCATCAAAAACTATAAAACAACTGGCTGCAGGTGGCATCTATCCTAACAGGGTGTGTGGACTTGATGTGATGGGTCTGTTATATTTAAATTGTATTTATTATTACTCTTACATCATGGACCGCACATCAAGTTATTATCAAAAACCTTAAAATTTCATTTTTGTAGAAGAACTTCTTATGTATCCCATCCATCTTGGCTTTGTTAAATATTATGGCAGCTTTATTCAAAATAACAACCTCATCTTAATCTTTTTTTTCTCTCAGGGCTTATTCTATAAATGTAAAATTACAAAATTGTTATCTTAATCTAAACTAATCTCATTCATTACAAATTTCCCCATTAACCTGAATTTCATTTCCAACCAAAGGTTGCCTAAACCAGTTTCAATATATCTATATTATTAATAAAATTGTTAAACTCATATTAGAAATTAATACTCATTATTACTTAATTTTACTTAATTTCCCTTTTTTAAATGCAGTGTTTCCACTATCAAAGGATATTCAATTTGTGTAATACACAGTTAAATGTAACCTTCATTTTACCATGTTTAGAAAACAGATTCAAAATAATTGTGATCACATTGTTTACCATTAGATTCGTTAACCCGGCACATGTTTTGTCTAAAAAACTGGAATTGGCATGGTGTCCTTCCAGCTTATCACTAACCTCTCAGGGACATTCTTTCAGGAGAGCACAAAGGAGGGGTTCACATCTGAGTACATGACACACACAAGCAATAGAACTAAAGGTCCCAGCAATCGCACACACATACACCAATATCTCTCTAAAATCGTTTACTTTTTCCCATTTGTACACAACACATGCATATCATTCTCTCACTTTCTTTTAACTATTTAATATTTTCCTGCCTAAATTCTGCATTCCTTATTTTGTTCAGATATCTTTTATATCTAGCTTCTATGATCAGACGGGCAGCCAGAGTGCTCATTCCATCTTCTCTCTCTGACAACATATAAAGTATTCTGTTTTACCTCTCATTTCTCTGTTTCTGATTTTTACTAGTTGTAGTGCCTGACCCAAAATTCATCCCACAACTTAACATGAAAATGTCCCTTTCTGTCTAGTGTTAATTGTCACCTTTGATCCATCCTGCTTACATAGATAGCTGTTTCTCTAGCTGTTTACTCTGCATGATTCTTGGTCCCTGTGGACTTTGGTAACCCAGTTACCCATTGTGGATCCATGTCCACTCTAACCATTAATCTAGGGGCTCAGTATAGGCGGAACCGCACCTTTGGTTCATATATAGCACTCCTCTTGCGCTGGGCATTTTTGAGGGTCTCTTACCCTTCATTCCCTTACTGAATTCAATGCCCATAATGACTGGCCAGTCTTCTCTCTTCTCTACTTGTGCCTATACCCTCTTGCCTCTAAACTACTTTATCTAGCAGATGTACTACATATACCTGTGAATAGTACTATTCTTCCCTTTCTTATTAATAACACTCCGATGGACAATAGACAGGGACAACATAACATATAACCACCAATCAATACAGTTCGATTAAGGGGAGTAAAATAGGTACCCTTTGTCCCGAAAATGCCTTACCGATCAAGGAAGTCTGATAACTCAAATGTAAGCAAAAGGCTTACCTCAGCCGGCTGATTATCAGAAATTCCCGGATCGTCTCAAGCTCCTCGTTTCGGATACTCAGGGTCACCTGGAATCCCCTCCTAAGGCAAAGCTCGCCATGCTGACTCGGTTAAATTGATGATAGGCAACTCCTATCCTCATATTGATTAGTGGTTCCAAATTAATAATAACTACTGCAGTAGGGAACAGACACAAAAGATACGCTCAGCATCTTTCCAAATAACTGTTCTGCTTTATTATGACGCAATTGAAGGTTTTTATGCACATGATTACGTAGGTATCACATTAATATTACAATTGTAGGTTTATCGTAACAAGGGGCGTTACATAGGCAGGCTTATTCTAATCAGGACTCGAAAGAATGTAAACATTTACTGAAAACATTATTAGTGCTGTGTGCACAGTGAGGGAAGTGTGCAATACATACAAAATACAATACAATTATATACAGAACTTACACATTTCCATTACAGGAGAGAGAGAGATGCAAAAGGAAATCAAAGGGAACTCAGATCAGGGTCGCGGAGAACCTAACAGCTACCACGGATGAAGACAGGGTCCAATCCTTGGAGAGACTACACACAGATAGGAGAGTGATTAACTTATCAGATTTCCCCCTTAACCAGCACCATATATCCCTTCTACAGAAGGGTTTGTCCTTTTCACCTACGGCCACTATGAGTGAATTTGAGGTATATAAGGATGTCAGCCTCTATTTGAGAAAAGTCATATTTCGGTATTGGCATTCAGAACGGGGGAAAAAACAGACAATTGAAATAGATGAACACAATAAAGAAGAAAGAGAAGCTCTTGAAGCATTGGTGGCTTTGCTTGAAGAAAATCAAGAATTTGATTCTGAGACCGAAACCAACAGTGCCATCTCAAGTTGCCCCCGCCCATCCAAGTTATCCGTTAAGTCCCTAAAAATGCCCCCACTTTCTAAACATAAGCAGATCCATCTGTTTTTGGAACAGGTCAAAAAGGACCTGTCCATGATAGATTGGAAATATAGGGGACTGGATAACCTTACACAAGCAGAGAGGAAAGCTCTGAAAGAGCTTGAAGAAGCTAAAGATATTATCATAAAGGGGAGCGATAAAGGGGGCAACACTGATTTGTTATCACAGACCCTATATGAAGAAGAGACCATGCGTCTTCTTCGGGATGAAACTACATACCTAAGGCTACCTGAGAATCCTTTCCCTAAAATTGTGGTTTCCCTTAACTTTAAATTAAACATGGCCTTGGAAGAACATCTTATTACAATTAAAGAATGTAAATACCTTAGTGTTAAGGAATGTAACATCCCTACCTTCTACACGATACCTAAGCTCCACAAGTCAATTACCAGACCCCCAGGGAGGCCGATTTTTTTGGCTATTAAGGGCCCATTAGAAAGGGTGGGAAAATTTGTGGATGCCATGATCAAGGATTTGGTCTGCGAACTCCCATCATTTGTCCAGGACACTCGCAATGTACTTCAAAAATTGGAAACAGTCTTAGTACCACCAGGAGCTATATTGGTGGAAATCGACGTTGAATCACTCTATACGTCTATTCCACATAAGTGGGGCCTAAAGGCAGTATATCACTTTTTGGATAATAAGTTCCCACTGCTGGCCACACAAAATGAATTCATTATTGACCTTTTACAATTTATGTTGGAGAATAACTGTTTCCAATTTTTGGGAAAAAACTACAGACAGATTAGAGGCACCTCTATGGGTGCCCCCTGGGCCCCTGCTTATGCATGCCTACACCTGGGAATGTGGGAGGTGGAAAGCGTATACACCTCGTCTCTGTACCTCAGCCACTGTCTCCTGTGGCTGAGGTACATTGATGACGTGATTATGGTGTGGGGGGCACACCCCTTGAGTTGACTTCCTTCATTGATGAACTCAACGATAATGATAGGAACATCAGACTTACCTATTCACATGATCCGGCCACCCTACCTTTCCTGGACCTCATAATGCAGGTCAAAGAGGGTAGATTGTCTACAAAAACATACAGAAAAGAGACGGCAGCAAATACCCTTCTACTGGCCTCTAGCCATCACCCCAGGTCATTGATACAGGGTATTCCAGTCAGGCAGTTTCTCCGATCCAGGAGAAACTGCTCAGAAGAATCGGAATTTAAAAATGAGGCACATGAACTGTATGGGAAATTCCACGACTGCGGCTACTTCCATACATGTATCAGAAGGGCAAAGAAAAGGGCCTTTGAAACTGATAGATCATCCCTACTGGCTGATATTAATAAGTAAAAACCAAAACAACCCGATAACAAGAAAAGTACCCCAATTAGAATTATCACCAAGTTTGGGGCACAATGGGAGCAGACAAGAAGAGTACTTAGCCGTCATTGGCATATACTAGCGGAGGCCCCCCTCCTTGGAGGCATTGTTGGAGATCGGCCCCTACTCAAAGCAAGAAGAGCCACCAACCTGAGAGATTATTTAGTACATTCCGAATATCGTAGACCTGAGAAACGGGATTGGCTTACTAGCCTCCCCCCAGTGAAGGGTATGTACCCCTGTGGCAGATGCCACATTTGTAAGTATGTGGAAAAAAAACTATATGTTCGCTAGCTCAGATGGAAATAAACAATTTAAAATCTATAATTTCATAAACTGCCTAATGACACGTGTCATTTACATGCTCACCTGTCCATGTGGATTGATCTACGTGGGAAAAACAAAAAGGCAGTTGAAAATCAGGGTTGGCGAACATATACAGAGCATCATTAATAAAGATGATGACTGTCCACTATCTTTACATTTTTTGAAAACACATGGGGGTGACCCCAGGGGTCTAAAATGCAAGGGCATATATAGACTTAATCTTCCATCTCGAAGAGGAGACTTCGATAAAATATTGCTCCAAAAGGAAAAAAATGTGGATCTTTACTTTGAATAGCATGCATCCTCATGGCTTGAACAATGAGTGCAATTTATCTGTCTTTTTGGAGCAATAAATGGGCTTTAATGCCCTATCTATGCTCTGTGCAATTTCAGCTTCTTTTTCTATAACTCTGGGCCCTCTCCTTCTGATCCCCCAAATGGAGTTTTAAAATATAGGGAGAACTATATCTGTACGAGATGACTATAATTACCTTAGGATATAGAATCCTTTTAGGATTGCTATAACTGGAAAGCTATTGTAAAAATCGTTTCCTTTAGATATGTAGCCATTCCCTCTCTAGTGGATACTTTCTAGCAGCTTGGCTTTTTATGTTATTGGTTGTTCATGTGTAGCAATTTTATGTACTATATGTTTATCAACTAAGGTTTACATTGGATCTCTTTTGGAGATATGTATATATGTGAACATGCATGTGTCCATGCGGATGCGGCTATACATGTATGTCTATATATCAAATATTGATCGCCCCTATATGTGACTGTGTGTTTGCACTATGGGTGAATGATGCCTTGATTGGTTAGCAGTTTGGTTGGGAATGATCCTAATGGCTAACTTGTCTTGTACCCTCCCCCTTCCTCCGACAGCACACCTTATTTGATTCTGGGAGATGCTGGGAGGGGGAGGGAAGGAGTGGAGTGAGCCTGCAGTGGAGCGCCCGGACGGACTTCAGCCTAGCAGGGGGTAAGCTAGCCTAGCTATTAGCTAAATGCAGTCGTGTCTTTACTTGTCTTAGTGGGCAGGAGGAAGGGGGCAGAGGATGGGCTGTGTAGCAGGCTTGTGTGCAGATCGTTTTTTTGTGTGTCAGATCTGCTTTTCTTCTAAAGGGAGGATGTTTTCTCCCCAATCTCTACCTATTACCTGCAGTGCTCACCACCAGTCCAGGCACAGCCTCCTCAGTCCTCTCCAGAGTTACCAACTCATGTGTCCGGGGCACTACAAATCCAAGCATGCCAGGAGAGGGGAGTCAGCAGCAGCAATATGATTTGGCTGGTATTTTCTGATGAACAGTGCTGCTGTATATTGTGCTTGTACTGTATGGTCATAATATAATTGATTATGTATTGTGCTTGATGGTCTTGAGGTGTTTATTCATATATTTTTTTATCTGAGTAAGTAGTGAGCATATTTGGTCTCCTGTAGTATGTCCGCAGCCTATGACCGTCTCCTGTAGCATGTCCGCAGCCTATTACCGTCGCCTGTAGCATGTCCGCAGTCTCTGACCGTCTCCTGTAGCATGTCCGCAGCCTCTGGCAGTCTCTGACCATCTCCTGTAGCATGTCCGCAGTCTCTGACCGTCTCTTGTAGGATAAAACCCAGAGCCACCAAGCTGGAGCCATTTGACTGAGCCCTACATGGTGCACCTGAGAGGAGGTCAGTGACAGTGCCGCGAGGCACTAATGAGGGGGAGTCACTGATGTAAGGGTGCACTGATATAAAGGTTTCCCCCCTATATTAATAAACCCCCCTTACCTTAGTGTATTCACTGTACGGAAGGTGGTCTCTGGTCACCAGAGTGCCCCCCACATCAGAGTTCCTGGCGTTCCCCTTTACATCAGAGTCTACAGGATTCCCCCTTACAGTGCAACAAGGAACTCAATCTGCGGACCCTGATGTAAGTGGGAACTCTGATGTAAAGAGAACAAAGTGGACTCTGATATAAGGTGGTCTCTGGTCACCAGAGCCCCCCTCTACATCAGAGTTCCACCTTAGATCATGATTTGCAGCGTTCCCCTTTACATAAGTGTTTCATTTCACTGTAAAGGGGAATCCTGCAGACTCTTATGTAAGGGGGAACTCTGTGCTAGCCAGGTTATAGTAACCTGACCTTCGTGTCAATGCAGAAATGTCCTGCCAGTAAATTTTGCCTTGGAGGGTTGGTAACTCTGATATGGAGATCCCAAAACCCTGCTCAGGCTGTCCAAGGTACAGCGAATTATCATAAGAAGGTGGCCGAGGAATAGGGATGAGCTTCTAGTTTGAGTTGAACTCATGTTCGACTCGAACATGGGCTGTTCGCAAGTTCGCCAAACAACGAACAATTTGGGGTGTTCGCGGCAAATTTGAATGCCATGGAACACCCTTTAAAAGTCTAAAAGTGCTAATTTTAAAGGCTTATATGCATGGTATTGTCATAAAAAGTGTTTGGGGACCTGGGTCCTGCCTCAGGGGACATGGATCAATGCAAAAAAAAGTTTTAAAAACGGCCGTTTTTTCGGGAGCAGTGATTTTAATAATGCTTAAAGTGAAACAATAAAAGTGTAATATCCCTTTAAATTTCGTACCTGGGGGGTGTCTATAGTATGCCTGTAAAGGGGCGCATGTTTCCCGTGTTTAGAACAGTCTGACAGCAAAATGACATTTCAAAGGAAAAAAAGTAATTTAAAACTACTCGCGGCTATTAATGCATTGCCGGCCCGACAATACACATAGAAGTTCATTGATAAAAACGGCAGGGGAACCCCGAACCAAAATTAAAAAAAAAAAATGACGTGGGGGTCCCCCTAAATTCCATACCAGGCCCTTCAGGTCTGGTATGGATATTAAGGGGAACCCCGCGCCAAAATTAAAAAAAAAAAAACGGCGTGGGGTCCCCCCAAAAATCCATACCAGACCCTTATCCGAGCACGCAACCTGGCAGGCCGCAGGAAAAGAGGGGGGGCGAAAGAGCGCCCCCCCTCCTGAACCGTACCAGGCCACATGCCCTCAACATTGGGAGGGTGCTTTGGGGTAGCCCCCCAAAACACCTTGTCCCCATGTTGATGAGGACAAGGGCCTCATCCCCACAACCCTGGCCGATGGTTGTGGGGGTCTGCAGGCGGGGGGACTTATAGGAATCTGGAAGCCCCCTTTAACAAGGGGACCCCCAGATCCCACCCCCCTCGGTGGCATCACTAGGGTTGGTGTCACCCGGTGCAGAAAAAATTGGTGTCACCCCCCCTCCACCAACTATAGTCCCTCCTCAGTACAGACCCCCCTCTCTCAGTCTAGACCCCCACACTAAGCACAGATCTTCCTCCCGCAGTAAAGATCCCCCTCCCTCAGTACAGACTCCCCACTAGGTATAGACCCCCCATGCCCATCATAGTAAAGTGTACAGACCTCAGAACAGTCAGTTCGGACGGATACACACAGCGGTGTCCCTCGGTCTCCTCCTCCTGTGTGGATGTGGGAGGAGGTGGAGGTGGCTTCAGTCCGCTCCGCTGAGGGACACGAGAGATCTGAGAGGAGCAGATAAGTGTAGAGCAGCGGCAGTATTAGTGGTGCCGCTACCCACTGGTGTCCCCCCTCTGGTGGGTGTCACCCTGGTGCAGACCGCACCCCCCTAGCAACGCCTCTGCTTCTACTTAATGGTGTCTTGGCCCCAACCCTCTCTCCCACAGTTCTGTTCAAGAGAAATAAATCTCTGTTCTGCACCCGACGAATGCTCCCACTGTCTCCCTGCTCCGCCACCTGACAGTTCTTAAATAACTAAGGGGCGGTGACCTCGCCCCCTTGTGATGCCATCGATCAGGGTGTGCTCGGTTAGAGCTACTTTGGGGGACATTTATTTTTTTGTTTTTTAATAAAAACCTTGTCAAAAACTGTCACTGTGTTTTTATTTCTCTTTGACCTTTTTTTTGGTGAATGAGTAGTGGTACAATGTACATACTCATTCACATAGAGGGGGGGCGGGATCTTGAGGCCCCTTGTTTAAGGGGCTTCCAGATTCTTATAAGCCCCTGCCCACAGACCCCCACAACCACAACCACCGGGCCAGGGTTGTGGGGAAGAGGCCCTTGTCCCCATCAACATAGGGACAAGGTGCTTTGGGATGGGGGGCAGAACCTCCCTGCCCCACAGCATCCCCCTATGTTGAGGGCACATGGCCTGGTGTGGTTCAGTTGGGGGTCTCCCGCTCGTCCTTCCCTTTCCTGGCCTACCAGGCTGCATTCTTGGATAAGGGTCTGGTATGGATTCTGGGCAGACCCCACGCCGTTTTTTTAATTTTGGCACAGGGATCCCTTTAAAATCCATACCAGACCTAAGGGGTTTGACCGCATATTATATGGTTTTGGTAAATCTGAAGACAAAAATCTGCAGAAAATCTGATGCTGTGTACACACGATCGCACATTCCGACAACAAAATCCATTTTTTTTCCGACGGATGTTGGCTCAAACTTGTCTTGCATACACATGGTCACACAATGTTGTCGGAAATTCCAAATTTCAAGAACGCGTTGACGTACAAAACGTGCAACGGCACTGTAAAAGGGAAGTTCAATACCAAGTGCAAAACGGAAAAAAATTATATTACTGCGCTATCCCAAAAATAATCGTGTATAAATATATATAAATATATATGGGACTTAGCGCAGTATGTGGTGACATCAGCACATACCGCGCTAAGTCCCGGAAGCTACGGGCAGCATACGAGAGCCGGCCGACTCGTGGTTTTGTTTTTAATCCATCGCTTTATATCGCTTTACCTCTCCAGCATAATTGTAAGTGCATTACTTTTTTATACCAATAAAATTTTAAAAACGTATTATGCTATGGAACCTCTTATGTCCTTTCATGGTGAATGAACATACTTCCACCACATGTGATGACATCTTACGTGGAGAGTCTGAGGAGCCCCTTTAGCTTTGAAAGACCCGAGGCTGGGGTTAAGAGCCACAGGCGTGTATGATCTCCTTAAACGGGGGATCTAAGGAGCTGGTAAGCGGCAGTATTTTCGTGGGTGGAGGCACTCTTTCACTGCACCCCATCACACCCCTCCGAGTGTTGAAATTGCATGTCTTTGCTGACAGGAAAATTACAAAGTCACCTTCTACACAACCGCTTAGAAGTGGACTTTTTTCAACTAGCCTATCTGAGTGGACTTCATGTTGTTACGTGTGCATCTAGCTATGTACCTTATTTTCACAATTCTATGCACTTATCACTGGTGAAAACATAAATCTTGATGTGATACCATATTGCAAGAACCTTTCATATATTTTCAATGGTGTGATTCAAATGTTGTATCATTTTTTATGATTACATATCAATACCAAGTGCGCCACCCTTTGGGCTCCTTCTGCTAATCTCGTGTTTATCTCGTGTTAGTAGAAATTTGGTGAGAGGCGATTTGCGCTTTTCAGCCTCTTGCTTTTCAGATCATTATTGCTCTTCAGTTTGTGCTTGTGGGTTCATATCTGGTTTTCAGTGCGTGTAGTCAGTTTGCATTGGTTTAACAGTCCGTTCTTGTCCGCTCATTTCTGATTTTCAGCTCGCTCTTCTCAGGCCTTTCTGTTTTTCAGTGCTTTCTGTTAGTTCATTCTGACCAGCCGACCGTTTTGAAGCCATGTTGCGGTTATGTACTCGTCGTAGAGTTCGTGCTGTACAGGGGCTTGGTGTTGGGGTTCTTACTTTGACCCAAGTCCAGTCCATGAACAGGGCAGGGAGGAGTTCCTGGCGAAGAATTGGTTGCTCCAGCGTTTTTACTGCTCCTTTTTTGTCCCTCGTGCTTATTTGCCTTCACTAACCTCCCCAGCATGCTATCCTGGGCCCATACCCACCTAGCCTAGTCACTTAACAATGTATTTTGTCAGCTCCATAGTAGTGCTTTACCATAAACACCCCCTAAAATGTGTTTAAATGTTATTTGTGTGCTTACATTCATGCAGAGTGCCAGAGGCTTTTTTTGGGGGTCCCAAAATCATTTGGAACCCTCCCTCCCCCCAACCGCTAAGTCAACCGATACCAATCCTCTATCTGTTGACTTTTCTAAACCCATACACATTATACCTACCTCTTTTGTGTTCATATTTATGTATGAATTCACCAAAGCATGTAGTGAAAGGGCCTGCCTGAATACGTTCAAATGGTACTGTTTAAAGTTTTGTTCTCCTATTATCTTGATAGGTAATTGTAGACTGTAAAAAAGTGCTTCAATTTGTACAGTGTGTATTATTTTTTTTATTATGACACTTCTTACCTGTCCAGTGGGCTGCCAATAGTGTAAGTAAGGAGGGGCTGGCCAAATTAACACACATTATTTAGGCATTCAGCTCTCAATAAAGTGGAGAGGGTTACCTGTCCAAAACATACCCCCCCTAAATTTTTACAATGGGCCATCAGAGGAGGTGAGGAATCTGATAAGCGGACCTTAGATTTTTGTCTTTAAATACTCCTTAAAATAAATGTTATACTGATGTTGGCCAGGAATGTTTGTGACTAATCTGCTTGCAATGTTATGTGCAAAATTACTAATTTTTTTTTTCTTATTTGACTCCACAGTTTCCTTAAATGCCACAGGAATGGCAGACTGTAGCTTCCCAGTTTGCCCAGTGGTGAGACTTACCCAACTGTGGAGGGGTAATTGATGGGAAACACGTCCACATCATCCCACCCCACAAATCAAGGTCTTACTATTGTAACTATAAGGGGTTTAAAAGTATTGTGATGTTGGCAGTGGTGTCAGCGACATATGAGTTTCTCTATGTGGTCGTGGGGAAGAATGGCTGGATGTCGGATGGTGGAGTCATCGCCCAGACCGAGTTTTATAGACAGCTCCAGAATGGTGGCTTGGGATTACCACCTGCTGAAGAGAACGTGGAAGGACTCCCATTCATCTTTGTCACTGACGAAGTGTTTGGGCTGGGTGAACACCTGATGCGGCCGTTGCCGATGAGGATCCTCACCCCAGACCAGAGGGTTTTTAACTACCGGTTGGCCAGAGCCAGAAGAGTGGTGGAGAATGCTTTTGGGATAATGGCCAGCCGGTTCCGCCTATTCCTCACTGCAATAAACATGGTGGAATTTAAAATCAATCATATCGTTCTTGCATGCTGCATATTACATAACTTTTTAAGAAAAAATGCATCCAACTATGTGGCCTCAGTTGGGACTGAGGCCGGTTTATTCCTGGATCCAGCACATCTGACGGCTCTTGAAGCTGGCCGTCCTGGCTTGCCCCCCAAAGCGCGTATCTAAAAGTATCTAGAGTACTTTGTGGGTAGGGGGGCCATTGATATGCCAGACAAGGTTTAAGAAACATTTTAAAAACACATTTTTTGGTTAAACTGAAATAATATTTCCTTTGATTTAATGCTTGTGTTTCTTTTAGCTGTCTCCTAGGTTCTCCAATGGACTTTTCTTTTTTTTTTTTCTTCTTCAATAGTGCAAACGTAATTTATTTGATACATGAGGTGACAATCTCTTCCTCAGCTAACTATTATGTTGTGGGTCTGCTATACACACACTTTTTTTGTTGTTAATGTATGTAATGCATTAATGATAAAAAGATTCATCGTTTTTAGCACCATTAATTTTTGGGAGTCCAGAAAATGGCGTGATTGTGGCAAAATATAAAGCACTGTGGGAGTTATTTACTAAAGGAAAATCCACTTTGCATTGCAAAAGTGCACTTAAAACTGCACTGAAAGTGCACTTGTAGTGCAAAGTGGATTTGCCTTTAGTAAATAACCCCCATTGTCACTGTAAACATCAACTTAGTACCAAAACTGCTATTGAGCATTGAAAGAAGAAGCCACACATTGTTGATTTTAAAATTTTTTACTCTGTGCACATTCACATGTGCTTTAGAAAAGGGCTTTTGAACAAACTAACATATTTTTGCAATAACATTTTTGGTATCTACAGTACAAATAGCCTTTTTTGTGTTAAATAGCCATGTTTAAAACCATAAAACAATACACAACTCAGGAACTTACAAAGTTCAACTTTAACAAAGTGAAGGCAATATCAGACATTAGTATGTCCAAACTGTGCTGATCTTGCCTTCATCAGATGGGGTGATGTCACCACTGTGAAAGCCAAATTTTGAAGATGCACACAAATTGAGAGTCAAAATGGTGATTTTCCTCCTGATCCCATGCCTAATGTCAACATGTGCTAGCTCCCATCATGGGGGATCAATGGACATGTTTCGGGGGTGCAACCCCTTCCTCTCAGCTACTTTAGTTGCGAGGAAGGAGTTGCACCCCCAAAACGCGATATCCCGTGATGGCAGATAGCACATGTTGACACACTGTATGCATCTTCAAAATTTGGCTTTCAAGATACTTAAAAAAATTGGTGAAAAATCGCAAAAAAATGAAGACTTTAGGTGTTTTTTAGATTCACCCTAAAACATCAATGATGTTTTTGAGTCTTTTTTCAATATCATTGATGTCTTCCTTGATCTTTTGTAAATCACGATTGCACACCGTGATCTCCCCGATGAGGACGTGTGCACTTTCACTTATGAAATGCAAATCTTCTTCCACAACATCCACATCACCTAAAATAAAAAAACACACCATGTATTATAAATATGCAGGCACCCATCTATTACCTAAAGCTGTGGTTTCAGACACTCACCTGTTGTGGTATGCAGGCATCCATCTATTACCTAAAGCTGTGGTTTCAGACACTCACCTGTTGTGGTCACTATTTTGCCCACTTCATAAACCTCTCCTTCCTCCACATCCTCAGATTGTGGTGTGGGGATTTCCTTTTCTTTAGGAGGTTGGGGGTCCCTGGTGTGTTCAGATGTCCCGAGGCTTTTCTCCCCTATGTGAATAAAAAAAAGGTATACTTAGCACACAGATATTTGAGGGCAGAAATAGTAATATGAAACATTGCTTGGAAGTGTCGTACAATTGTCTTTTTGGGCGGAGTTCCAAGCTGAAGCCATTTTTTTTCCCTTTCTAAAGCTGGAATACTTACCTTTTTTGTACAATTTTCACACATGGAGACACCCCTAGTATCCACTGGAGCACCTGTGTGGGACACCTTAAAAAAGTTTGTTCTGGTGTTCCACACTAGTGCTCCTGCGTCCAGATGTGTAAACAGCTGCTGAGTGTCCTCTCCTTACACTGAATCAAGTTTGCACTTCATTCTAGTTACAAACCCATCTAGACAACAATGTACTAAACTTATTTTAATACAAATAGCCATGAACAAATGTAGTTAACCTGGATCTGCCCCTAGCATCGTATTAGTGGGCGAACAAACGATGTTTACTATGAACGATTACTGTGCCCACAAACCTGAAACTTGCCATTTTAAACTGTACAACAGTAAAGAAAAGCACGTGGAGCAGCATGCAAGTAATAATAATAATAGGAACACATGACAACTACTTACTTTTTTGAAGAACTCTCTTGATCCTTCTGTACTGATCCTGCTCCCTCAATTTCAGGTCTGACCAGCGTTTCCTCAGTTGATCCTTGGATCACCGTACCCCAAAAATCAGGCGCAGACTCTTTACAACTTTAGTCATGATCTTGGCCATTCTGACATTTGGGTTTCGGTAAGGTCCATGCTTCCTATCATATTCGGCCCTCTTCAAGATGTCCACCATCTCCACCATCTCTACAAAGGACATATTTGAGGCCTTAAATCTCCTCCAGGATCGGGACATTCGTGGCTCCGGGCTTTCGTTGTTGCTGCTCCTGTCTACATGCACTTGCTGTGTCTCCGCCATGTGCTCTCCCACTGTGCCGAAAGACAAGGGGTGGGGAATAGACTAGAAAGAATGTCTGGGGTGGGCGGAGTTTCACGCATGCACAGTGTATATAAAGTGTAACAAGCACGCATCGTACGTACGATCTGTGAGTGGAGAAAGGAGTAGCGGAAACGCCGATCATTCTAACTAAGGTACAATTTTAATTTGGTGCATCAGTGGCCTATACTGCGTATAGATTGAGGCCTATATTGGGACAAGATTATGAGAGTTTAGCCTGACATTAGGTTTTGTCTTGTGTTGTGTCTTGCAGAGAAAATGGATGGCTTCAATGATCATAACTTTCTCACCCTATTCATAGAGAAGTACAGGGAGCTGCCCTGTCTGTGGCAGGTGAAACATCCACATTATAATCATAAACAAAAGAGGCAGGCAGCGCTGGAGAAACTGCTGGAGTTGGCGAAGTGATCCCCATGGTAACCATCCCCTATTTAAAAGCCAAAATTGGTGGGCTGAGGACTGAGCACTTATAATAGGGAGCGCAATAAAGTCCAGGATTCCATGAGATCAGGAGCAGCAGCAGATGCCATTTCATTTCCCCAGGCTGTGGTACTATGACAGACTGCAGTTTTTGTCAGACCAGACTGAAGTCAGGCAATCCCTTTCAACCCTTCCTTCCACTCTTCCTTCCAAGCTTCCTTCCACCCCAGCTGAGGATTCCGACATCCAACCTGGGCCTTCCAGCCAGGAAGAAGTGGAGGAGCCCAGCTTGAGTCAGGTATAGCGTTGTTCAACATATTTTTGGTCGTAACATTAATGATGATGTTAATTGCTGATTTAATAAAGTGTTTTACATATCAATAGACAGTAGTAGCCAAAAATGTTGGGACAAGAATGAAAAATGCTGGGGTCAGAATGATAGTCTTTTCTATTTGTTAACATTCAATGAGCTGAAAATTGTGTGTGATTGATGAACAAAAAACTAAAACTATGTCCCTTTTTCATACATAGGAAAGTCTCAGCCAGGAGGAGGCCATGGAATGTGGCAGCCAGGAGGAGGCTGTGGAATGTGGCAGCCAGGAGGTGGCGGGGGAAAGTGACAGCCAGGAGGTGGCCTTGCCCAGTAGCCTCACCGAATCCCAGGTCCCTCCCCTCCGCCTTCCAACCAAAAGGCCCAGGAAGGGGAGTAATGTGCAGGAGGCAGCACTTGGGCTGATTCGTGAGGCTAATACGGCCCTCAGAGCCACCCCCACTCCTCAAGAGGCCTTTGGCTGCATGACTACCAGCAAAATGCAGCAAATGGAAGAGGGCCAATGCCTCATTTGTGAGGAAATACTGTATATGACACTAAATAAGGGGTTGAGGGGCCAACTCACAAACAAAACACACCTGTGTAAGTTGGACCATCCTCCTCCTCCTCCTCCACCTCCTGCCACACCTCCAACACCACAGCCACAGCCTGGAAGCAAGCGTGTAAGGAAGAGTGGAAGTAAGACAAGAAAGTGATGGCCTGAGTTCAGTCTGGTCTGACAAAAGATGCAGGCTGTGGTATGACCACAGCCTGGGGACAGATATGTCATCTGCTGCTGTTCTTGATCTCTTGGACTCCTGGACCGGATTGTGCTCACTATTATATGGACTCCTCAGGCTACCAATTTTGGCTGGAAAATACTTGATGTGTGCCCTGGGGTACAAAGGCGTCGCCAATTTCACCAGTTTCTCCAGCCTTGCCTTCCTCTTTATTTTCTTATGACCCATAATAAATGGCTATTTTTTTTCACAAATACTTGCCTATGTGTTTTACTTCAAAAAGTACAGTTTGTTTGTGAGTAGGCAGGTACATTTCAAAAATACAATGTCAAATTAACAAGGGACACCAACACAAACCAACCTCCTTGAGGTTAAAAAAATACAAGATAATAATGGTGTTGTGGTAACTTGACACACAAAAATAAAAAAATATTATGGAGAGCACTAGAAAAAAAAACAAAAAACAAGGAGATCTTGATAAAGAAAAAAAAACACTATAAACCAAAATTAAATACATTATTATGGAGATCTGATGAAAACCAAAAAATAAAATATTCAGGAGATCACGAGAAATAATAAAGAAATCAGTTTGTCAGAACTCTGTGTGAATATGAACAGCAAAACAACTTCATTATTCCAGCATTCTAAAGAAGAAGAGAATGCGCTGCATTAAAAGATTTAAATAATTCCAACGTGACGAATGTGCTATCTCCATTACGAACGATAATTTTACCAGACGGAGCGCTTCCGTCTCGTACTTGATTCTGAGCATGCGTGGAACTTTGTGCGTCAGAATTGTGTACACACGATCGGAATTTATGAGAATGGATTTTGTTGTCGGAAAATTTGAGATCCAGATCTCAAATTTTGTGTGTCGGAAATTCTGATGGAAAATGTCTGATGGAGCCCACACACGGTCAGAATTTCCGACAAAAAGCTCCCATCGAACATTTTCCATTGGAAAATCCGACTGTGCATACGGGGCATTATAGTGTGTATGGGGCTTAAGTAGCCTGGTGGTATGCCCTATATATTGTACATTGCAAAGTCTGCATGTAACAGCATATACCACATATCGGGTGTTACAATTGTGAAAGGATTTCACAATTGAGAGGGGCCCATGCTGTTTTTTTTTTTGTTTTTTAAAATGTTAGATCTATTCTGAATAAACAATACTAAAAATACAAAACAAATTCCCAAATTCGTAAAATGAATTGGTCCATTGACGCAATTTGTTTTCGGAATTTCCAAATTATTTTTGTATCTTCAGCATTCCTTTTGTATATTCAGAAATCAGAATAGTTGGTTGTTAAAGTGATACTAAAGTGTAACTTTTTTTAACGTTAAAAATAACAAACATGTCTATACTTACCTGCTCTGTGCAGTGGTTTTGCACAGAGCAGCCCAGATCCTCCTCTTCTCGGGTCCCTCTTCGGTGCTCCTGGCCCTTCTCTCCTGTTGAGTGCCCCCACAGTAAGCAGCTTACTATGGGGGCACCCGAGTGGCAGCTCCCTGTGTCCATTCAGACACAGAGATGCAGCCCGGCCCTGCCCCCTTTCTCTCCTCACTTGCTCACTGACTTTGATTGACAGCAACAGGAGCCAATGGCGTCACGCTGCTGTCTCAGCCAATGAGGAGGGAGAGTCCCAGACAGCCGAGTCTCTCTTGCAACATCGCTGGATCTAGATGGACCTTAGGTAAGTTTTTGGGGGGCTGAGGGGGGCTGCCTATACAACCACTTTCAAGAGTGGGCGACCACTGGCATTCTTAACAATCATGACTAATCTGCTGTCAGCTGTATTCCTCACTGACAGCAGAATGTGAAAAAAACAAATGCCAGTTTAAAAAAAAAAAAACAGCGTGGGGCCCCTGCCCTCTGCAGCCTGTCTGCATCTTTAACAACCGTTGACTCATCAGCTGTCAGCGAGCTTCCCCACTGACAGATGAATGTAAACAAAAGAATGCCCCAAATAAAAAATGCAGGAAAAAAAACTACCGCTGACCCACAAAAAAAAGCTCTGCACCCGAAGAAGGCTTCCACCGTCTGCCAGCTCTGCCACCTGACAGATCTCAAATAACTAAGGGATGGGGCCATCCGATGATGTCATCAGTTGACCCCGACCCTTGTGACATCATTGACCCAGCATGCCCCGGTCAACAAAGTCGTTGGGTGGCCCCTCTTCTTAGCTATTTAAGAGCTGTCAGACTGTGGGAGCCTTCGTCGGGACCGCAGGGTTTTTTTTCTCTTTTTTTTCAGGTGGGCGGTGGGGGTGTCGTGATTGACAATGGATCTAAACCGAGGAGGGACATTTTTTTTTTTTTAATAAAGGTCAAAAACTAGTGTTGTATTCTCATTTACTTTTTACACTTTTTTTGGTGAATGAGTAGGGGTAGGGCCAGGATCTGGTTACATACTTACATAGTAGGTAAAGTTGAATGATGACAATAGTTCATCCAGTTCAACCTGTGTAGGTGTACGTGTGTCGTGTACGTGTGCTCCTCCCCCTCTTTTACCTTCCCTGTCCTTCCAATACAAGGAATACCCCTGCGTATTTGCCAGCCAATTGTGTGAGCTGTCAAACCAAGTTTCTGTTATTCCAAACAAAGTCTAAGTCCTCCTCGCGTAATAGTAGCTTTAGCTAAAGGGGGCTTTCAGATTCCGAGAAGTCCCTTGCCCACAGACCCTTGAGGCCCTTGTGTCCATCAACATGTTGAGGGCATGTGGCAAGGTATTGTTCAGGGGGAGGGGGGGCGCTCGCTTGTCCCCCCACTTTCTGGCTTGCCGGGCTGCATGCTCGGATAAGGGTCTGGTATGAATTTTGGGGGAACCCATGCCGTTTTTTTTTTATTTTGGTGTGGGGTTCCCTTAAAACCCTTACTAGACCCAATGATCCTGGATACATCCCAATCTCTGCATAACCAAAAATTTGACCGAATTTATATTCGGGCCAAAACAGATTGCATGTGTCTACTGGGGAGCCTTAAAACCATAGTTTGGACTGGTGTGGACTCACTACAAATGCTTTTACCACTGAACTTATCACCCCAAAAATCAGAAACCTTATAAAAGCCAACAGTATTAAATGTATAAATTGTGCAATTTTTTTACACAGTTCTACATGTCCCACATTCCCAAATTTTAAAACAGAACTAAACCCTCCTATACTTTTCAGCCAAGGAGGCTGTCATCTTAGCCTTGATCTGCAGCTGCCATGGTGCTGCACGTGTGATCAGTTATGACTCCAGTCATTTGATGGTTTGACAGTTTGGTTGAAAGCACAAGCAAATGTTACAGTTAGCATTCCTGACATTCTGGGAATGTAAGACCCCTTTCACACTGGGGGCGGCGTCGGCGGTAAAACAACGCTATTTTTAGCGTCTCTTTCCCATCAATTTTGCGGCACTATTCGTCCACTAGCGGGGCACTTTTACCCTCCGCTAGTGGCCGAGAAAGGGTTAAAACCACTGCAGAGCGCTGCTGCAGTAGCGCTATGCCGGCGGTATAGCCGCGCTGCCCCATTGATTTCAATGAGCAGGAGCGGTGTATACACCGCTCCTTCACCGCTCCAAAGATGCTGCTAGCAGGACTTTTTTTTACCGTCCTGCCAGCGCACCACTCCAGTGTGAAAGCCCTTGGAGACACAGCAGCGGCTCTTTCAGGGCGCTTTGAATGTGAAACATTTTTAATGTACTGTACATACAACTAATCTCTTTGCAAGAATATTATTTTTTGTTACCTAAATAAAAGAAATATAGAAAAAAATGCTTTTACACAGTAAACCAAGTTGTGGAGGCAAATCAAATAAATTGCAAACACAGCAGATTGTTTGAAGAAGTTTGCTCATATCTGTTCTTTACTATTTTATTTGGTGGTCCTGTTTCACATTCAAGTCTAGAAGTAATGAAAAAGAAACCATCACAAGTCATGGGTTGGATCCTTTAGAAAAATGTTTTCTGTTTGCAATATAAAGACAAAGATTTCCATGAGTACATATCAAACAGAGCCTATACCAAACACTGCAATGAATAGACACAAGGCTTTTTTGTTAAAAGCAGTGGCTGTGGGTGGACCCTTAGCATAAACTGAAAGCTAAATATTTCCATAACGGAATGATTGCCCTTTAAAGCATATTAGGTTTAATATGTCTTATGAAAAAAAATATGGAAAAAAATAAGGATACCCAAGTTAAAAGTTCATGCAAGGTTTCCTTACTTTTTACTAGAGTGAAAATTTCTACTAAAACTGCTCATGGAATGATGACTTAACTTCCGCATCTAATGCTTGTGAATATGTCATGATTTCCATGATTTAAATAACATTCATGTTGTGTAATTAAAATGTCTACTCTAATGTATCTTTATGATTAAAGCTGACTTCTCACCTACACATAAATGTTTTAAACCCAAAGCAGGACACAGCATATACAGTAACTAAACATGTTACACTCAACCAGCCTTCATCAGAAAGAGTTCGGAAAGATAAAGAGTTCATGAAAACATTAGAACATTTATTTTTATTGAAAAACTGATTTAAAACTGCAAATAGTGCATATACTCTCTTAACACCCATTTATGGGTGAAGCAGAATCCTCTGTCATCCCTCCTTTCTCCCATCAATTTATCAGCTTAAATTAAAAGTATTTTATTTATCTTTCATTAAGGGATACTGAATTACTATTAATTTTGAGACAAGTGCCTACATTTTTTCTGCTGATTAGCAGGTTAGGAGAATGAATGTCTTGCTGAGAGAGGCAAGCACTTTCCAATAGACTTTTTACTTTCAGAGCCAGGAAGGCTCATTTATGCAGTTTTCGGATCAGCTGATCCTCGACATACCCGGACTCCCTCATGTGTAAGATGTGGAATTGACAGCGACCCTGTGATACTAGGCTAGGCTTCTGTCACAGATGACCATATTATTTCCTCTGCTTCTGCAACTGGTTTGTGACTATCCCCTTGTGGGAATCTGCATGTTCACTTGCTTGCAGTTTGTTGGCTCATGAAGTCCTGGAGGCTTTCCCAGCTCACAATCCCCTAATAGCTCAAGGACAGCTTGCAGCCACTTTCTCCAAGGGCCTGACATTGTGGCAGGGCACCAACGGCAGAAGAAGGGCTCTACGACCCAGCATCTCTACCGGCACTTGTCAGGGCACCAGGAGAAGGACTCTAGGACCCAGCATCTCTACCAGTACTTCACATGGGCCTTTATAAGGAAACCTGTCAGTGGCTGCAGTTGCTGGTTGATCTTCGGCTCCTCCAGGGTATTATCTCCATCTCACATACCTACCTGGTGCTGGAGGCCAATGGAAAGAGAGGACTTTTGCAGCTAAGTTCCAGATCCCCCCGAGGGTGAAAACAGGAGAGGTCAGGCCCAAAGTAGCATGGGTCGCCTGCTGGACTATGTGAAGGAGGTTCCAGAGTACAGCTGGTGTGCTGGTGTAGAATCAGCAGACAGGTGGCACCTGTGAGGTGTTGCAGGACTCGGATAATGCTGAGACTGGAGCGTGGTCAGAAGGAAGCCTAGGTCAGGAGCCAGGTGGGTATCAGAGCAGACGTGGTCAGGTGGATAGTTGAGGTCGAACACAGGAAGCAAGCAGGAGACAGGTCAAGGACAAGCTAGGTCAGTAACAGGAGACACAGAAACATCAATATCATGGAGATAACACAATGGAGGAGCAGCCACTGAAAGGCTTCTTTATATAGGCCCATGTGAAGTGCTGGTAGAGATGCTGGTTCCTAGAGCCCTTCTCCTGCCGTTGGTGCCCTGACACATTTGCAGTCTGAACAGTTTTCCCTTGCTGGAGTTCTCACACTCCTTGAAGACTTCCCTAATTGCCCCAAGTGTAACTCCTAATGTGCTTTATCCAGGGGGAAATGTTTCATGACCATGTCATATTTCATGGCTAAAATCAGTTCCATGCTGTCTCGAAATGCAGGGGGTGTAATTGTGTATTTTTTTGCTCTCCTCCAGAGTCTGTCTGATTTGCCTGCTGCTACAGCTGTCTCTATGCACTCAGCAGAGAAGTATAATCTATCCCTTTGGATGAGTTTGTGCTTGAAGAGCCTCAGTTTGCTGACATTGCTCTTAGGCTTAAAGGATAAATAAAATATAGCAAATAAAAATATAGCATATACAATTGCTATACAAGCCATAGTGTAATTTTATGTTATAAAATATTACCTTTTCTTTTTAATCTGCAGTGTTGTAATTTTCTGCACAAATGCAATGTCATATGGCAGCTTTGAGTTTTTTTGTACACAGTTGGTGTACAGAACCTCCGAAGAAATGTTACTTCCCACTTGTGTGATTGGCTCACTGATTTTTCAAGAAGTCTGCACTAAGATGCAAGTCGGATTGTTGGCATCATCTGAAACAAAGTATTAATTTTTGATGCAATACTCCCAAAGATTTCATGATTTAGCCTGCAGTTTTCCTTCCTGTGTAGTTCTTGCCTTCTTGCTGCAGTGCTTCTCCTTGTTCTCTGATTCCATTGTTTGGCTTCTGTGCTTCTGTTGTGTTACACTATGTGATTTATTATTATTTCTCTGTGTTCATAACTTGGCTATCACTGCTCTGTGTCTTTAAGTTACTTTCAGCTGTCTAAGCTAAGCTCTTTCTCTCACTGTAATTCCATTTACTCCTCCCCCTCCCTCTCTCTGGAATCATTCCACTGTATCCTGTCATGGTGTAGACATCTTCCCATGTGGCTTACAACGTTAAGGTTTTTCTACCTATGAGTATCCTCCATTAACCGGAACATTCAAAATGCTTTCATTGTCTGATTTCTTCAACATGTGAGTTTATTCGTTGAGTTAAACTGTCTGAATCAGCGCAAGGGATAAATAGATCACCAGGTTTTATAAGCACTATATGTCACTGGAGATAAAGCTTATGGCCTTGTAGTTGAGTCAGAACAGTAGAAAAACTGAGTTTCACAGCCTAATTACAAGATTTCTGGGTGACAGTACTGAAGATTCCTGAAGATTACTGAAGACAAGATTCCAAGAGTCCAAGGTCCAAGCTGCATGGTTTCATATTACAGCACACACAGCTACAGCTATGCTGCTTATCATTCAGTCAGTATCTGCCTGTGTCAATATGAGTTACAAAGGTTCCCTCTCATACACAGAAGCACAAGACCCTGAGCCAGCCAGAGTTACCCAAACACTCAGTCAAACCAACTTGGAAAGTAATGGAGAATTATGAAGCTTTAAGAACTCAACTGACTACTAGCCTAAAGTTATTATGGGAAAAGGTTGTTACTCAATCTAATACACTGTCTGTTGAGAATTAACTATTGCCACTAGAGGGAGCCATTAAACAACTTTCTGTCTCATATGAGTTTTATCAGCTTACCAGTGACAAGCTTTTTAAAGTTTTACAAAGTATGAAAATGGTAGATTCACTGGAGGAATTAAACAGCTTTCGGGTTCTTAATCTAGAAAGAAAATTTTTATCCAGCAAACCAAATTAAAGGCACAAGCAAAGATAGAGCTGCTACAGGACATTGCATCTCGCAGATCTGTTTCAACCAGACATTCTAAAAAGTCCTCTAAATCCCATAGTTCAAGACACTCAACACTGAAGCAGAAGCCAGCAAGGTGCAGGTCACATAGGCAGAAAAGAGAGTAGAGTTGGAAAATCAGACAGCACGTCAAAGAGCAGAGTTGGAAACTCAGACAGTACATCAAAAAGCAAAGTTGCAAACTCAAAGAACAGCAATTGAAATCTTAATTGTAAACATGATGCAGCTGTGGCAAGGCTAAGGGTCCTAGAGCAAGCTATCAGTGCAGATGAAGGTGCAAGTGAGAAAGACAGCATCAACCTAAACATAGCAGATATGGAAGATCCTTTCAAATGCACTAAAGACTATGCCGTAATCCACTGCATTGTACACTCCATCATCTTCAATACTCTTATTGAAAATTGAGACTTCTTCACAGCATCAAGTTAAAGAGGTTCCAGCAACTTCTTGCATACAAAATCGCTCCAGTGCCTTTCCTGCATACCTACCTAACCTTCCTTCATACATCACAGAGCATCAAAGCAAGCTGCAAGCAATCTCCTGTCATCTGTACAGCTTCAAATCAATATGTCATTGGAACAGCTCACTTCAAGCAAGCAACTCGCCTGAATGCATCTGCTGCAGCATATTTCCCTGTGTTCTTTAACAATAATGGCAAAGATGGCAATGGCAAAGATAGCACAATCAGCACCGTTCAGCCAACAATGTCTTGCATAAAGGCAGAGACAACTGAGACAGCAGAGTTTGTGAGGTACATACTTAGCAGAGAGCTCACAAAGACTGGTCTTATAAGTTTTCATGACCAACCTGAAAATTACAGAAGTTGGCAATATGCCTTCAGAACTGCAATCAGTGATTTTGGCATTACAGCTGCTTGGTCTTCTGTCTGCTGCACGTGTTAAGCCATTAAGACCAGTTTTAATAGACAATCCTACAGCAGGCCTCACAGCTGTATGAGATCGACCAGAGCAAAGTTATGGCAGTCGGGAAGCTATAGAAAATGCTTTGTTCATGCTTCTGGAAGCTTTCCCAAAGATATCTGGTAAGGGCAACAAGGAGTTCCAGAGCCTGAGTGACCTTCTCCTTGAGCTTCAGCTAGCCAGGGCACCTAGACACTGCCAGAGGCGTAAACCCAATCGTCTCCAAGCTCCCGTATGGTTTGCAAGAAAAATGGTCTGCACTAGGGTCATCATACAAAAAAGAGAACAAGGTTTCCTTCCCTCCATTCTCTTTCTTCTGCAAATTCAACAGGAACGTTGCAGAGACTAAGAACAATCCAAGTTTTTCCTACAGTGAGTACAGTCTTCTTTCACCCTTCCCTAAGAGCACCAGCCTTCAGGGCAACTATAGGAACCGTAGAGCCCCAGTATCCATGAAAAAGACTGACATCATTCCCACTCCTACCACAGCTGTGGCTGCAAACAGAGTAGGAAGATTGAACCCTAACCGAGAGTATCTCATTCACAAGAAGCCACACCCCCTCAAAAAATCTATTAGCTTTAGAAAGAGACCTCTTGAAGAGCGTAAGGAGCTTTTAAAGACATTTGGGGTATGTTTGAGGGGTTGTGCTTCTACAGAACATTTTGCTAAGGACTGTAATATGCCCATCAAGTGCATAGAGTGTGGCTCTGAAGAACACGTGCAAGCCCTATATCTGCTTGTGCCCAGCTCTGCACAGCCTGCTAACTCTCTTCCCAGGTCAAAGCATGGCTGGGAGAATACAGACCAAGTGCCTACTTCCACCATCATTTCTTCATCATGCACTGAAGTTTGTGGGGAAGTCCTCTGCGATAAGTCCTGTGCTAAAATATGCTTGGTGAACATCAGGGGCATAGATATGGGGGGAGTTTTGGGGGTTGAAACCCCCCCGAGCGTCAGTGCAGATTGCAGAAGAAGTAGCTATGTATGCTCTAACTTCCCTGCCCCGTCCCATGCAGCCTGTAAGTGCTTGGAGGTTTGAAGCAGAGAAACCAAGTGGGAGCTCCTCCCCCAGACTGCTGGGAGCCCCGCCCCTGGACCGCTGAGATCCCCACCCCCAGTCGCTGAGAGCCTTGCTCCTGGCCACTGAGAGCCCTGCCCCCGACCTCTGAGAGTGGAAGGTGAGCCCAACTGGCCAGGTAGGTGTTTCTGCCCATATACACTGCCTCGCTGTTATGCTAAACCCTCACTTACATTGTTATTTACCCCTTGTATAGCTGTGCATTGCTGAAAGGTAACATTTTAAAAATGGCTACTTGATCATCTCATGTGGTATGTTGCATCCACAGTATCTGGTTATCTCCTGTAATCTATCTGCAATCTCTGGTTATCTCTTGTAATCTATCCTCAGTCATTGGTTATCTCCTGTAATCTATCTGCAGTCTCTGGTTATCTCCTGTAATCTATCCTGGCTCGCCCTTGCTTCCGAGCATGCAAGCTTGTACTTTGGACTTTTGTCTGATGGACTTGTGTACACACACTCAGGAAAATCCAACAACAGACATTTGTACGCGGAAAATTTTAAAACCTGCCATCCAATATTTGTCCGACAACAATTGTCTGATGAAGCGAACAAATGGTCGGATTTTCCGGCAACAGACTGTCATCACACATTTCCCGTCGGAAAATCCGATTGCGTGTACACGGCTTTACACCTTGGGTACTTGTAGTGGAACTACAAAGATTTCTGGAAGAAGGGCTCATGGACTCATGGTATATTCTCTCAAAGGTAACCTGCAATTACCCCTACCTACACTCGGTGAGTGCAATCTGATACCTGCTAACAGGGGGGAAATCCCTACTCCAGCTGCTGCCTTCCATCACCATCACCTGAAGATAATAGCAAATGAGATACTGCCGCCTGAGCAAGATGCTCAGTTCCTTCTTCTGTTAGGATGAGACATTGTAAGAGTTAACAAGGTTCACAGACAAGTGAGTGGACCTCCAGATGCCCCATTTGCCCAGCGCATGATTCTAGGTTGGGTCATCATAGGCAACGTCTGTATAGGCAAAATGAAGAGACTTACCAACATTTCATCATTCAAGACAAATGTACTGTCAAATGGCCGAAACATTTACTTTGAGCCATGCCCACATCACTACTAGGTGAAGGAGAAAATAGCCAGCCGCGAATGGCAATGGCTCTATAGTGGCAATGGCTCTACAGTGTTTAATGCAATCAGTGAAGATGATATACTGGCTCCTTCAATGGAAGACAAAGAATTTATCAAAGTAATGGACAATGAGGTCTTTCAAGATGACTCCAATAATTGGGTAGCACCCCTAACTGTTTTTATCCCAAGAGAGAGATTTCCCAAAAACTTGCAGAAGGCCATCATTAGATTCTCCTCCTTAAAGCACAGCTTAAAGGGGTTGTAAAGGTAAAAATTTTTTCACCTTAATGCATTCTATGCATTAAGGTGAAAAAACTTTTGACAGTACCGCCTCCCCCAGGCCCCCCGTTTTACTTACCTGACGCCTCGAATCTTCGCTCCTCGTCCTCGTCAGCTTCATTGCAGCTCAGCCTGGTCGCTGATTGGCTGCAGTGGATGGATTGAAAGCAGCGCAGCCATTGGCTCGCGCTGCTGTCAATCACATCCGATGACGCGGCGCGCCGGGGGGCGGGGCCGAGTGATACAGCGAGCGGCTATAGCCGCCGGCTGTATCACGGGAGCGCGCCCGCAAGCACTCACCACCGTGCGAGGGAGCTCGCATGAAGGTGGTAAATGCTTGCGGGGAGGAGCTGAAACAGCCGCCGAGGGACCCCAGAAGACCAGGTTCGGGGCCACTCTGTGCAGAACGAGCTGCACAGTGAAGGTAAGTATAACATGTTTGTTATTTTAAAAAAAAAAAAAAAATAACTTTACAACCCCTTTAAGCAGGAAACCAGAGATGCAAAAGCACTTTGTGGACTTTATGCAAAATATATTTGACAGAGACCACACAGAGCCTGTGCCCCTACTAAAAGAGGGAGAAGAATGCTGGTACCTTCCATCCTTTGGCGTGTATCACCCACACCAACCAGACCAAATCAGAGTTGTCTTTGATTCCAGTGCACAGCATGAAGGTGTTTCTCTTAACAACATGCTCCTTACGGGACCCAACTTGAACAACAGTCTAACAGGAGTCTTGATTCACTTCAGACAAGAGCCTGTAGCAGTAATGGCTGACATTCAACAGATGTTTCACTGCTTCATTGTCAGAGAAGACAACAGAAACTACCTCAGGTTTCTATGGCACAAAGACAATGACATCCACAAGGAAGTGATGGATTATTGAATGAAGGTACATGTCTTCGGTAACAGTCCTTCCCCTGCAGTGGGAACGTATGGGCTAAGGAGAACGGCTCAGGCTGGAGAAGAAGAATATGGATCTGATGCTCACCAATTTGTTGAAAGAACCTTCTACGATGAAAACGCACTCAAGTCCTTTCCAACCACTAAAGAACCAATCGATATTCTCACCAGAGCAAAGGAGATGTTGTCTGTAGCAAATCGTAGACTTCACAAGATTATATCTAACAGCCAGGAACTTATTAATGCCTTTCACTCTAAGGACTATGCCACTAGTCTAAAAAAACTTTGATTTAGGTACAGATGTGCCTCCTGTACAGCGAAGTCTGGGTTTGTTGTGGAACATCAAACAAGATACATTCACCTTCCAAGCAGGGCCAGCCAAAGACATTGTGCTGCCTGGGACCAAGAATGAACTTCTGCCCCCCCCCCAAAAAAAAAAATCATGCCCACCAAAAGGCCCCCACATTCATTATTTTATATCATGATAACTAAAAGCTCTGTCAGATTGGATGAACAGCAATTTTCAAGTCTTGCCACAGATTCTCAATTGGATTTAGGTCTGGACTTTGACTGGACCATTCTAACACATGAATACGCTTTCATCGAAACCATTCCATTGTAGCTCTGACTGTACGTTTAGAGTCGTTGTTCTGCTGGAAGGTTATTTTTGAATTAGTAAGAGCGTTAGAGGTAGAGCGGGTTAATATAACCCATATTTTTGTCACCCGCAGTGGGTATAGAAAAGAATCACCACCCCTTAAAAAAAAAAGGCTGAAATGAAGACCGCTGTAGTTTTAGCCAGCTGCATTTACTCAGTGCAACTTAACATCCAATGAAAAATGAAAAAAAAATTCACTTACATCAGCATCCAGTCCATCGTTGCACCAAAGTACTCACATCATTGTCCCTGTATGCGTCCTCCTTACATTAGAGTCCCCACTCATCCCTTACATTAAAGTTTCCTCTTACATCAAGAAAACCCTAGTAACATCCCCTTACATTAGCTGTCAGTGGGAAAACCCCAGTACCATCCCCCATTCACTGGTTGAACTTGTCAATGGGGAGCCCCAATAACATCCTTACATTTGTTGTCAGTGGGGAGCCCCTCTTAGAACATGTCAGCCAAAAACACCAACATGTCACCAAAAAAAAAATCATGCCCACCAAAAGGCCCCCACATTCATTATTTTATATCATGATAACTAAAAGCTCTGTCAGATTGGATGAACAGCAATTTTCAAGTCTTGCCACAGATTCTCAATTGGATTTAGGTCTGGACTTTGACTGGACCATTCTAACACATGAATACGCTTTCATCGAAACCATTCCATTGTAGCTCTGACTGTACGTTTAGAGTCGTTGTTCTGCTGGAAGGTTATTTTTGAATTAGTAAGAGCGTTAGAGGTAGAGCGGGTTAATATAACCCATATTTTTGTCACCCGCAGTGGGTATAGAAAAGAATCACCACCCCTTAAAAAAAAAAGGCTGAAATGAAGACCGCTGTAGTTTTAGCCAGCTGCATTTACTCAGTGCAACTTAACATCCAATGAAAAATGAAAAAAAAAATTCACTTACATCAGCATCCAGTCCATCGTTGCACCAAAGTACTCACATCATTGTCCCTGTATGCGTCCTCCTTACATTAGAGTCCCCACTCATCCCTTACATTAAAGTTTCCTCTTACATCAAGAAAACCCTAGTAACATCCCCTTACATTAGCTGTCAGTGGGAAAACCCCAGTACCATCCCCCATTCACTGGTTGAACTTGTCAATGGGGAGCCCCAATAACATCCTTACATTTGTTGTCAGTGGGGAGCCCCTCTTAGAACATGTCAGCCAAAAACACCAACATGTCACCAAAAAAAAAATCATGCCCACCAAAAGGCCCCCACATTCATTATTTTATATCATGATAACTAAAAGCTCTGTCAGATTGGATGAACAGCAATTTTCAAGTCTTGCCACAGATTCTCAATTGGATTTAGGTCTGGACTTTGACTGGACCATTCTAACACATGAATACGCTTTCATCGAAACCATTCCATTGTAGCTCTGACTGTACGTTTAGAGTCGTTCTGCTGGAAGGTTATTTTTGAATTAGTAAGAGCGTTAGAGGTAGAGCGGGTTAATATAACCCATATTTTTGTCACCCGCAGTGGGTATAGAAAAGAATCACCACCCCTTAAAAAAAAAAGGCTGAAATGAAGACCGCTGTAGTTTTAGCCAGCTGCATTTATTCAGTGCAACTTAACATCCAATGAAAAATGAAAAAAAAATTCACTTACATCAGCATCCAGTCCATCGTTGCACCAAAGTACTCACATCATTGTCCCTGTATGCGTCCTCCTTACATTAGAGTCCCCACTCATCCCTTACATTAAAGTTTCCTCTTACATCAAGAAAACCCTAGTAACATCCCCTTACATTAGCTGTCAGTGGGAAAACCCCAGTACCATCCCCCATTCACTGGTTGAACTTGTCAATGGGGAGCCCCAATAACATCCTTACATTTGTTGTCAGTGGGGAGCCCCTCTTAGAACATGTCAGCCAAAAACACCAACATGTCACCAAAAAAAAACTCAAACAGAAACACTGAGTTGGAAAAGAAAACAACCCTTTGTCAGCATTTTGTTGTAACACCTTTTTTGATTTAATTCCAGCCTTTGGTCTGTTAGGATATGTCTCTACTAACATTCTCACCTATTCAATTTTTCCTTAATTTTTGGACATGTTGATGTTATATCCTTCACTTGGATGCTATGAGTAAATACAACTGGATAAAATGAAAACTGACTGTCTTCATTTCAAACCCACACCCTACCCCTATCAGTATATATTTGAGCTTCTATTGGGGGAAGAATTTGCAGGGGGGATACATTTGCAACTTGGCTCTTTCTCAAAGTGGCGATTTCTACAAGTGAAATGCACTTCTGACTCTGCACTTCAGCGAAGGCACAAAGCGAAAGGACACAAGATAAACACTTTGAAAACCAGCACACAGACATCAGGTGAAATTGTTTATTCCTTTAGCTCTTTTTCCTTGGAACATGCTTTCTCTACCACTGCTTTTGACAACTCTGTCCTCCATCCTAAAACTATCTCTCCTTTACCCCTCTTCTCCCCCCCCACAGCATATATATATCACCCTCACTCTTGTCCTGTCCTTATTACTGCACCCACCAACTCCTGCTAATTCTAAATCCACATACACTAAAAATCTCCAAGACCCAGGGGCATGTCACTTCATATAAATCCCACTCCCATATTACCTCCCTCACCCTCTTGCTTCTCCTAACCTCTGGAGATATATCCCCAAACCCTGGGCCTCCATCATTTAACTGTACCCCATGCACCCATCACCCTGCACCCTCTGGCAGCAGCCGCCACAATTAACACAATTTAATTCCCATTTCTATTCTTCCCAAATCCAGACTCCCTTTCTCTTGTGCCCTTTGGAACTCGCGCTCTGTCTGCAACAAGTTCACCTCTCTCCATGACCTCTTTATTGCCAACTCATTTAACCTACTCGCCATTACCGAAACCTGGCTCCACGAATCCGACACTGCATCTTCTGCTGCCCTATACCATGGTGGTCTTCTCTGGACTCACTCCCCCAGATCCAGCGGACGTAAGGGAGGAGCTGTCAGAATCCTTCTAGCCCCACATAGCACCTTTCAGGTACTTCAGCCACCTCCCTCTCTGTCACTCTCCTCTTTCGAAGCACACTGTATTTGCCTTTTCACTCCAATTTCCCTAAGCATAGCTGTGATCTACAGGCCCCCTGGACCAGTATCAACCTTTCTTGAAGACTTCTCTGCCTGGCTACCCTACTTTCTTTCTTCCGAAATCCCCACTATCATTCTCGGGGACTTCAACATCCCTATTAATACTAACACTCCTTCCACTTCCAAACTTCTCAGCCTAACATCCTCCTATTAGTTTCACTCTCTCCCTCTCCTTCACCTCCTCTCCCTCCAACCACCTTAAAGTTACCCGCAGAAACCTACGTCATCTCAACCCTTCTCTTCTCTACTCTGCTATCAACAACCTCTACAACAAAATCTCACCCCTATCCTGCACCAACCTAGCCACTTCTGTGTACAACGCTTCACTTCTAGCCTCACTGAACTCACTTGCCCCCCTCACTACACACAGAATCAAGCCCAGACCCCTTCAACCTTGGCAAACAGATGATACTAGAAGTCTGAAAAAACGTAGTCGTGCTCTGGAGCGCCTGTGGCGTAAGACTAAGTCCCAGAGAGATTTATACCAATATAAATCTGCCCTCCAAAAATACAACTCCAGCCTCCTCTCTGCCAAGCAGACCTATTTTACCACTCTCATTAGCAACTTATCATCCTGTCCCCGTCAACTCTTCTCCACCTTCAACTCTCTACTTCGTCCTCCACCGCCTCCACCCGCCAACTCACTCACTGCACAGGAGATCGCCAATCACTTCAAACAGAAGATTGATACTATTCACGCTGAGATCTCTACTGTGCCAACACCCTCCACGCTTTACACTTCATGCCCACAGGCACAATCATTATTTCCCTCTTTCAACCCCACCACTACAGACGAAGTTGCTAAACTACTTGCTAATGTCCACCTTACCACCTGCCCTCTGGATCCTGTTCCCTCACAAATGCTACGTTCACCCTCTGGCCCTATACTACACTCTCTAACCCACATCTTCAATCTCTCCCTCTCTTCTGGCATCTTCCCTAACTCTCTAAAACATGCACTTGTCAGACCCATACTTAAAAAGCCCTCATTGGACCCATCCAATCTTAACAACCTACGCCCCATCTCCTTGCTCCCCTTCTTATCCAAACTCCTCGAACGTCTGGTCTACAACCGACTGAGCGTCCACCTCGCTGATAATGGCCTTCTCGATCCCCTTCAGTCTGGATTTCGTCTTCAACACTCCACAGAAACTATTCTAAAAGAAAAATTTGCGCTAGGTGTACAAATATTGTGAGTAAAATTAGAAATATAAACCTGTGAAGAGGTATCCTGCAGCTGGACGCTATAACCCTGATAGGGGGTACCACTAAGCATGTATACAAGAAGCGCAGCGCTGGATATAAATAAACATTGAAAAGAGTACTGTGCTAGGTGCAAATAAACACTAAAAATGAAAATAAATACAAATGAAAAAAGCAAAATAAAAAACTGTGCACAATAATTCACTTAAATATTGTCCCTGGGTGTTCCCAATATAGTGAAAACTGAAGTATAAATAAGACGTGCTTGTTCATTTATATAGTGTCCATAGAGACATGTGGGAAAATCGCTATTGGATATATGACTTCCACCGCTGAGACATTTTTCTGTAGTCATTCCTCTTCCTCCACCCCCACCAGATCATCTTTGTCCTTTCCAGCAGCAGAAGACACACAAAGTTGCTTATGTTTACGTTTTGATAAAGTTTCAACCTGGTGGTCATACATTGTGACGTCAACCTTTTCAATCATGTGCTGAGTAATCTTTCCTGGGCCGCTCTTTACTGACAGCAGTCCTTCCAACATTGGAGTGGAAAGTTTATTCCTATGATCAGTTTTTATTAACTTTACGGAAGAGAACACACGTTCTACCTCAGCTGTCCCATGGGGAAGGGAAAGCATATTTTTTGCAAATTTAACCAGATGTGGGAATTTAGGTACTTTCAGATTGTCCGGATCGATACTGCAGTTTTGTCCTACCATGTGCCAAAAAGAATCATAAGTGTGAGTCTCAGGATCACTAAAAGCTGTCACTTGGTATTCTATAAATTCAGTATGCAGTGCGTCAAATTCAGATGGGGGAACAATTTGAGGAAAATGCTTGGCAAGTTCTAAAATGTCCCCAGAATTTGCAGTAGACCTGTTTAAAGGTTTTAGTAAAGCCAACAGCTGAATAATTTGTTTTTCAATAGGCATTCGTTTTTTAATTGCAGTTACAGCTCTTGTGTAAAATGTCGTTACTTGCACCATGACCTGGTGAACAGCTGACAAATCATCTACTGTAGACAAATTTTCTTTTGTTTTGGTATCCAATAAAAATGCCATCTGCCGATTTGAAGTTTGCACTGAAAATAACTTAAGAGGGCATCATATTGATTCAGAATGCGGTTGACACAATCAAGCATTGAAAGCCATCTGATAGAACAAAGTTGTAGAATCTTTAGACAATCTGCTTCTACAAATTCCTGAATTTCATGATACAACTGTAAACGTTTACAACTACAGTATGTGCAAAGTGGCTATGTATGTCTCTGCAAAGTTGCTCAATAGTTTTTGGTATGGCTTTACAGATATCTGCAGCACACAAGGCAGCAACATGGCAGCTACAATGAATGTGAAAAATATAAGGCTGCTCTACTTGGAAGCGGGACAGTACAGAGTTTCTGGGACCAATCATTACACTTGCACCATCTGTACCAAGAGCCATTACATTTCTTAGGGGTATACCATCTTCTAGAAAAGATTGTTTAATCTTCTCAAAAATAGCATCAGCAGTTGCTTCAGTGAGATCAAGGAGGCGGTAGAACTAGTATTTGGTTCTACCAGCTTCTTCATCAAAATAAATGACAACCATAGTTAATTTTTTGCTTGTTGCTATGTCAGTATTTTCATCAATCAGTAAGGAAAAGTGACAATATGTAAGCCTTTTGCACAACTCCTCTTTGAGACACTTGCCAATGACATTCTTAACCAATATGGAACCTCTAGTTCGCTTACAATTGATGGATTTTGCAATTTTGGAGTCTGGAAACCAGTCAGTGACATTATGGTTAAGATCATCTAACAGGCTTAATGCAAAATGTTTTTGTGCAATAAAATGTACAATTTGTAGCTCACTTTCGAAAGTCCTTTTCTTATGAGCCAACACTACAGGATCTGGTAGTGTTTGCTTAGCAAAACTAACAATGCCAGTACTGGCTTGCCTAGCTGCAGCAATAGCCTTGTGTTTTGAACTTGTGCAATGACTGCGTACATCATGAACACCACCAAATCCAATGCTGAAGACTTTTTTGCACCACGCACACTTTGCATTATGTTTTGATTCAGCATCTGCTCTTAACTTTGAACTCAACGTCTGTCAGCCAAGCAGCAACAAAAGAACAAAGCCTAACTTTGTGAGGTTTTTTTTGCACGAGGTTGTGGTGCCTCTTCCATCATGTCTAAAGCGGAACTGCAGAGTACAGACAGTGCAACCTACGGCAAACCCAAGCCCTGAAATGTGTTGTATTACAAGGTCATGGACGGTGCAAACTTTCTTTGAACAAATCTTAAAAAAATGTGCCATTAACTAATAGAAAACTTCCTTGTGTGCTGCAGATGCCTGCCTGAGAAAAACCCAGTAGCTATGAAAACTGATCACAGGAACTTATTGAAAGTTTAACACTCAGAGGCATCACATGTGAAGTTCTGCAGGTAGATGTCTACAAAAAAACAAAAACAAAAGAAATAATGTAGTCTATTTTGCCCATTTTCCTTAAAATGTGTGTGGTGCTAGTATAATACAAAAACACTTATGCCCCGTACACACGGTCGGACATTGATCGGACATTCCGACAACAAAATCCTAGGATTTTTTCAGACGGATGTTGGCTCAAACTTGTTTTGCGTACACACGGTCGCACAAAGTTGTCGGAATTTCCGATCGCCAAGAATGCGGTGACGTACACCAAGTACGACAAGCCTAGAAATGGCCAGTTCAGAACCAAGCGCGGCACCCTTTGGGCTCCTTTTGCTAATCTCGTAAGTTTGGTGAGAGACGATTCGCGCTTTTTCAGACTCGTGGTTTTCAGATCGTTTTCTGCTGTTCAGTTTGTGCTTGTGGGTTTGTATCTGCTCTTCAGTGTGTGCAAGCAAGCTACGGGTGACTTTGTCATTGTGTTCTTGTTCGTTCGTTACTGTTTTTCAGGTCGCTCTTCACAGGCCTTGCTGTTCTTCAGTGCGTTCTGTTACTTCGTTCTGAGCAGCCGACCGTTTTCTAGCCATGTTGCGTATACGTACTCCTCGTAGAGTTCGTGCTGTGCGGGGGCTTGGTGTTGGGGTCCTGACCTTGACACAAGTCCAGTCCATGAACAGGGTGGGGAGGACCAAGAATTGGTTGCTTCAGGGTGACCAGTTCTGTCATATGCCTTTGCTCCGTGAGATCCGTGAGAATAATCCTGATGATTTCAGGAACTTTCTCCGGATGACGGACCCCGTATTTCACCGTTTTTTGGCTTTACTGACCCCTTATATTAGTAGGCAGGATACCTACATGAGGCAAGCCATCACTCCGGAGAAGAGGCTCGTCGCCACCCTGCGGTACTTGGCGACGGGGAGAAGTTTGCAGGACCTCAAGTTCTCGACAGGCATCTCCCCCCAGGCTCTGGGGATCATTATCCCAGAGACCTGTTGTGCCATCATACAGGTCCTGCAGAAGGAGTATTTTAAGGTAAGATTTTTATCCTTTAATATCACATTGTATATAATGTTTGCTAATATATTGTATTTCTTTCCTCATTCCCTAATTACCATGATTGGAATATGCTGTGAATGTCCCCTTTGTCCTCATGCATGCTGGATGTTTCTGTAATTATTTTTGTTGTCCTTCATACATATTTGCCTTCACTTACCTCCCCAGCATGCTCTCCTGGTCCTATATTCACCTCATGTAGTCACTTAACAATGTATTTTGTCAGCTCCATAGTAGTGCTTTACCCCAAACACCCCCTAAAATGTTTTTAAATGTGATTTGTGCTTTAAATTCAGGCAGAGTGCCAGAGGCTTTTTTTGGGGGTACCCAAATCATTTGGAACCCTCCCTCCCCCCAACTGCTAAGTCAGCTAATAACAATTCTCTATCTATCCTCAATCATCTATCTGCTGACTTTGCCAAACCCATACACACTATACCCATCTCTTTTGTGGTCAGATTTATGGATGAATTCCCCAAAGCATGTAGTGCAAGGGCCTGCCTGTATACTTTCAAATGTTACTGTTTAAAGTTTTTGTATACTATTATTATCTTCCTAGGTAATAGCAGAATGTCGAAATGTGCTCAAATGTGTACAGTGTGTATTTATATCTTTGTATTATGACACTTCTCACCTGTCCAGTGGGCTGCCAATAGTGTAACTAAGGTGGGGCTGTTCAAAGTAATACCCATTATTTAGGCATTCATCTCTCAATGAAGTGGAGAGGGTTACCTGTCCAAGAGCTCCCCCCCTATAATGTTAGAAATGGTCCATGGGGGGGGATATGAAAGGTGTACCTTATACTTTGGTCTTTAAAAATTCCCATAAATAAATGTTATCTTGATGTTGGCCAAGAATGTTTTTGTCTAATCTGCTTTCCATGTTTATGTGCAAAAAGACTAATTTTTTTGTTTTCCTCAACAGTTTCCTTCCAGGCCACAGGAATGGCAGACTGTGGCCCCCCACTTTGCCCAGCGGTGGGACTTTCTTAACTGCGGAGGGGCAATTGATGGGAAACACGTCCACATCATCCCACCACCCAGCTCGGAGTCGTACTATTATAATTATAAGGGGTTCAATAGTATTATGATGTTGGCGGTGGTGTCGGCTACTTATGAGTTCCTGTATGTGTCTCCAGAATGGCAGCTTGGACTTACCACCTCCAGAAGACAATGTGGAAGGACTCCAATTCGTCTTCATTGCGGATGAAGCCTTTGCGCTGGGGGACCATCTTATGCGGCCATTCCCGATGAGGACCCTCACCCCGGACCAGAGGGTTTTTAATTACTGGCTGGCCAGAGCCAGAAGAGTGGTGGAGAACACATTTGGAATCATGGCCAGCCGGTTCCGCCTATTTCTTACACCCATACATATGGCGGAGTATAAACTGAATCATATTATCCTGGCGTGCTGTGTTCCACACAATTTTTTATGGCAACATTCTGCCAACTATGCTGGCTCAGTTGGGCCTGAGGCTGGAATTCAAAATGAACCAACCCTGACGGCGCTTGAAAGTGGCCGCTCTGGCTTGCCCTCCCTGAGTGCCCGTGATGTCCGGCTAAGATACCTTGAATTCTTTACGGGTAGGGGGGCTATCAATATGCCAGACAATGTGTGAAACCTTTATCAAATAAAAAAAACATTAAGCAAATCTTTGGTGACATTTACTGCTTGTGTTTGTTTTAGCTGACCCTGACAGAAATGTGTTGAGTCCTGAAAATGGCGTGATTGTGTAACCTTATACAAAGCACTGTTGGGTGTTATTTACTAAAGGCAAAGACACTTTGCACTCCAAGTGTACTTGAAACTGCACTTGGAGTGCAAAGTGGATTTACCCTTAGGAAATCACACCCATTGTCACAGAAAACAGCAATTAGAGCACCCCAAAAGTGTTGTAGCTTTGAGACAATAATCCACACATTCTTGATTAACAATCTTTTTAATACCTGCACAATCACATGTGCATTTAGAAAAGGTTTTTAAAACAAACCAACATGTTTGTTGTATAACAATTTTTGGGGTCACATTAGAAAAAGTAGAAATGTCCATTTAAGATAAAACAGGCATGTTTAAAACCCACAACAAAAGACACAAATCTTGAACTTACAAAGTTCACATTTGGTAGAACTTGAAGGCAATATCAGACATGAGTATTTAGGAACTGTGTTTGATATTGCGTTCAGATGGGGTGAAGTCACCCCTGGAAAAGCCAAATTTTGAAGATGCACACAAATAGCCGAATGTCAACATGTGCTACCTGCCATCACGGGGGATCAAGGGACGTGTTTTGGGGGAGAAACCCCTTCCTCACAGCTACTTTATTATTGAGGAAGGGGTTGCACCCCCAAAACGCATCCATTGATCTCCCGTGATGGCAGATAGCACATGTTGACACACTGTGTGCATCCTCAAAATTTGGCTTTTAGACAATTAGACAAAAAATGTTAAAACTGTAGCACACCAGAAAAGAAAGGGATTTGGAGGGGTTTTATACTCTTCCCAAAACATCAATGATGTTCTTATTTTTTTGAAGAACATCATTGATGCTTTTCTTGATTTTTTCCAAGTCCCTATTACACCCCATGATCTCCCCAATCAGGATCTGTGCACTTTTCGAGGTGAAATGCCCTGGATCCACAACATCACGATCACCTAAAAAGATATAAACCAAAAAAAACATGTATTATAAATATGCCGGCATCCATCTCTTACCTGAGCCTGTGGTCACAAACACTCACCTGTTGTGGTGCCAATTTCCACCACGTCTTCCTCCTCCTGCTCTTCTTGTCTTTGGGGGATTTCCCCTTCTTCCAGAAGTGGGGGGTCTCTGGTCTCCTCGGATGAGGGGTGTCCTCCGAGTCTTTTCTCCCCTATGTAAAAAAAAAATGGTATGCTTAGCACACAAATATTTGATGGCAGAACTATAAATATGAAACAGTTCCAAGATGTAGAATTTGTAGTGTCCTTTGTGAAGTTTCAATACTTTACCTGTTTTGTCCAAGCTTCACAGATGGAGACACCCCTATAATATACACTGGAGCACCTGTGTGGGCCCCCTAACAAAAAGGGTGCTCTGGTGTCCCACACTAGAGCTCCAGTGTCCAGATGTCTAAACAGCTGCTGAGTGTCCTCTCCTTACACAGAATCTAGTTTGCATTTCATTCTATTAACAAACACATCTACACAACCAAATTATTTTCAGACAAGTAGGCCTTAAAAAATGTTGGCAAATGCATATGGCCCAAACAATGGTGTTTTATAGGCCGAAAGAAAAATGTTTGATACGAACGAATAATGTGCCCATGAACATGAAATTTTACATTTTAAACTGGATTAACAGTTAAGAAAAGCACATGGAGCAGCACGAACGTAATAAAGACAAAAATAATAGGAACACAGCACAACTACTTACTTTTTTGCAGCACTCTCTGGATCTTTCTGTACTGCTCGTGTTCTCGTAATTTCAGGTCCGACCACCGCTTCCTGAGCTGATCTTTCGATCGACGTACCCCGAAATTCCGGTGCAGACTTTTGACCACTTTCACCATGATCTTGGCCTTTCTGACATTGGGGTTGGGGTAAGGTTCATACTTTCCGTCATAGTCGGCCCTCTTCATTATGTCGATCATCTCCAACATCTCCCCAAAGGACATATTTGATGCCTTATATCTTCTCCTTCTGGATCGGAACGTTTCAGGCTCCGGGCTTTCCTTCTCCTCGTTGGTGTAAATATCAGATACCTGCTCTGACTCTGCCATGTGCTCTTCCCCACTGCGCCGAACGAGAAGGGGCGGGGAATAGACTAGAAAGAACGTCAGGGGCGGGCGGAGTTTCACGCATGTGCAGTGTCTATAAAGAGTAACACGCGTGCGTAGTACGTACGATCTGTGAGCGGAGGAAGGAGTAAAGGAGGCGCCGATCGTGATAACGAAGGTAAGATTTAACATTGGGCCTATACTGCTTCTAGATTGAGGCCTGTATTTGCACAAGTTTAGAAGACTTTAGGTTGACATTAGGGTTTGTCTTGTGTTGTGTCTTGCAGTGAAAATGGATATCTTGAAAGATAGGGACTTTATGCCAATCTTCATCGATATGTTCAGGGAGCTGCCTTGTCTGTGGGAGATAAACCACCCTGAATATAAGAACCAAACAAAGAGGAAGGCAGCGCTGGATCAATTGCTGGAATTTGTGAAGACGGTGATCCCCACGGCAGACATCACCTATTTGAAGATCCTAATTGGTGGCCTGAGGAGCACTTATCTAAGGGAGCACAAGAAGGTCCAGGATTTCCAGAGATCCAGAGCTGCAGATGACATTTATGTCCCCAGGCTCTGGTACGATGACAGACTGCATTTTCTGGCAGGTCAGACTGAACCCAGGCCAGCACTCTCCACTCTTCCTTCCACGCTTCCTTCTCCCCCAGCTGAGGCTTCTGACGCCCAACCTGGGCCTTCCAGGCAGCAACATGTGGAGGAGCCCAGCTTGAGCCAGGTATAGCATTCTTCTAAATATTGCTGGTTGTCCAATCAATGATGTTAAATAGATGTTAGTTTGGAGTACTAATTTATGATTGTGATTGATGATGCAAAACTAAAACCATGTCCCTTTTTCATACACAGGGAAGTCTCAGCCAGGAGGTGGCCGGGCCAATATCCAGGGGCTGCCTGATATCCAGGTCCCTACACTACACCTTCAAAGACAAAGTGGCAGGAAGAGGAGTAACCTGGAGGAGGCTGCCATAGGCCTCTTTTGGAAGGCTACAGAGGCACTGAGAAGCCCCCACAGTGTGGAGGAGGACTTTGCTTGCATAACTGCCTGCAAAATGCTGCAGATGGAGGAGGGCCAATGACTCCTGTGTGAGTCCTTAATTTTGGAAGCTCTCAATAAGGGGTTGAGGGGCCAAATAACATCTGCTACCCACATTTGTGACCTCACACATAGTCCTCCTCCTCCTCCAGGTCCTACTCCTCCTCCTCCTCCTCCTCCTCCAGGTCCTACTCCTCCTCCTGCCACATCTCCAACACCAGAGCCACAGCCAGGAAGGAAGCGTGGAAAGAAGACCAGAAAGTGATGACCCTGGGTCCAGTCTGGTCTGGCAAAAGATGCAGCCTCTTGTAGTAGCACAGCCTGGGGACATAGATGTCATCTGCTGCTTTCCGGATCTCTGGGATTTCTGGACCAGACTGCACTCCCTTAGATATGGACTCCTCAGGCCACCAATTTTGATGTTAAATAATTGATGTGTGCCCTGGGGGTCCAAGGCTTCGCCAATTTCTGATGTTTCTCCAGCGTTGCCTCCTTCTTTGTTTGGTTCTGAGCCCTTAATAAAGGATTTTTTGTTTCAATTATACTTGCCTATGTGTGTTTTCCTTCAAAAAGGACAGTTTGTTTGTGAGGATTCAGGTACATTTCAAAAATACAATGTGAAATTAACAAGGGACACCAACACCAAGCAACTTTCTTGAGATTAAATAATATAAGATATCAATGGTGTTGTGGTAACTTGACACACAAAACACACACAAAAATATTAGGGAGTAAAACTAACAAAAAAATAAAACAAAGATCAGCCTTGAAAAAAACACTAACCCAAAAAAAAACAAAAAACCAGCCTTTAAAAAAAAAAAAAAAAGAAAACAACAAAAAAAAAATTTTGTCAGATGTGACAAATCAAAATATATTGAGGGAATCCCGATAAATAATAAAGAAAGAAGTTTGAGAGAAGTCTGTGTGAATATGAGCAGCAAAACTACTTCATTCTTCTCACATTATAAAGAAGAAGAGAGTGCGCTGTATTAAACCATTTTTTACATTGCAGCGTGACGAAAGTGCTGTATCCATTGCGAACGCTAATTTTACCAGACCGAGCTGTTCCGTCTAGGAATTTCTTCTGAGCATGCGTGGCACTTTGTGCGTCGGAACTGGCCACACATGGTCGGAATTGACGCGATCGGATTTTGTTGTCAGAAAATTTTATAGCCTGCTCTCAAACTTTGTGTGTCGGAAAATCCGATGGAAAATGTCCGATGGAGCCCACACACGGTCGGAATGTCCGACAACACACTCCGATCGGACATTTTCCATTGGAAAATCTGACCGTGTGTACGGGGCATTACAGTTTAGTAGCTCATTTTTTCTAATCTGGTAGTGGTGTTGGCTGTAGAGCCATACAGCTGGCTATCTTCTCAAAAAGTTGATTTCTATGGGAGGAAAAAAGTTCGAAATCAAAATTGATCTGAGTGTAAAGAAAAAAGCCAAGTCCAGGAAAATCTACCTATAGAAAAATAAACAGGAGGGAGGAAACCTAAAATGAGAAAACAGCTAAGTGATTAAAAACTCCCACCAGGAATGAAGCTGTGTACTTACCGTAATCTGTAGCTGTGGTATTTGCAGGCAGCCCTTTCCCCAGGGGAGTAACTTGATAGGAGCAGGCTGGAATGAGGAGGCTGGTCCAAGAAGAAAAGTTTGGTAAAGTCTACCTATATAAAAAAACAGGAGAGAGGAAGGCTAAAATGAGAAAACAGCTAAGTGATTAACCCCCCCCCACACACACACACACACACACACACAGGCGGCTCTAGACTTTGTGAGGCCTTAGGCAAAACTTCGACGTGAGGCCCCACTGATGCCCTTGAACTATGCAGCAGGCCTTCCCAGATTGAGATGCTCATGCGGTGGATGGGAAAAGTGACGTGCACGGGCGCAACATCACTCCTCATTGGCTGGTAGGCAAAACATCAGGAGTCTTAGGTTACGCGAGAAGTGAGTGTAACAGGGCTTTTAACGTTGCCTGCATACATCGGCATTAAGATGTCCTGTCATCTCTAAAATAAAGGGCTGCAGATCAGATGTTCGGCACGCTTAAGTGAGACAGGGCTATTAACGCTGCCTGAGCACAGCAGTGTTAAGGTCCCCTGTCAATCAAAACTGGGGTAATGTGTGTTGCACTACCCCTGAAGGAGCCGTTTGGTAATTTTGGGTTCCCTGTTCTGCACCTCAACTCCAAGAACACCCTCAGCCCCTCTGACACACCTGGTTGATTGAATCACTACAGACACACATAGCGTATAGTACCTTTCACCTTACTGTATGATATAGGCAATAAACAATTACACACGTGTTTAGTGGTAGACACTATTTGTCTAGAATTAGGAACTTGCATAAATGATAAAAAATGCAGTTCACAAAGCAGAGTAGAACTACCCTCAGGTAATAAAGGTAAACAAATATATCTATAAAAGCAGCTCTATATCAATAGCAAAAAAATTAATACGAGAATAGGTAAATATTTAGCAACACAACTGTAATCTAAACGTGTTTAAAGGAATAGAGAGAAGGTGGGGTCCCCCTTTAAATGGCAACAACAAACTGTGAAGGGCCAGTGCAAGGATTTTTGTTTACTTATCCCTGGTCCAAGAAGTGACGTCATACAGGGGAGGGCTGGCAGCCTGTCCAGTCAAGTGGCCCATTGAACCACCAAATCAGCTCATCCATGCCCACCTGGTTTTTCAATGCAGCCTCACCAGTGCCGCCTCATCAGTGCCCATCAATGCAGCCTCACCATGCCCATCAATGCAGACTCATCAGTGCCCATCAATGCAGACTCATCAGTGCCCATCAATGCAGCCTCATCAGTGCCCATCAATGCAGACTCACCAGAGTTGTAGTTTCCTCTGCCCTGCTCGGGAGCTTGAGCGCCGACTACAACTCCCGGAATGCAACAGCAGTCGGCTGGGCCGTCGGCCCAACTTCCTACAGAAGAAAAAAAAAGGCAGCAGGCAGCGGCTGCCAGCTGTTTTCAACATAGATTAGAGTGGCCTAGGGGGCACTCTGCCCCCCCCGGCCCAGCCTGCCCCTGACGACATACATGACACTTCCCGGTCTGTGTACAGGAGGGTGGCTGAGTGGATGAAGGTCTGCTGAGCTATGGCCACCCTTCCCAGTGCCACCCATCATGACAGCACTGGGCCCGCAGGTGGGACACTGGTGCCCGGTAAACATGGTGAAGGGGATTGCACATTGTGTCAGTGGTGGAAGTGATAGGCGGCTTCCCAGCCACTTGTAACACTTCCAGATGAAAGGCGACAGTCAGCTTTACTATAGTACACACACTCCGAGCTGCTATAGGGGCTGGGGATTAGGATTTTACTGCCCCCCTATCCGGTGCCCTGAGGTGGCTGCTTAAGCCACCATATGGTAGTGCTGGCCTAGGGCCACTACAGTTACAGGGCAGTCTTTAGGTTCGGTTCACACCAGTGTGCTGTGCAATCTCACATGTGATTCGCACTACACTGCAGTGCAAATCACATGTGAAGTCTGTGCTATGCGATTTCTGCCATACAGATAGTATTGCTGAATTTGCATCGCATTTGGACCAAGGTCATGCAGGACCCTTTTTGGTCCACACCAGAATCGGATCGCATGGGTGTTTACACCCATGCGATCCGATTCATGTCTAAATTGACAGTTTACACAGCAATATGTGAACCGATCTGGGGGTGTCATTAACTTTGTATTGCAGCTGCTCCATTTTTCTGCTGCTCTGCTCAACTCTAACAGGAGGAAGGAGGGGGAATGGGCAGGAAGCAGAGAGAGAGAGAGAGTCCTCCAGTCTTTTAGCGGCGGCTCGAGCAGGAGGGTGAAGGAGGTCTCCTCGGACCCGCTCCTGTCATTTGCCGGCGGCACATATCAGGCAAATTCGGCGATGGTGAGGCCCCTATGATGGCGAGGCCTGAGGCGATCGCCTAATTTGCCTAATTGGAGAGCCGCCTCTGCACACACACACAAATGAAGTTATGTATTTACCGTAATCTGTAGCTGTGGTATTTGCAGGCAACCCTTTCCCCAGGGCAGTAAAACTTGGTCCAAGGCAGCTGGAAGGAGCAGGCTGGTCCAATGCGGCTGGAAGGAGCAGGCTGGTCCAATGCGGCTGAAAGCAGCAGGCTGGTCCAATGCGGCTGGAAGCAGCAGGCTGGTCCAATGCGGCTGGAAGCAGCAGGCTGGTGCAATGCGACTGGAGGCAGCAGGCTGGTCCAATACGGCTGGAAGCAGCAGTCTGGTCCAATGCGGCTGGAAGGAGCAGGCTGGTCCAGTGCGGCTGAAAGCAGCAGGCTGGTCCAATGCGGCTGGAAGCAGCAGGCTGGTCCAATGCGGCTGGAAGCAGCAGGCTGGTCCAATGCGGCTGGAAGCAGCAGGCTGGTCCAATGCGGCTGGAAGGTGCAGGCTGGTCCAAGAAGGCTGGAAGGAGCAGGCTGGTCCAAGAAGGCTGGAAGGAGCAGGCTGGTCCAAGAAGGCTGGAAGGAGCAGGCTGGTCCAAGAAGGCTGGAAGGAGCAGGTTGGCCCAAGAAGAACAGTTTGGTAAAATCTACCTATATAAAAATAAAAGGAGAGAGGAAACCTAAAATGAGAAAAACAGCTAAGTGATTAAAACCCCCCACACACAAATGAAGTTGTGTATTATCCGTAATCTGTAGCTGTGGTATTTGCAGGCAACCCTTTCCCCAGGGCAGTAAAACTTGGTCCAAGGCGGCTGGAAGGAGCAGGCTGGTCCAAGGCGGCTGGAAGGAGCAGGCTGGTCCAAGGCGGCTGGAAGGAGCAGGCTAGTCCAAGGCGGCTGGAAGGAGCAGGCTGGTCCAACGAGGCTGGAACTGGAAGGAGCAGGCTGGTCCAAGGCAGCTGGAACTGAAAGGAGCAGGCTGGTCCAAGGCGGCTGGAAGGAGCAGGCTGGTCACAGTGGGGAGAAGAGGAAAATCGTCATGAAACGGGCTGTCCCCAACCCCAACGCAGACCACAGAGAGACTGCTTCCCCCCCCACACACAGACACAGAACGCTTTTGCACAACACACAAACAGATTGTGGTGCTATGCTCCCTGCCCCCAGAGACCAGAGAAATAGTCCTTCACAGTGTATACTGTCAGCACCACCAGTCTCTCTGGTCAGCCTCTCTCAGGTAGCTCTAATCAGACCAGTCACAGTGCTCCACCATGGCTGCCCAGCCCAACCCAATTTTTTTAACCCCCCACCCCAGGTTCCCCCAGGTCAGGCCCCAGCCAGCAAAAAAATGTATTAGTACTGCAGCAGCAAGCATTATAACATGCATCGTACAAGTTCCACAGTCTACTCACTGAGTGCAGTGCACTCACTGTCTGTGGAGAGGGAGCAATCACAGACAGCAGGCAGCTACAGCACTCACAGACACTCACACAGGGTCATGGCCAACAGTCTGGGCTGGGGAGCTTTGTCTGGGCCTGCCCTGAGCCTCTGCACAGCAGTACAGTGTGGTGGACTGTCTGTCAGTGCACTGCAGTGTGTCTGAGAGATAGACTCACGCCGACACCAGTGACACTGACTGACGCCACCTGCACCTGTGACCTGGCCGGGCGGCCCTTCCTTCATCAGATCAGCCAGAAAAAGAATGAGCGAAGTAAGACACTGTCTGACAGAGACAGACAGACAGACTGACACTGACTCACCTGACACCTGCCTCAGGCTCAGCCTCAGTCAAGACTGCAGGCAGCACTGGTCTGGGCCCTGGGGGGAGGTCCGCTCCGTGACCGTCCGTGTGCCCTCCTCCCTCCGAGTCCGAAACTTGCTCGGGTGGTGGTGATGTCTCCGTCCACCCGGGCTGACTCTCCTCTCCCTCGTCCGGTCCCGCCGCCGCTCAGGTCTCTCCCCTCCACTAGGCTCAGTCTGCCCGCTCAGCTCTGCCTGTTTATGGGGCTGGCGGCCGTGTTGGCATGAAAATGCACTTAGATCATTGGCTCTGGCTGGCTGCGCCGCGGGTGGGGTGGGCTGGGCTGTTGCTGGGCAGAGCAGAGCAGAAGACTCGGCGGCGGCTCAAGAAGATCGGATCTTCCCAGGGATTTCCGGAATTGCTCATGCCCAGTTCTGACCCGAGACGATCGCCGCCATTTTTACTGGCACTTTTCCCTTACTACGGGCTTTCACGGACACCGGAAAAATGCCTTGTTTTTACGGGCTGCCCGTAAATCTATGGGCGGCTGACAACACTGGTCTTGGTAGGTTTGCAGTTGTGCCATACTCTTTTCATTTTCAGATGATCGACTGAACAGTGCTTCATGGGATGTTCAAAGCTTGGGATTTTTTTTATAACCTAACCCTGCTTTAAACTTCTCCACAACTTTATTCCTGACCTGTCTGGTGTGTTGCTTGACCTTCATGATTCTGTTTGTTCACTAAGGTTCTCTAACAAACCTCTGAGGGATTCATAGAACAGCTGTATTTATACTGAAACTAAATTACACACAAGTGGACTCTATTTACTAATTATGTGACTTCTGAAGGCAATTGGTTCCACTAGATTTTAGTTATGGATATCAGAGTAAAGGGGGCTGAATACAAATGCTGGAAAATAATGGTGGCCACACAAAATATTGACACTTTGGTCCCAATTTGGACATTTTCACTTAGGGGTGTACTCACTTTTGTTGCCGGCGGTTTAGACATTAAGTGTGTTGAGTTATTTTGAGGGGACAGCAAATTTACACTGTTATACAAGCTGTAAACTCACTACTTTACATTGTAGCAAAGTGGCATTTATTCAGTGTTGTCACATGAAAAGATATAATCAAATATTTACAAAAATGTGAGGGGTGTACTCACTTTTGTGAGATACTGTACATCTTCAATATTAGGATGTGGCACCCTATACCATGTTTGCATACACCCACAGTGCCATCCTGTGTTGGTGTATTTGTCTAAATATCTAGTATCATATAATTTACCTGATATCTAGTAAGGGTCTCCTATTTTTACCATGCAAAGGACCCTTTGATTCCAAAGCTGGTTTATGGAACACTACTGTACAAATGCTTATTGTGTATATCCTTTTTGGTGCCTCTCTGGACAGCTTTACCAAGGATTCCAAGGATAGGAAGTGCACACTTTTGTCCCTGCAAAAGAAGGCTAAGTTTCAGACCGGAACATCTTTCACCTCTGTAGCTTAGAAGAACTTCCACCAGTCCTTTAGGATCTAAGGTCTAGTGTGGGACACAGTTGCACTGTAGGCCTTCGACTCCAAAAGCTCCAGGCTAATGACCAAGTCCCCCTCAAAATGGGGGGATGCTCCCTCTTCTCAGTCTTGGACATCTTTTATCCTTTGCTACTGTCTGGGCTGAACAGATTTTGGATATATAGGTGACCCGGGCTTTTTTTCTCAGAGAATAGGTGCAGGAACTCAACCATGCCAGCCACACACACATACCTGCCAAATGGCATCAAATAGTAGCTCTTCCCTCTGCATACAACCCCTCCTTCCACTGCCCTCATCTTCGCTCCATCTGTCATATTTCTTACCTTTGTTGCAATATTAAGCTGAAGCACCTATCCGGCTGTAGTACCTCCCAGCATACTGTACTATACTACAGTCACTTGCAAGGGAGATCATGCAGTAGGAGCATCAACAACTGGTCAAAGGGGAAAAAATGGAGACCACAGAGGGTGCAGCCTACCACGCACCCTCTCCTGTCCATGACTGCACCGAACCCTGAGCACCTGTTCTGTATCTCCCTTATCCCTCTCCGGCACTCAGTGGGATCTGCACAGGGGATCTGACCTTTGGGAGCTACTGGGAGATAAGCTATCACTTGTAAACGCAGAAGCTCTTGTAAACGCAGAAGCTGGACTTCAGTGTTACCAAGTGATAGTGGTGAGCAGGGAGCAGAAGAAATAGTAGGGCTTCACGGTTTCTACTCAAACTTGCTTAGGATCCCCAAAGCAAAAGGGAGCATTTTCCATATTCTGAGTCTAAAGGCACCCAATGGTGTCATTCTAGCTCAAGATTTCTGCATGGAATCTATGCTTCCTTCCATCTGAGGAACTCAGAGGCCTCTGTGCACATCAAGGACTTCTGTCACCTACACCTGGGGTATTCACCAATGTGCTAGTTCCTCTACTTGCTCTGCTTTGTTTACAGGGCATACCCATAGTGGAATATTTGGATGAGCTTTTTCGGAGGGAACAGCAGGCACAGATTTTGTCCGCCAATGCCTATCAAACTGTTCAGAATCAGCAGAGGTTTGGTTGGATCCTGAACATTTAGAATGTAGCTCTGGAACCAACTCTTCGGTTGGCATATCTCGATCTCCTTCTAGATAAGGCACAGGTTAGGGTTTTTCTTCCAAAAGACAGACTTCTGATTCTCCACTCCTGGAATTGGACTCTGGAGTTCAAGAGTTGTCTAACCCCCCCACTTTTGCATAAAAGTTCTGGGCTTTATGGTTGCCTCCTTTGAGGCAGTTTTACATGCACATTTTAATTTTCTCCAGACATTCAAGCTGCATGGACCAAGTAGGCACATTTTTTGGACTCTATCAAGTACCTGAAGCCCACAGCCAGGTTATGCCTGGAATGGGAACAGTAAAACCTGAACTACTCTGGAACTAAGGAAGTCCTTCTTTTTCAGAGACGAAATGAAAGTCATTCAAGTTCTTATCATAACACTGGCCTGGCCCCGGCTGATGTGGTATTCGGCCTTCATCAGACTTCTGGCAAGCTCTATGTAGGCTCTCTCAGATGTGTATCACCTGGATTCTCTGTCCTAAGGACCAATTTTCCATTTTGCTTTATGGTTGCTGACTTCTACAGCATGGCTGTTGAAGACCAGGTCCTAAAACATAGAGGGTGTCTGAGTCAGTTTTTTTCATTCTACTAATAACTGGGACATCATCTTGCAGGGTCTATAATTGCACTTGGAAATCATACTTCGCATGGTGTGAGGCAATTCATTTTAATCCAAGGAGTTTCTCCTGGCCTTTATAAGTCTAGTTTGGATTAACATTTAGCTTTTAGTACCGCCAATGCTCAGATCTCAGCCCTCACATTTCTTTTTAAAGACAGCTTGCCTCTTTGGTGAAAGCGATAGTTTAGGGTGTTGCTTGTATACCTTCACCTGAAAGTCCATTTGTGACTCTGTGGGATCTTAACCTGGTCTTGTTGTTTCATCAAAAACCAACCTTTGCATCTGTCAAAGGATTCCACTGTCTACTCTCACTCACAAGATAGCTTTCCTTGTTGCAATCCCAAGGTCCCCATAACAGCAGCTTGCCTCTCATCCCTCTATTACTAGGCTAAACATCTCCAATCCTATATCCTATCTGCAAGGCTGCCACCTAGTTTTCTGTTTGCATGTTTGCTACATTTTACCAGGTGGATAACCAGGCCTTCTTTGATACCAGCTTCAGACATAAGATCCTTTAGGCAGCTCTTGAGCTTCACATAAGCAATGAAACTGCACTAAAGGTCATACAGTACAAAAAGCAGCAGTAGACTGCATGCATGGTGATGTCACAACTTCATGGCACTGTCATACATGGTGATGTCACAACTTCATGGCACTGTCATACAGGTTTTATCATATATACTGTCATCAGAGTCAACAAAGGAATTTACAGTAAGTACAAAAGTCCTGTTTATTTCAATTATCTAGGTCAGCTGTCCATGTTTCTTTCCAGTGCTGCTTCTGGATATGCCAACTGGCGATCCAGTGCTGCAGTCTGTGCCCACACCAACCAATTGTCTCTTTGTGATTTTGCGATGCCTTCTCTCTGCTTCAATCTGCTGTGACCACAGATTTAGGCAAGTAAAATTATTTATTTTATAAAGTGACCTGACAATTAGTTAGGGTGGGGGAAAACACATGTAAATACTGATGACTGTGATCATTTATGATAGCTATAGGAATGAGAGTTTTTCTTTTTTAAAACATGCATATTTTAGAAAGCAATAATGAAATCAAGTCAGCATAGCTACCAGGCAACCAGCACTTTCTGAAACAAATTCCAGCAATGGCAGCCTCCATTTATCACTCATGAAAGCTTTCCTTTTAGTCCACCAAGCAGTACAAATGGGAAGTCTTGCTGTTATGTTTAAAGCAGCTGTAGGATGTGGGTTTTCTAGGGACCCCATCAATGTTTATACTGGCATCCCAAGTAGATGGGTAATTTCTAGAAATTTTCTAGAAATCACTTTCAGTAATGATACACCGCTGTTCAATGCGGTCATAGCACTTTTTTTTTTGCAATATAGCTGAACTTCACAAAATATTGGAGTCATCCACTGAATACACTAAAAGTGTTTTCATTTCTTCTGAAAGATAATAAAATGTGAAAGTTCATGTTTTATAATACTCTGTCCTGACAAGTTTATATTAGCGGTCACTTAAAAGAAAGAGTCAGGCTGAGCAGACAAGAAATAAGGAATACATTCCCTCCTTTAGAAGATTAATAGTTGGGGATAGGCGTATCAGTAAGATGCAGAAACGGCGACAGTTATGCAGACCATGCCCTTTTTCCTCCTTAAGTGTTTCCCCCTGCTTTGTCATTAAAACAATTTTCTTTTTTTATCTACTTTTCTTTATTTTTACAAAATGACCTAATTTCCTCCACACCCTTGCAATTATGTTAAAAATAGGCGTTGCCTGGATTGAAACCGTTGATAGTATGGTGTAGTTTGTAGAAAGGGTTACCAGTTCTAGGAATTGTTGAGGATAACTATGACAAGGGCAGCTAAACAAAGAACAGCAGTCAAAATTGTTTTCTGTGTTTGCATTGCCTTTTCTTTTTTTCCTTTTTTTTTTTGCTAAGGACTGGTAATAGGGGACCAGAGGCTTTTCTGATTCAATATTATTGTTCCTTTTAATCCCCCTGCATACTGTAACATTTAAAACCATCGTTAAAAAGAGAAAGTGTATTTCTGGTAGACTTCTATTTCCTCCTAAGGAAAGCAATTATCCATTGCTTAAACAGAATTCAGACTCCTTAATGAAAGTGAGGGAAAATGTGATTTGTCTCAGAAGATGCCTATAGCAACCAGTTCTCACTTTCATTGGTCCCTAGGTGCATAGCAGTGTGATAGGAAGAGTTTGCTATAGACATCATATAGTGTGTGAAAAAGTTCTACTCTACGAGCCTTTTCTTAAACGTGGGACTGATGTATAAAAATTGGAGCAAACAGAAATAATGAAAAAATGGAGAAAAGATGTTCAGAGCAACTAGTCTGTTTTCTTGTCTTATTGTAAATGAAAGATTAAACCTGATTGGTTGCTGAGGCCAACAGTTGTAGTTTTGATCCACATTTTATACATCATTCAAATTACCTAGTATTGTGTTGTATTTTACAGAACCAGATACATTTTCCCTATTGTATTTCAATGTGTTAAAGAAAAGGAACTCCATTTTTAATGAGTTTGATACTCATTAATGTACCCCGCAACCTCCCTTTCCCCTCATAGAGCATGACCTAGGATTATTTTTTCCTTTATCATTTTATTATTTTCCTGTAATGAGAAACAGCTTGTATTACGATGATAAATGTGACATCGTTATCAAGCTTGTAAAATTCTTGTAAGGGCAGATGCTGGGAACTCAGGTCCTATTGACATAGGAATGCTACCAGAACTACATCTCCCACATCTACTTAGAATCCTTTTTCCTATATAAAGCGTGTGGATGGGCATTTCAAAATCAAGGTAGCAGCATATTTTTACTGGGAAATAAATTAATGTATACATGTGGATTGAAACAGAGGGATGGGTATAGGTGGAGTTCTGTAGTTCAGCTGGCAGGGCCTACAAGACTGGTTGGAAGTTCAGATCAGAGAAGGCACTGCATTCTCAGCTCACAGAGGAAGTTAGGAGCACTCGTGTAGATCAAAAGGTATTTTTCTGTACTTGCATCTATTTTAATGGGAAACATGGGGAAATTGCATTTGGAGAAATATACTGAATATGGGTTTATTTGCCCTGATATACACTTTCAAATCAAAATACTGCAGTTGCTGACTTTTAATAAAAGGTTACTTACCTCTCCAGGGATCCAGCGTTGTCCTCATCTGGGGCGCTTCTTTGCTGGTCTTCAGGTCACCAGCATGTTTACAAAGAGAAGACAGCTGTGACTCTGTGTGACTTCACAGTCGGCTTCCCACTGTGCATGCACAATCCACCCTGTGTTGTTTGAATGGTCTCACAACCTTCTGGGACCTGTGATGTATCCCAGAAGGCTGTGTGCAAAGGGGGGTGGCTGAACTTCCGCTCCAATCACTTCGGCAATCCAAGCAAAAATGAAAAAAGGTACCTGTCAAAACCAGGTACCTGCTCCCCCCCAAAAAAAATGTGTCCAAAAGTGGTAGAGAAGGGGAGAGGAGGCAAACAAGAGGAACTTTTCCTTTTGAGTGAAATTCTGTTTTAAAGCCCAACTCCAACAAAGTGTGTTTTTTTTTTGTTTTAAGAAGGTTTGCAAGGGTTCGAATTTTTTTCAAGTTTTACAAACCAGGTCAGGGTTGGGTAAAAATGTAAAAAAAGGGATCCCCCAGCAACGATTAAACATAAACAGCAAATTTGGCTGCACTTTGCTCAGGTGCCATGCTCTCATCACTGGGGACCCGATGCGCGTGCCTAGCGGCTGCGATGTCCGCCGGGCACCCGCGATTGCTCATCACAGAGCAGGGATGTGGATCTGTGTGTGTAAACACACAGATCCATGTCCTGTCAGGGGAGAGGAGAACTGATTGCATATTCCTTGTACAGAGAAAAAAACGATCGGTCTCCTCCCCTCATCAGTCCCCTCCCCCCACAGTTATAATCACTCCCTAGGACACACATTTAACCCCTACAGCGCCCCCTAGTGTTAACCCCTTTCCCTGCCAGTCACATTTATACAGTAATCAGTGCATTTTTTATAGCACCGATCGCTTTATAAATATCCATGGTCCCAAAATAGTGTCAAAAGTGTCCGATCTGTCCGCCGCAAAGTCACAGTCACAATAAAAATCACAGATCTCTGCCATTAATAGTAAAAAAAAAAATTAATAATAAAAATGACAAATCTATCCCCTATTTTGTAGACGCTATAACTTTTGCGCAAACCAATCAATATACGCTTATTGGGATTTTTTTTTTACCAAAAATATGTAGAAGAATACATATCTGCCTAAACTGAGAAAAAAAAATGGAATATTTTTTCTAGCAAAAAGTAATTAAAATTGTGCTTTTTTCAAAATTGTCGCTCTTTTTTTGTTCATAGCGCAAAAAATAATAAACACAGAGGTAATCAAATACCACTAAAAGAAAGCTCTATTTGTGGGGAAGAAAAACGATCAAAATTTAATTTGGGTACAACGTCTCATGACCGCGCAGTTGCCATTCAAAGTGTGACAGCGCTGAGAGCTGAAAATTGGCCTGGGCAGGAAGGGGGTGAAAATGCCCTGTATTGAAGTGGTTAAAGGCCAACTCAATTTTCTTATATACTACATTGCACAGTTAAAATAAAACAATATCAGTGTTCAAGTGTTACTAAACCCAGTAATATGAAAACAGTTAATCTGCCCCCCCCCCCACACACACACACATGCACACAGTGCCCACAGCTTACAAATCTTCTTTTTACATTAAAATATTGCCACTTTATACCTTTTTGGCTGATCTGTATACCACGGTCAGTAATAAACTTCAGGGTTTCTCCAGTGCTGAGAGTTCAGGTAGGAGGAGATTTCCACTTCAGCCTGTATACACGCCCACATGTGTGATGCCAATATCATGTGACCTGGCTAGCTCTGAGAACAAGTAATTATTCTTTCCAGCATAAAAGACACAACTGAGCAAGTGCAGGTTGGCTACCCTGCCTGTGTTAGCTGGTTTTCCCCATATAGACAGTGTAGGAGGGAAGGATCTGTGCATACAGGATAAAACAGACTTTTTACACAATGCAGAGCTTTAACCCCTTCATTTCCACAGTGAGTATAACAAGCTTGCTATGCTGCATATACAGACAGATTTTACTGTTGTGGGTCTAGTAACACTTTAAATGGCACCCAGCTTCATTCACCCACTATACCCCATGGTGTCAAGGACAAACCCTGGGGGTGCATCAAAAAGACAGCTTTAGTTTAGAGGAGAATGCTGCAGAGAACAGCACTTACATCATTGATTTGGTAAAACCTGTCCACCAAAAGTGACAATAAATACGTTTTAGGTGCACTTATCCTGTAGAAATATACAGTACTTATTCCAATATTATCTGTTCAAAGTAATCCTTTCATTTCTTAGGCCTGTTTCACATGGGTTGCAGGTTGTATAAGTGCAGTGTAAACAGAAAGCTTTGACAAAGCATTTGCAGAACTTTCAGCAAGATTTGTTGAAGCTTTTAAAGTACCATTCAGCTCTAGTTTGTAAATGTCGACCACTAATGTGAGAGTTGATTGCCACTTTAAGCAAGCTGCTAGCAGTCTTCAGATTTTCTTAAAGCTTTTTGAAAACCCGCTGATGCCTGCTAGCAGCTTGCTTAAAGTGGTAATCAACACTCCCATTAGGACATACCTCCCAACTTTTTTAGATGGGAACAAGGGACACCTATTAGCAAAAGTATGTAGGCATAGGACACACATCTGCCACTCCCCCTTAAAAGAGAATAATATTTAAAAAAATGATTGGTTAAACCCATAAGTGATTTTTTTACCACTGCTATTCCTTTTCCTTTTTTACTGGCTTTTGACATTTACAAATGCAGCAATTTAGAAATTGAATGAAAGGTGTAGTACTGTTGAACGCTTGAAAGATAAAAAGTGCACTTTATATACAACTATATAGATCAGACCAAAATGAGGGTCAAATGAGGAGGAAAGGGGGACTTTGTTCTAAATCAGGGACAGTCCCTCAAAATCAGAGACAGTTGCGAGCTATGTTAGGATCTGTGTTCAGCATTTACAAACTGGAGTTAAATGGTACTTTAAAAGCTTCAAAAAAAGCTTGCTAAAAGCTTTGCAAATGCTTTATCAAAGCTTGTTGTTCACACTGCTCTTATACTGAAGAGCCTGTGTGAAACAGGCTTTAAACTAGCCTACATTAGCCGATTGACACAAAAGTAATGGCGCCACTTCCAGGCTAACATTATGTACATATAGGTCAACCAGCCACAGGTGCCCAAGCCCACCAGAACACATCACACTCCCAAATGCCATCTAATGTATAAATGGGTTGGGCTGCACCACCACTACTTACTTTTTTTATAAGCTTTAGGCTAGATTCACACTGCTGAAATCTGATTTTGATCCTATTTTCAGTGTAATTATATAGTGCAAATTGAATGCAGCTTAAGCTCGGTTCACATATAAGCACACAGCAGCTCACAGCAGGAGTACGGTGCATCCTCGTTCACTGTTTTAGGTCCGATTTCAGCCCGAATTTTTGGCTGAATTCAGACCTGAAAAGGACCAAAAGATGCACAGCGTTCCTGTGCAAATCGCTTTGGAGCCGCTGCGGAGATATGTGAATTGGCTCCATAGAGAGCTGGTCACAATCTCCTGCTATTGCGAATTGGATGTGGAGAAACCGCATCCAATTCGCACTAGTGTGAACTCAGCCTTAGATGTGGTTTGCATATTCTATGGGGCCAAAACTGCGCTGAAATTGCACCAAAGTAGTACAGGAACCTTTTCCAAAATCTATTTCCATTTTCATGCAATTCTGTGTGACTTAGGTTGCATCTTTAATTGCACTAGTGTGAACAGAGCCTGTTGCTCAGATAAGACTAAATCCTATTAAAATTGGCAAGCATTGTGGCTTGTTCTTTTATACATTAGCTTAAACTAGCAGTTTGTATACAATACAGACACTAAAAGTGGCTGCATAAACATTTGTTCTGTGCCATTTAGTGCCCCCGAACACCATAAATCCAGGCAATTCTAATAATTCAATCTCAAATGTCAACTCAGGATTTTGTCTACCATCTCCCCAAATTCCTAAGCCACCCATTACTTAAACAACCAATAAATTGTTGCAGGATGTAAAAAGGGAGCATGCTATGGGTATGGATATAAAAAGGCCCTGGGCTTATTAGAACCACACCACTGAACACAAAAGGCTCGTACACACAGTACAATTTTTGGACAACCGAGCGTCTGATTTTTGTCAAAAGGGCGTGTGCCAGGATCTTGTCTTGCATCCTTCTGTTACACAAATTGTTGTGCCACAAATACAAACGTAGTGACGTACTATGAGTAATTTCAGCTCTTGAGCGCCACCCTTTGGGTCCCTTCTGCTAATTTCGTGTTTGGTGAGCATTGATTCCGAACATGTGTGCTTGTATTTTCGACTTTTGTGTGACGGATTTGTGTACTGACCATCTGAAAATCTGATGTGGAGCTGTCGTTTGACAAAAATTTACTAGCCTGTCATCCAACATTTGTTGGCCAAAAATTGGAAAACAGTTGTTGAAAGGAGCGTACTAACGGTAAGAACTTCGGACAACAGTCTGTAAAATGACAGTCTCCTTCTGAATTTTGTACCGTGTGTACAAGGCTCAAGGATCATCTCAAACTGGTTTCTTGAACATGACAATGAGTTCTCTGTACTCCAATGACCTCCACAGTCACCAGATCTCTCTTCAATAGAGCACCTTTGGGAGGTGGTGGATCGGGAGATTCGTATCAAGGATGTGCAGCCGACCAATCTGCAGCAACTTCGTAGTGCTATCATGTCAATATGAACTAAAATCTCTAAGGAATGTTTCCAACACCTTGTTGAATCTATGCCATGAAGAATTAGGGCAGTTCTGAAGGCAAAAAAGGGTCCAACCAGGTACTAGCAAGGTGTATCTAATACAGTGGCTGGTGAAAGGCTTGTTTAAATTTTTTTAAACTATTGACAAAATATTACAGTAAGTACTTCAATGTGGTCTACAAAGCATGGTAGAATCTATCAGCACTACATAAATAAATACAGTTAATAAAACATGACATACAACTGTCTACAGCCACCAACTTTGGACATGCTACTCTCGGCTGTTCTTTGAATTTCAAAGAACACATACCTGTAAAACTGTTATTTTGGTATTATAAACATCTAAAATTGGGTCTACTTTAAACTTTTTTCCAGGTACACGTTCCAGTTATAACATATTAACTGCATGATGTTTTCACCAGGCAACAAACCAATAAATCATCATTGTAAACTGGATCTATAAGAAGTTTTATTTATTGCGCTATTTGTTGGCTGTTTTTGAAAATCCAGCAGATGTTTGCCTATTTGGCTGTTTTATATTATCTTGAACATCAAGTAATATCAGCTACTTTTTCTAAACAACACGTACTTTTTGGAACGTTTAGTACTAGTATGTGAACTTGGATGCTATTTCTTTTGAGAAACATCAATATATTTCAATCATCATTATTGCGGGTATCAAAGGTTAGGAATGAACATGACCTGGAAACAAGCCTACAGTATGTTCTTTATCATTGGCTACACAACATATGGCAGATCATTTGAATGTAATAGGAAAAAAGTTTCAGTGCTTTAAATTTCCATCAAGACACATTTCTGTAGTGCATTAACCCACTAAACCCTCTTTTATTGGTAATCAGGTGGTCCTGTAGCCTGCCTATTAATGCTACAGAAACATCTTCTTTGCTGGATCTTGCACAGAAAAGTCCTGAAGGAGTACTACGATGTTTCTTTAAACCACCAACCAGCCTCAACATTCCTTTGAATTTTTAAAGGAGTTGTAAAGCCTCAAGGTTTTTCACCTTAATGCATTCTATGCTGCAGCTGCCCCCAGAGCCCCCCTTTTTCTTACCTGAACCCAATCATTCCAGTGACGAGAACAAATCCAGCAGCTTCAGCTGCTGTCTCGGGTTCTCATTGGATAGATTGATAGTAGCAGGAGCCATTGGCTCCCGCTGCTGTCAATCAAATCTAGTGACATGGGGTCGAGTTCTGCTATCTGTGTCAATGGAGGCAGCAGCAGGACTCAGGAGCACACCTGCACGAGTGCCCCCATAGAATGTGATTCTCTGTGGGGGCACTCGTTGAAGAGGAGGAGCCAGAAGCTCCGCCGGGGGGACTCCAGAAAAGGAGGATCAGGGCCGCTCTGTGCAAAACCCTCACATATACCCAGTGAAGTGACTGGCCTCAGGTGATACACAGAAATTAAACAAATCTTCCTACATAAGTTGTACCTGTTTATCTGAAGTCATCTGCCCCTACATCTATTCAAAGTGCAGAATTTACACAGGATCTCTCAACTCTGAAAAGCAGGGGGCAGGGAGCTGAAGTTACACTCTGTGAGGACACTCTGAGAGCTGACTGGAGGAGAGGGACACACCCCCTTTCACACAGTGCAGGAACAGAGTTGAGGCTTTCAATCACAGACTGTGCCTTCCCCTGTCACCATTTTTCTTTTAATGTCAGGGAAACTCATTACAAGTGGCTCATGCTGATAGCAGAGGAATGAGGCAGCAGATAGAAATTGCACTTCATGCTCTAGATTGAGATAAGCACACACTATAGAGGGATATGCTTTGTCCATATTTCATGTCTGAGGTTTACAACCACTTTAACACAGCTGTAGTGTACTGGAATGCATGAGTAGTTCACTGATTAGTCATTTTCATTCCATTTTCTTTCTTTTTTCACATCACTGTCTCTCTGTCCTATTTGTTCACATGTTGCTGGTTGCCCTTGATGATCTGAACACATATGTTGTGTGTTTGCTGAAAAAATGGTACTTCAGTTACTTAAGTGTAAAGTCTCATTAATTTATTTTTAAATAATAAACACACCATAGCCAGGTGTCTGGCTAAGGCTCCATGCACACTGGAGCTGATAAACTGCAGTTTATTGGAGTTTGGGCGTTTTTTTTAAAAGTCCATAAACTTCACTCTATGTTAGCCTATGTGTCCATGCACACATGGACGTTTTTTAGCTTTAATGAGCAGTGGAGTTTATTGTCTTTTTTCTGAACGCCATAAATTTGCGTTCAACAGTAGTACTGGAAACACCAGGTGTTATAAGGTGTTAAATGAGGGTTAACGTTGTAAAAAGAGCGTTAAGCCTCGTTCGGCGTTTCTCTGCCTCTATTCAAATCAATGGGTGAATAGAAGTCGCACCGCAAGTTGGATCATCATGATTGCGGTGTGACTTGTGTGCTGAGAATGAAGGGGAACCCCGCCACAATGAAAAAAAATTGGGATTCCCCCCTCAGACAATACCAGGCCCTTCGGTCTGGTATGGATTTTAAGGGGAACACCCTTCGCCGAAAAAACGGTGTGGGGGTCCCCCCCAAAATCCATACCAGACCCTTATCCGAGCACACAGCCTGGCCGGTCAGGAAAGGGGGTGTGCCGAGCGAGCACCCCCCTCCTTAACCGTACCAGGCCGCATGCCCTCAACATGGAGGTAGGTGCTTCATGTTGATGAGGACAAGGGCCTCTTCCCGACAACCCTGGCCGTTGGTTGTCAGGGTCTGCGGGCGGGGGGCTTATCAGAATCCGGGAGCCCCCTTTAATAAGGGGGCCCCCAGATCCCGGCCCCCCACCCTATGTGAATGAGTATGGGGTACATCGTACCCCTACCCATTCATCTGGGAAAAGTGTCAAAAATAAAACACACTGCACAGGTTTTTAAAGTAGTTTATCAGTCAGCTCCGTGGGCCTTCTTCCGACTTCGGGGGTCTCTTCCTTCTTCTCCACGCTCTCCGGCCTCTTCTCCCGGTCTCTGGTGTCTTCTCCCGCCCTCCGATTCTTCTGCCGGGCTCCTCCACTATCTTCTGCTCTTTTGCCGCTCTTTTGCTAGCGGTGGCCCGGTCTTCTCCGTTGTCTTCTCCCCTCTGCTCTTCTTCCCCGCCCCCTTATGATGTCATTGTCCCATCATGCCCCGGGTGGTGACATCATAAGGGGGCGGGGTCACTGGATGACATCACCTGGTGACCACGCCCCATGCCTATATAAGTCGTTGCGCAACACGCACCCGGCATTACAGCGGGAGAAAGCATTGTGTCAACATCAGAAGAGCAGAGGGGAGAAGACGACAGAAATGACCGGGCCACCACTAGCAAAAGAGCGGCAAAAGAGCAGAAGATAGCGGAGGAGCCCATCTGAAGAACCAGAGAGCGGGAGAAGACTCTGGAGACCGGGAGAAGAGGGCGAAGCAGAAGGAAGAGACCCCCGAAGTCGGAAGAAGACTACTGGAGTCGACTAATAACCTACTTTTAAAACCTGTGTAGTGTGTTTTATTTTTGACACTTTTCCCAGGTGAATGGGTAGGGGTACGATGTACCCCATACTCATTCACATAGGGTGGGGGCTAACCTCATCCGATCCCACTTTAAACTCCTTCTACAAATCACAACCGCCGCAAAACAGACCATCGCCAAAGTTTGGAAATAACTGATGCTAATATTAGCTGAAACCAAACACAGAGTTAACCAAGCTATGATCCATGCCAAAATAGAAGCTATCACTCATGACAAAATCTGTAAATTCGAGAAAACCTGGCATCCTTGGGTTAAACAATATCCCCCCACCCATTTTGATGTATCCTTATTGATGCCTTGGTAACATACAATTTAACTTACATATGTTACACGTCTTATATGTGTGTCTGGTGCTTGAAATTGCATTCTACCCCAGGGAATATTCCTACTCCTATTCTCATTCTTATTATTTTTATTCTTCCTTTATTCTTATTTGTGTTCTTATTCTTTTTACTTTTCCTTTTCCCCTCTTTCCCTCCACTTTCTTATTTTTTTATCCCTTGCCTTTCTCCATGCTTTTCTCTGCCATTTCCCCAATTTTTCTCCCTTTATTTTTTCCTCTTGCTCCAGGTAGCAACAATTGAACCTATACTTCTATATTTGAAACATAATTTTGAGCTCTAATATGCTTCATATACAAGATAGATCTCCCAATACATTTTTCATGTTTATGCTATGTGTGATTTTCGAAGATTGATAACTGTTTACTAATTTGTTTCTTTTTTGTTATATTGGATTTCGATCTTTCCCAAACACTTTTAAGAACAAATTCTCTTAATTACTATGCCTATTTTTGAACTATAGAGTATATATCATCTTATATTGTGTCTTGGAGCTATCTTCACAATTGTACTTTATGATGTTACTTCTTTATTGTTGCATCTGTACCTGACTGTATAAACTGTTAAAATCTAATAAAACAAATTTGACAAGAAAATGATGATAGATCATAAGCCTAAAAAATAAAAAAATTAAAAATGTACAGCTGCTGTCTTAACCACTTCAGCCCCGGAAGGATTTACCCCCTTCCTGACCAGAGCACTTTTTACAATTTGGCACTGCGTCGCTCTAACTGCTAATTGCGCGGTCATGCAATACTGTACCCAAACAAAATTTGCGTCCTTTTCTTCCCACAAATAGAGCTTTCTTTTGATGGTATTTGATCACCTCTGCAATTTTTATTTTTTGCGCTATAGACGGAAAAAGACCGTAAATTTTGAAAAAAATTATATTTTCTACTTTTTGTTATAAAAAAACCCCAATAAACTCAATTTTAGTCATACATTTAGGCCAAAATGTATTGGGCCACATGTCTTTGGTAAAAAAAAATATCAATAAGCATATATTTATTGGTTTGCGCAAAAGTTATAGTGCCTACAAACTAGGGTACATTTTCTGGAATTTACACAGCTTTTAGTTTATGACTGCCTATCTCATTTCTTGAGGTGCTAAAATGGCAGGGCAGTACAACCCCCCCCCCAAATGACCCCATTTTGGAAAGTAGATACCCCAAGGAAATTGCTGAGAGGGATGTTGAGCACATTGAATATTATTTTTTTTTGTCCCAAGTGATTGAATAATGACAAAAAAAAAAATTACAAAAAGTTGTCACTAAATGATATATTGCTCACACAGGCCATGGGCATATGTGGAATTGCACCCCAAAATACATTTGGCTGCTTCTCCTGAGTACAGGGATATGACATGTGTGGGACTTTTTGGGAGCCTAGCTGCATACGGGGCCCCGAAAATCAATCACCGCCTTCAGGATTTCTAAGGGCGTAAATTTTTGATTTCACTCCTCACTACCTATCACAGCTTTGAAGGCCATAAAATGCCAAGATGGCACAACCCCCCCCCCCAATGGCCCCATTTTGGAAAGTAGACACCCCAAGTTATTTGCTGAGAGGCATGTTGAGTCCATGGAATATTTTATATTTTCACACAAGTTGCGGGAAAGTGACAAATTTTTTTTTTTGCACAAAGTTGTCACTAAATGATATATTGCTCAAACATGCCATGGGCATATGTGGAATTACACCCCAAAATACATTCTGCTGCTTCTCCTGAGTACGGGGATACCACATGTGTGGGACTTTTTGGGAGTCTAGCCGCGTACAGGGCCCCAAAACCAAGCACCAGCTTCAGGATTTCTAAGGGCGTAAATTTTTTATTTCACTCCTCACTACCTATCACAGTTTTGAAGGCCATAAAATTCCAAGATTGAACAAACCCCCCCAAATGACCCCATTTTGGAAAGTAGACACCCCAAGCTATTTGCTGAGAGGCATGTTGAGTCCATGGAATATTTTATATTTTGACACAACTTGCGGGAAAGTGACAATTTTTTTTTTTTCCCAAAGTTGTCACTAAATGATATATTGCTCAAACATTCCATGGGCATATGTGGAATTACACCCCAAAATACATTCTGCTGCTTCTCCTGAGTACAGGGATATGACATGTGTGGGACTTTTTGGGAGCCTAACTGCATACGGGCCCCGAAAATCAATCACCGCCTTCAGGATTTCTAAGGGCGTAAATTTTTGATTCACTCCTCACTACCTATCACAGTTTCGAAGGCCATAAAATGCCAAGATAGCACAACCCCCCCCCCAAATGCCCCTATTTTGGAAAGTAGACACCCCAAGCTATTTGCTGAGAGGCATGGTGAGTATTTTGCAGCTCTCATTTGTTTTTGAAAATGAAGAAAGACAAGAACATTTTTTTTTTTCTTTTTTCAATTTTCAAAACTTTGTGACAAAAAGTGAGGTCTGCAAAATACTCACTATACCTCTCAGCAAATAGCTTGGGGTGTCTACTTTCCAAAATAGGGTCATTTGGGGGGGGGGGGGTTTGTGCCACCTGGGCATTCCATGGCCTCCAAAACTGTGATAGGCAGTGAAGAGTGAAATAAAAAATGTATGCCCTTAGAAAGCCTGAAGGCGGTGCTTGGTTTTCGGGGTCCCATACACGGCTAGGCTCCCAAAAAGTCTCACACATGTGGTATTTCCATACTCAGGAGAAGCAACAGAATGTATTTTGGGGTGTAATTTCACATATTCCCATGACATGTTTGAGCAATATATCATCTAGTGACAACTTTGTGCAAAAAAATTTGTCTTTTTCCCGCAACTTGTGCCACAATATAAAATATTTAATGGACTCGACATGCATCTCAGCAAATAGCTTGGGGTGTTTACTTTCCAAAATGGGGTCATTTGGGGGGGGGGTGAACTGTCCTGGCATTTTATGCACAACATTTAGAAGCTTATGTCACACATCACCCACTCTTCTAACCACTTGAAGACAAAGCCCTTTCTGACACTTTTTGTTTACATGAAAAATTTTTTTTTTTTTGCAAGAAAATTACTTTGAACCCCCAAACATTATATATTTTTTTAAAGCAAATGCCCTACAGATTAAAATGGTGGGTGTTTCATTTTTTTTTTCACACAGTATTTGCGCAGCGATTTTTTGGGGGAAAAACACACTTTTTTACATTTTAATGCACTAAAACACACTATATTGCACAAATGTTTAATGAAATAAAAAAGATGATCTTAGGCCGAGTACATGGATACCAAACATGACATGCTTTAAAATTGTGCACAAATGTGCAGTGGCGACAAACTAAATACATTTTTAAAAGCCTTTAAAACCCTTTACAGGTTACCATTTTAGATTTACAGAGGGGGTCTACTGCTAAAATTACTGCCCTCAATCTGACCTTCGCGGTGATACCTCACATGCATGGTGCAATTGCTGTTTACATTTGACATCAGACCGACACAAGAGCAGGGGGGGACAGGGGTGCTTTTTTTTTTTTTTTCTTTATTATTTTTTTGCTTTTTTATCTTATTTTTAAACTGTTCCTTTCATTTTTTTTTTAATCATTTTTATTGTTATCTCAACGGAATGTAAATATCCCCTATGATAGCAATAGGTAGTGACAGGTACTGTTTTTTGAAAAAATTGGGGTCTATTAGACCCTAGATCTCTCCTCTGCCCTCAAAGCATTTGACCACACCAAGATCAGTGTGATAAAATGCTTTCCCAATTTCCCAATGGCGCTGTTCACATCCGGCGAAATCTAAGTCATGAAATGCTCGTAGCTTCTGGTTTCTTAGGCCATAGAGATGTTTGGAGCCACTCTGGTCTCTGATCAGCTCTATGGTCAGCTGGCTAAATCACCAGCTGCATTCTCATGTTCCCTATTGGGACAGGAGAGCCAGAGAAAAACATGGAAGACGGTGGGGGGGGGGACATTCCCTCCCTCTGCTTGTAAAAGCAATGTAGAGGCTAATTAGCTGCTAGGATTTCTTTTACATGAAAGCCGACCGCTGGCTGAAAGGAATGATACCAAGATGATACCTAAACCTGCAGGCATCATTCTGGTATAACCACTCAAAGTCCAGCAACATACCAGTACGTTGCTGGTCCTTGTTGGGCATATATTGTAAACTTTTTTTTCATGCAGCCTGTGGGCTGAACGAAAAAAAGAGATTGATTGGTGGGTATGCCCACTATTAGAATACCTCCTTTCATCCACCCACTTCTAATGATGGGCATACATGCACCATATATATATGCCAAAGCATGGGGGCATCCTCCCGCAAAAGTTAGGAGCAAATCGCTCCTCCGCCCACTGCTGCCCCCACGCTTCGGCATATATGCTGAAGTATGTAACTGTGGTGGTGAAATCACCTCCAACAGCGCTGGAGTCACGGCTTTATGTATCGTGGGAGCAAACGCTGCTGCTGTCAAGATTAATAAATCTGCTCTGCAGCTGAATGGCGTACCTGAAAACAAAAAAAATGGTTAACAATAAAACACAGTAAACAGTAAAGTATAAAAAAATTGCATATCTGAAAAGCAAACATGGTAAAACATAATAACAATAAAACATTGCAGAATAGAATACAGTAAAAAAGAGCAGAACAATAGAGAGAGATTAGAGAGAGAGAGAACAATAAAACGACTACTATTTTTGTTTTTTTTATTTTATTTTTTTTTGTGTTTTTATTTTTTTTACTTTTTTTTTTTGTAACTATAACTTTTGTAACTGGTACCAGGTTCGGGTCTCTCAAAATGCAATGGCATCTTGGGAGACCCTGTGTTAGTGTACCTAGTCTGTGCAGTGCTGTACCCTACGCTAATACTCAACTAGTGAATGGTAGAGTTCAAAACATTCACCAATGCAAAGACCAGGATTGTCAGGACAGGAGGGACAATAATAGCGGGTGTCACGCCTATATCTACGCTTGCTGCAGACACGACATCTTTTTTGGGGGGCTCGTTAGGTAGGGGTACTCGGGAGGACATACGGAAAATGCCTCTCATGCAGCCGGCTTACTGCATTTGGTTGGGGAAGGTGAGGTGGAGCACCATCTGGAAACAGAAGGGCTCTGACCATCTCTTCCTGGAATTTAAGGAAGGATCCAGTCCATCCTGAAGCTCTGTATAGCACATGAGCGTTCAGCAAAGCCAATTGAAATAAATAAACAGACACTTTCTTGTACCAGCGTCTGGCCTTACGGGCAATTAGATACGGCACCAACAACTGGTCATTGAGGTCCACCCCTCCCATATTTTGGTTATATTCGTGGACACAGAGGGGTTTCTCCACAACACCAGTCGCCGTAGTAATTTGGACCGTCGTGTCTGCATGAAGGGAGGTAAGAACGAAAACATTCTTATTATCCCTCCACTTCATAGCGAGCAAGTTATTACACTTGAAGCAGGCTCTCTCCCCCAGCCTAAGACGGGAATCTACAAGCCGCTGGGGAAAGCCCCGGCGATTAGGTCGCACGGTGCCACATGCTCCAATCTGTTGATCAAAAAGGTGACTAAAAAGTGGCACACTCGTGTAATAATTGTCCACGTACAATTGGTATCCCTTTCCGAATAATGGTGACACCAAGTACCACACAATCTTGCCAGCGCTTCCTATGTAGTCAGGGCAGTTTGTCGGCTCTACGTGACTATCTTTGCACTCGTAAACCATAAAACAACATGCATAGCCTGTGGCCCTGTGACAGAGCTTATACATCTTGACCCCGTATCTGGCACGCTTGCTGGGAAGGTACTGTTTGAATGACAAGCGGCCAGAAAACTTAATCAGGGACTCATCAACGCAGACAACTTGATGGGGAGTAAACAAGTCGGCAAAACGTTGGTTGAAGTGGTTTACGAGGGGCCGAATTTTGTAGAGCCAATCGTATTCAGAGTCTCCACGAGGACGACAGATTTCATTGTTGTTGAAGTGCATGAACCGCAAAATCTGCCCGTATCGTGCCCTGGTCATGGAGGCAGAGAACACAGGCATATGGTGAATTGGGTCAGTGGACCAATATGACCGCAACTCACTCTTTTTAGTTATGCCCATGTTGAGGGAAAGGCCCAGAAAGATCTTAAATTCAGAAACCGTAATTGGTTTCCAATCTCTGGCAAGGGAGGACTGGGGATTAGTGGCGATGTGTTGACCAGCGTACAAATTGCTTTGGTCCACAATAGATCTATAGAGATCTTCGGTGAAAAACAGCGAATAAAAATCCAGTGACGTAAAATCAACTGTTTCCACCTGAATGCCGGGTTGGCCAGTGAATGGGGCAATTATGGGTGCTGCAGAAGTGGTGGGTTCCCAATTCAGATTGGCGAATGCAGCAGGAAGCACTATGGGCACAACGGGCCTGTGTTCGTCTTCTTGGTGGCAGCAGAGCACTACTTGTGCTTGCCACCTCGCCAGCTTGAACTGCACTTATGGGACTCGCCATGTCACCAAGTGTTACTGCAGTGCTGGATGTACGACCAGGGTGTACTAGGCCGCTGGTGCTTGCCAGTTCACCAGGAGGAATAGCGGCGCTAGTACTGCTCTGTTCCATACGAGGGACCTGCGGTTCTTGCACATCAAGGACAGAAGAAGAAGTTTGGGGTCTTGTACGCCTGACCTTGGCAGGGACCACAACTCCGTCATCAGAGCTATTTGTCATGGAGCTGCTGTCCTCTACAGGATCGTATTCTGAGCCTGAATCTGACAGATGAGTGACTTCCTCTTCACTATCTGTCATGCTCAGAAACGTGTAGGCCTCTTCACTAGTGTACCTTCGATTTGCCATGTTGGGCTCTAAATTTAGTGGTACACTAGTGAGACTCACAGGCAAAAAAGCTCCTGACTGTTAGCGACTGTATCAAAACACTACCAACAAAAACTGTTAGCGATCACAAGGATCACGCCTGACTCTGCGAACCCTGCAGTTATGTGTGTTTAGTGTTTTGTAAGTGACAGTGATCGATCGATACTGCACTTGGGTGGGCTGGGCAGGGTTGGGCCGAGGGGAAAAACGCAGGTGCTAGCAGGTATCTGGGCTGATCCCCCTAACACTGTGTTTTTGGGAACCCTAAACTGCTGGGGATGCTAGTATAGATCTGATCGGATCAGATATTGATCCATTCAGATACTATACCACTAAGGGAGGTGTATGGTGCGTGCGTGGGTGTTAGCGGTACTGGCGCTAACCTGACGCTGCCTGGGGCAACGCAGACCTTATCTGACCCTAAAACTTAACTTATATCACCGCCGGGCTATTAGGGGGTTAAACTTTTTTAAGGTAATAAATGGCAGGTGCCCTGAAACTATAATAAACAAACTAACTAACCAGCATTACACATAACAGTTATACAGTGATCACTGGTGAAAAGGTTAACTAGGGGGCGATCAGGGGGTTAAAACCTTTATTAGGTAGTATATTGGGCTCCCTGTCGCTATAAAACACTGACGGCGAACCTATATACTTACCTCCCTAACTAGCGTCACCTGTGTCATTAATACAGCGATCAGAAAAACGATCGCTTAGTGACACTGGCGACGGGGGGTGATCAAGGGGTTAACCTTTATTAGGGGGGGTTAGGGGGGTATCCTAGACCCAAAGGGGGTTACCACTAACTGCCCTACCACTTATAACTGAAATAAACTGACACAATGCAAAAAAAAAAAAAAAAAACTGCTATTGGTGTCACTGTGACAGGGGGTACAGGGGGGTGATCGGGGGGTGATCAGGGGGTGATGGGGGGTGAAATGTGTGCCTAGAGTGTTCTACTGTACGTGTAGTGTTTGGTGCACTTACTTGATGTCTTCTCTCCTCGGCGCCGGAACAAAAAGACCGGCTCGAGGAGACATGACATCACTTCCTCTGCCGCTATTTACATTACAGCAGCAGAGGAAGAATGTCATTGGCTGGGAGCGATCGTGAGGGGGTGGCCACGAATGGATGGCCTCCCCCTCACCTCTGATCGCTCCGGGACAGAAGCCGACCGCCTCGGGCACCGGGGGGGGTCCGATCGGACCCCCCGCCCGCGGGAGGCAAGTAACGTACCCATACGTTACTTTGCCTGCCCGTGCCATTCTGACGCAGTATATCTGCGTGAGGCGGTTGGCAAGTGGAGGTTGATTTACTAGAACTAGAGTGTGCAAAATCTAGTGCAGCTCTGCATAGAATCAGCTTCCAGTTTTTTTTTTTTTGAAAAAGTTTAACTGAACAAGCTGCACCAGATTTTGCACTCTCCAAATTTAGTAAATCAACCCCATATTGTCTCAAACCAAAATAAAAAAAAAACAGCGCTTGCAATCCTTATACCCTCAATATCATACACCAATATACCATTAAACATATAACTTAAAATTTCATGAAGTCAACTAATATATATTGCTCAAGAATAACATAAGTCCATGTGATAATAGTGCTCCTTGTCACTTAATAAAAATGAAACACAAAAATGAAAATAAAAATGCACACAATCCTCACGCCGCACTCACCGGATAGTATTGACTTGGTGTATTCACCGCTCCTAAAGTGCTGCAAAGAAGCTGCTTGCAGGACTTTTTTGATGCCCTGCCAGCACAGCGCCTCAGTGTGAAAGCACTCGGGCTTTCACATTGGTATTGCAGATGAGGCTTCTTTCAGGTGCTTTACAAGGGCTTTTTTTAACACTAAAGCGCCTGAAAAATGCCTCAGTGTGAAAGGGGTCTAAAGATTCCCTCTCTCTTTTAGCTAGTATACCAAAAATCAGGCCTCAGATGATGAGCGGCTTGGCTTTTTGCTGCAAGAGAGAATACAAGCTCCATTGAAATAAATAGGAAAGCCCAACTCTGCTCTCCCATGTATCTCTGTAGAAGTAGACAAACGCAGGAAAGGACAGCATATGAGGTCTGATTTTCAGTATATTTGCTAGGAAAGGGGGACCCAGTATGCAAAGGTACAGCTGTACTTTAAGGGAAAATATTTTGCACAATAAGAATGTAAGAATACCAAATCAAAAAGCAGAATCATAGAACACGCGCTTTGTTATATGCTTCACTTACACACTGGGTCATGAATGAGTCAATGGGTTTCCCAAATAGCGCCCAAACCCTTACTCTGCTAAAACCTGGAGTAGTGCACATGGAAATAATGTTTAGAGCATGATATAATTGCCTAAATGGTACTGAAATATGTGGTATATTATTTAAAGATAATCTGCTTTTAAACTGTGTGAAAAAAGTGATTTCTAAAATGAAATATCTTTAAAAGTCCGAGAAGTGAAAAATTCCCCGTTTTGGATAACTAGGTGCCAACACAACTGAGCATGCTCAGACCTGAAAATAGCTCTCATTTTAACTCAAGTGTCTTTTTTGGCCGGCGCTATAGTAAATACCAAAATGAGAGCTAATTAGAGAGCATTTTTTGGAAGTGAAAATCTGCTCTATTATAATCCAAATCAAGTATTAGCCATTGATTCTAATGGAACAATTGTAACTTTCAAAAAAAAATCTTTTAATGTTGAGATGAAATTTATCTTTCTCTGAAATACATTTTCCTTTACAATATTGTTGCTTCTACTTAAAATATTTTGTTTTTAAGATTACTAGAATGTGGAATGTTTTGATGTTTTGGTAAAATATATTTTTCACCGTCACTTTCACTTGTTACTCTCCATCTCACAACAATCTTTACCCTAAACTCACACAGGTGTCATTACAAACCACAAACAATACCATTGCTGATGCAAATTTAAAATGAATCACAATTTTTGTGCTTTTTACTATTTCCAAATATTCATAATTTGAAAAAAAAAATGTGATATGTGTACCAACATCAGAAATCAAAATGTAATTCCCAAAAATTTGAGGGTAATATTCTACTCTCACCCACAAAAAAACACCAAATATCACAGAATAAATCAAGAAGACTAACTCTTGAGTAATGTAATTCCATCACCTGTACATCCAAAGAAATGCAGTATTTATGTGTTTTTATGTGTATTTATGTGTAGTTATATGTAGGAGGTTCTCACATGTAGTAGCTCTGTGGCTTAGAGGTTATAACTTATGCTTAGCATCCCTGAGTGCCTGGGTTCAAATCCTAAGTTGTCTCATCTCCCAGGTCCTATAACTATGTCCAAATGTAGTATTTATGTGTAGGAGGGTTCCACCACCATTATAAATCTTTTCCAGATTATTTAGCCAAAAGTATTGGTACGCCTGCCTTTACACACACATGAACTTTAATGGCAGCCCAGTCTTAGTCCGTAGGGTTAAAATTTGATTTGGCCCACCCTTTGCAGCTAGAACAGCTTCTGGGAAGGCTTTCCACAAGGTTTAGTGTGTCTATGGGAATGTTTGATCATTCTTCCAGAAGGGCATTTGTGAGGCCAGGCACTGATGTTGGATGAGAAGGCCTGGCTCGCGGTCTCTGCTCTAATTCAGCCAAAGGGTGTTCTATCGGGTTGAGGTCAGGACTCTGTGCAGGCCAGTCAAGTTCCTCCACCCCAAACATACTCATCCATGTCTTTAAGGACCTTGCTTTGTGCACTGGTGTGCAGTCATGTTGGAACAGGAAGGGGCTTTCCCCAAACTGTTCCCACAAAGTTGGGAGCATGAACTTGTCCAAAATGTCTTGGTATGCTGACGCCTTAAGAGTTCCCTTCACTGGAACTAAGAGGCCAAGCCCAACCCCTGAAAAACAACCCCACATCATAATCCCCCCTCCACCAAATCATTTGGACCAGTGCACAAAGCAAGATCCATAAAGACATGGATGAGTGATTTTGGGGTGGAGGAACTTGACTGGCCTATACAGAGTCCTGACCTCAACACAACAGAACACTTTGGGGATGAATTAAAGCGGAGACTGTAGGTCAGGCCTTCTCATCCAACATCAGTGCTTGATCTCACAAATGCACTTGGAAGAATGGTCAAACATTCCCATAGGCACACTCCTAAACCTTGTGGACAGCCTTCCCAGAAGAGTTGAAGCTGTTATAGCTGCAAAGGGTGGGCCAAATGAGTTTTGAACCCAATACTAATACTGGGATGCCATTTCAGTTCATGTGCGTTTAAAGGCAGGCGTCCCAATACTTAGGCCAATATATTGTATATTGCTTATGACACTGAGCATGGCTATGGACTTAGGGCTAGTTCACACCACAGAGATGCAGAGAACATGCATTAGGGTGCCTGGTGGCTAAGTGGGTAGCAGTTCTGTCTAGCTAGTACCTGGGATGTTGGTTCAATTCCCCAACATGCTAATTCTTGTGTTGAAGTTTATATGTTCTCCCTGTGTGGGTTTCTCACTACAATCCAAAGACATGCTGGCATGCTATTTGTCTCCCGTCAAAATAGGTTCTAATGTAAGAAAGTTAATTTTAGACTTTATATTGGAAGCCCATTGCAGCCAGGGACTGATGTTAATCTTTATTAGCACTAATCATGCCCAGGGACTTGGACATTTAAATTTTTAGGGTTTACACTGCACAGGTACATATGCTTAGAAAACTGTTGCTTTGTTTATGTGGATGCAAATGGACTTTGATCTTTGGCCTGTAGTTGGAGATTCGATGCACATAGCCAAGGGCTAACACAGTTGCGAATAGTATTATGTGTTCCTGCTTATCAGGTGCAATCACTTTAGACATACATGAAGAGTTAGATTGAAAGATACTGGTGGATGTGTACTTCTATTGGGTGTGTCAGTGTGCTAACAATACAACCTCTCTTATATAAAGGCCTGCAGGTGGGGGGTTCATTTGGCCTGAGGAGGTCAGGTTTTTTGCTGTGATTTGTGGGGGAGAAGGAATGATATTGTGCATACTGACAAATGCCCAACTAGGGATAGTTGTTGAAATTCTTGTGCATTTTTTCAATCAAAAGTGGGTTTATGTGGCCATGTTGTCAATGTTGTGTGTGTATTGTTCCTGTCTGATCATGCAAACATGGTTTGGAAGCATCTGCTGACCTTCTACCATTTTTGATTTAGTTTAATTGTGTACAACGAAATGCAGCTTCCAGCAGAACATGGTCACCAATGTATGTATGTGTGGATTGTGGGCTGGTGGTGGGTGTTTTGAATAAGTCTTTTTTTAATATTATGTTGGAATGCTTTGTAAGAATGACTGTTAAGTATGTTTCTATAATCTTGCAGATAAAAATGTGATGTGTTGCCCGTTATACACTGAAATTAAAGCTGTGTCTACTCTATGGTTTTGTCAAATTTTAGATTGTAAGCTCCTATGAGCAGGGCCCTTAAAATCCCATTGCTAAATGTAGCACCATATATACTGTCCAAATTTTTTTGAAGCTAGTAAATGAATGTAAATTTTTTATTTTTTATTTTTTTTTCTGCTGGTAAAATAAAAGTACATTATTGAGCTTTGTGGTGTTTTTTATTTTTCTTCTACTTTTTTCTTTTTAGTTTTTGTGGGTGGTGGTTTTGGGAAAGTGCAATATCTCTTATATTTTATTTCAATATGTATCTGTGGACCAAAAAACTAATCTCTTTGCCCTGGTTCACATTGATGCTACTTTGAAATCACACTACTTCTCTTGAAGTAGCACGATTTCAAAGCAGAAAGGTCAGCATGATTTCAGGTGCTACTTGATAGACATCCGTGTGGCTTCATACACAAATGTCTATTGAAGTCGCACCTGAAATCGGCAAAAGTAGTGCAGGAACTACTTTAGCAAATTGGTGCGGCACCACAAAATCGGTGTCACACCGATTGGAACAGTGCCATTGCTGCCAATAGTCATGCGATTTGATCTCTCAAATCGCATGACAAATCTTTCCAATGTAAACCTAGGCTTCTGCACACCTGCAAGTAAATGATAAAGGTGGAATCTTTATATATAACAGCTGTGGAGAATGGCAGGTAATGAATTCGGCTGGTGGATAGGCAGTGTTGTATGTGTCAGCCTTAGTTCCCATTGGTGCGATTTGACATGTCAAAGTGGTGGCAATTGCACTGTTTTAATTGGTGCGGCTTTGGGGTGCAGTTTGTATTGATATCAGTGCAGAAACCTGCACAGATGTCTCTGAAATTCCTCCTGCAGTCGGGACTGACATGCGGGAATGAAATTGTATGATTTCAGCTGAATGATTTCCTCCCTCTGTCAGTGTGAACCAGGGCTAAAACTGGGCCTTTTGTTTTTGTCATTCACCTGCTGCTAACCTAGGGACACCATTTCTTACCGAATGCCTTTAAATATCATAAGTAGAAATACAAATTTGCATATCTGCAAATAAACAAAAATAATCAAATTCTTATCGTGGTTGCGATTAAATATTTGCAGCAGCGATCAAAAGTGTGGTTTCGCATTCTGACCCAGAAATAAGTCATTGTAATAACCCGGAAGTTCCTGTGCTGGTCAGGATCTCCATCTAGGTGGACATCACGAGGTTCCTCTTTAGCAAAGAGGAGGTGCTGCTCATTTTCTGGATAAGGGTATGATATGTACCTGTGCTTAATCAATGTGGGGTGGATGTGGTAGTTAGATTTGGTGTAGGTAGGGTTCATTGATTTGTTTGGCATCCCCACACATTTGCTTCTGGCCTTCCTGCATTTGTTCTGATGATGTAAATGCAAGTATAAATGAGAGCTCCTTTCTATTAAAATATATATGACTTGTTTCACAGTTGGGCGACTTTGAACCTCCGAGTTGCTTGACAAGTTGTACCCCATAATTCTCAATGATAACTAGGGATGGGCCGAACATCCCCCCTGTTCGGTTCGCAGCAGAACATGCGCACAGACAAAAAATTTGTGCGAACACCGTTAAAGTCTATGGGACACGAACATGAATAATCAAAAGTGCTAATTTTAAAGGTTAATATGCAAGTTATTGTCATAAAAAGTGTTTGGGGACCCGGGTCCTGCCCCAGGGGACATGTATCAATGCAAAAAAAGTTTTAAAAATGGCTGTTTTTTCAGGAGCAGTGATTTTAATCATGCTTAAAGTGAAACAATAAACGTGTAATATTCCTTTAAATTTCATACCTGGGGGGGGTGTCTATAGAATGCCTGTAAAGTGGCGCGTGTTTCCCGTATTTAGAACAGTCTGACAGCAAAATGACATCTAAAGGAAGAAAAAAGTCATTTAAAAGTGCTAGCGCTAGTGCCGGTGTTCTGCCGAGAAAGTTCCCCCCGGCAGATAAGGAATCCCCTGTACTGCGCAGGCGAAAATAGCCAAAGCTGAACACCTGTGAGTCAGCTGTACACGGCGCCTGAAAAAGGCGCCTGTAACAGGGCCCCTCGCGGGCTCGCTTCGCTCGCCATGCTTCAGGCATGGCCTCGCTTCGCTCGCCATATTTGTATTCTAATTCTGTGTCCACTTGGATGGTGGGGCTTGAACCTGGACTCAAGGCAGAATGTAGTGCGCAAGTGCCGTGTAGAGCTGACGATCAGCTGTTCAACTTCAGAGACTTTCGGTGGCTCTGTAGTCGTTTGTACTGCGCAAGCGTAATACAGGGGGGTCCTTATCCGCCGGGGGGAACTTTCTCGGCAAGACACCGGCTATTAATGAATTGTCGGTCCTGACAATACACATAAAAGTTCATTGATAAAAACGGCCTGGGATTCCCCCACAGTCCATTACCAGGCCCTTTGGGTCTGGTATGAATATTAAGGGGAACCCAAAACCAAGATTTTTTTTAAAAAATGACGTGGGGGTCCCCCCAAATCCCATACCAGGCCCTTCAGGTCTGGTATGGATTTTAAGGGGAACCCCGCACCAGAATTAAAAAAAAAATGGTGTTGGGGTCCCCCCTAAAAATCCATACCACAACCTTATCAGAGCACGCAACCTGGCAGGCCACAGGAAAAGAGGAGGAGATGAGAGAGCACCCCCCCTCCTGAACCATACCAGGCCACATTCCCTTAACATGGGGAGGATGTCCCCATGTTGATGAGGACAAGGGCCTCATCCCCACAACGCTTGCTCTGTGGTTGTGGGGGTCTGCGGGCGGGGGGATTATCGGAATCTGGAAGCCCCCTTTAACAAAGGGACCCCCAGATCCCGCCTCCCCCGTGTGAAATGGTAACGGGTACATTGTACTCCTACCATTTCACAAAAAAGTGTCAAAATTTGTAAAAAAAAACACAGACACAGCATTGGACAAGTCCTTTATTAAAAAAGAAAAAAAAATTCCAGCGATGTAATCCTTCCTCGTCCCAGGATATGGAGAAAGACGCCGCCACAACACGAGCCGCCTCCATGGGAGGAGCCCGCTGAATGACGCTAGAACTGCCGTGACAGTTCTTAAATAGCTGAGGGCGGGGCCACCCATGACATGCGTGGGTGACCACTCCCCCTCTGACGCAACGGGAAAATGCTGCGGGGTTACCCAGTGACATGTACAGGTGACCCCGCCCCTTCTGACGCTACGGGGGTAGGTCTGGTCTGGTATGGATTTTGAAGGGGGCCCCCATGTCGTTTTTTTTATTTTGGTGTGGGGTTCCCCTTAATATCCATACCAGACCTGAAGGGCCTGGTATGGAATTTGGGGGGACCCCCACGCCATTTTTTTTTAAATTTAAAATTTTGGTTCGGGGTTCCCCTTAATATTCATACCTGACCCAAGGGGCCTGGTAATGCACTGTGGGGGATCCCAGGCCGTTTTTATCAATGAACTTTTATGTGTATTGTCTGGACCAACAATTCATTAATAGCCGGCACTAGCGCTAGTACTTTTAAATTACTTTTTTTTCCTTTGAAATGTCATTGTCAGACTGTTCTAAACACGGGAAACATGCGCCACTTTAAAGGCATACTATAGACACCCCCCAGGTACGAAATTTAAAGGAATATTACATTTTTATCGTTTCACTCTAAGCATTATTAAAATCACTGCTCCCAAAAAAACGGCTGTTTTTAAAACTTTTTTTTGCATTGATACATGTCCCCTGGGGCAGGACCCAAGTCTCCAAACACTTTTTATGGCAAAGAACTTGCATATAAGCCTTCAGTGAGAACTTTGGATTATGCAGGTTCGAGCCCCATTGACTTCCACTATTCCAGCAAATGTGATCTGACAGGCATTGTTTCCGGCAATAGCGCTGCTTTCCATTTGCATTAGCGCTGAGTTTCTGAGAGTTGAAGTCTTTCTGGCCTTTTTTGAGTGCTATTTTTTGGTACTGCAGGATAATTTTTTGGCGCTTTAGTAAATGACCCCTATACTGTATGCAGGCGTTTAATATTCAGACTGCTATATCAGGTTTCACCTGCAGGTGGTGATGCAGGCAATAATCAGAAATGATAGTTTCCTCAAAGTGAAATCCTGTAGATAGGTACAAGAGACAGGGATCCCTCAATTTTATTACATGAATAAAATTGCCATGATATGGCACCCCTTTCAGTCTTAAATTAACAAGGCAAAATGTTTTTTTGCAATCTGCTGTAATCTATAGGTCTCAGTAATCTTTACTAGTCTAAAAGATCAAATCTGATTGGTTGGTCTGCTCAATGCCTCCTTATGGCTCACCTTATATGCCACAACATAAAATAAATAATATGTCATCATATAAATTGACATTATACATTACATAGATTAATGTTTAATTAAATACTATGTTTAACAGTAGTGCCTGATACACCATATTTGAAGTATGTAATGATTGTTTACTGATTTTTTCACTTGGAAATGCTTTAAAATACCCTTTTCTACTGGTGAAAATGCTCTTCCTGCCCTTCTTCCATCCTAGTGCTCTATGCTGGCATAGTTGAGTAATGACAACATCTCTCAGTGTCTTGTGCAGACTTTGAGTGGGAAGGAATAGAGATAATGTGGATGACCAGGTCTGTTAGGTTACAGAGAGCACTGGGCAGTGTGGTCAAACTCTGGTGTCTGCTGGACTGGGCAGTCATATTTAGACATATCAGGGCATAACTGCTATATGAGAGGAAAGTGGAGGTAAGACAATGAAAATATAGGCCATTAGTATGGTAGTTTTCTAACTTAATTTCTATTTCTGTGATTTCAAATAGACTTTGATGTCCACCTTTTTGGAATTGACTCTTAGTACCTTATGGACTATTGAGGACACACAATATGATAAGAGCTGGATATACTTGTAGCGCTACCCCCCTTAGGGGCCACTAAGTTGTTGCCAGGATCCTTTTCCATGTAGTTTCCTCTAAGCCAGGTACACAATTCTGATCACTCTTCAAACTCATTAACCAGTCTAAGGGTTTTTGATACTTTAATGAGAACTTGGATAGGTAGTGGGTAATGGTAGGATACTCCAGTAACCCTTAGTAACACTGAACTTTCTCCTTTAGAACTGGGAGCAAAGTCCTTCCACAAGTAAATGATGGACTGAGCTTTGAGGTAGCAACTTGAGGAGATTATTCTTCCTCTTTGGACATTGAAGCAACGTCCTTTCACTAAGAATTAAATAGACTGAGCTATTCAGGACATTCGAACACAATGTTCCATTTAAAGGAGAAGTCCAGCCAAAGCTCGTTTGGCTGTAGTCCTCCTATGGGTCACAGGAGGGCAATTCGTTTTGCACTCCTGTAAACGGTTTTCAGCAGAGAGAGGACTGAAGTCCGCTCTTTGTGGACATCACCAATTTCAGTCCAGGCACCGCGTCATCCCGACAATGGGAGTCTGGATCCGCCAGGTGCTTGGACTGACAGCCGTCTCAGCCTCTCAGCGAGCTGCTGAGAGCCTGAGGTGGCCGCTCCGCCCCCTTCACAGCTCAGCAATGAGCAAGGAGGGAGAAGAACAGAGAGCTGTGACTGACAGTCTACAGCTCTCTGCTCATGGAGCTCTGAAAACTGAGCGATTGCTAGGGTTCGATCGCTCGGTTTCAGTGTAGAGACACCAGGGGACAGATGTAGCATCGGACCGATGCTGCATCCACCTAGGTAAGTATGAATGTGGGGGAAAAAAATACCCATACTTCTCTTTTTTAAACCTGCTGACTCTAGCACAAGAGGAATGGCAACAGCACACAGTCTCTAGGATCTCTCACAGCAATCAGTACTCACTAATGTCCTTGGAAAATTGGTTGACTCCTTCCAATATCCTCCATACACTATTACCCCATGGTACCAGACTAGATCCTCAGATGACAGCCCCTCAGTCAGCTTCAACAAGCTCTCAGCAAAGTAGACCTCTAGCTAGCTCCACTGAGGCCTCAACAGACCGCAGGCATATGACACATTTGCCTAGGGGGCTAACAGCCCCCATAGGTTGTGATCTCCTCCTCAAGGGAAAAAAACCCTCTGCTCTCAGTCTCAGAATATTTATACAGACTCCCAGCCACCATCTGGGCACCTCTCCCCAGAGATTGGTCAGGGATACATAAATATCCAGCTGCTGATTAGACTGTTCCTACTCACTATCTTTCAAAACATTTCTGGACCAACCAGGGGGAAGCAGTCAAACCTGCAGCCACTGAAACACAGAACAGACCAGAACAATCCAACATGGCTGCACTGATTATAGTGAGCCAAATATAAATTTGCCTAACAACAAAATGCAGCTCCATTGGATACAGTGAGCCAGAATTAAATTCACCTAATCTTAGAACCTACCTACTAGGGGGGTGCTACATACACATTACAATCTCTTTGTACAATCCCCCTCATATATTTAGCAAGAATTCTATAATGAGAAGGCCCAGCTAATAAATCCATTTACTTGAAACCCAATCAGGTAGGCTCTCATACTACATATCATTTGCTAATTTAAAAGAGAATATACAATTAGATTTTAATGCGTGCCCTAAAGAGATCCTGTTAGTCTCCAAAAAAAATTCAATCTGTAGTTCCCTGCAGTAGAAGAGCTCACCTCTTCAAGCAGCCTGTGTCTCTTACAATCCCTCCATACCAGGAGAGATGGAGGGTGCCTCTGCAAGCCTCTTTCTTGGTCTGCCTCTCCTTGGTGCTGTAGACACTTCCCATTGGCTGTAAGAAGAGTTTATTGGAGAGGTCCCAAGGACCTCCCAAGGTCCTGAAGTCTACAAGCGATAGCTACAGGACATCACAGCACTAGAGGTGGCAACAAGACCAGTTGGTTTGCCTTGACTCCAGAAGCAGACCACCAATCTGCACTACTGGGAGAGGCTCTATTGGGGATCATGTGTTGGCAAATTCAGGTAAGTTAATATAGGCCTTTTTTTTCTTAATTGTAAATGGGTAGGAGTGGGAAGGATTGGATTTTTTTCTTTCCCTGGAGATTGGCTTTAAAGATTTTTAATTAGATGAGAGATTTTGTTTTTACATTAGAATAAGTATAAAAAATATTCTTGCATGATTTAAACAAATATTGTTATAGTAAGCGTAGCAGACGTTGTTCCATAAATTAGGCTTGTGGTGGCAGAGTTTAGGTCAGACTCAATTTGTCATCCTGTGAAATACCACACATGCAGGGCATAAGAGAAATGTTTGTAAGGGCATTAAGCTGATTCATTATCGCTATCTGATGAATGAACTTAAGGCATTTGGCTTAAAGCACTTTCACAAATGCGCACCATTATGTTTTACTTGGGGAGACACTTATGGCTTATATTTTATCTGAGGTTAAAAGGAAATGTCAAATTTCTATCATTTTCTTCTGAAGAGAAAAATTTCAGAACTTGACTTTAAATACGGCAGCCTTGCTCTCTGGGACCATTCTATTTGAACAGCTGCTAAGTCTAACCCTGGCTGTTTTGATAAATATGGTTGTGTAATGTTTCTGTAACTCATTTGTAATAAGTGGCCAGTTCCGTTACAGAGAAATTGTATGATTTACATGGATTTCCTTACATTACGTGACAAATGCTAATCTTTATATAGTAAACTGAATCTTTTTTCTTAGGGTAATAATTGAGCATTTGAAATGTATACCCTAAACAGGGTTTTACAAACATTAGTAATAAATGATAGCATTCAAAGAAAATAATAACTGCGAGAAATACTAGGGCTGGCTTTGGTGATACCTTTTTTTTTAAAAACAAGTGTCTTTTTTTTTTTACTGACTGCCTAATTTCAGCTTGAGATAGCAGGAAACCATTGTTTTTAGACAGAAGTCAGTAATGACAGACTATATACACTATATTACCAAAAGTATTGATACGCCTGCCTTTACACACACATAAACTTTATTGACCTGGATGAGCGAGTTTGGGATGGAGGAACTTGACTGGCCTGCACAGAGTCCTAACCTCAACCCGATAGAACACCTTTGGGATGAATTAGAGCGGAGACTGCGAGCCAGGCCTTCTCATCCACAAATGCGCTTCTGAAAGAATGGTCAAACATTCCAATAGACACACTCCTAAACTTTGTGGACAGCCTTCCCAGAAGAATTGAAGCTGTTATAGCTGCAAAGGGTGGGCCAACTCAATGTTGAACCCTACAGACTAAGACTGGGATGCTATTAAAGGTCATGTGCATGTAAAGGCAGGCGTCCAATACTTTTGGTAATATAGTGTATATTTACAGGTTTCCTTTAAAACTGTGAGCTTATCTGCAGGCAGAAATCTAATTTTAAGAAAATGTAGTAGAGAGCTACCCTATGTGAAAACATGTTTTTGTACTTTTATTCATTGTGCTGCAAATATTAATAAAAAGTTGCACTGATCCAAAAAAAAATGCCCAAAAATATAAAAAAGCCAAAAAAGTGTATATACAGTAAATGTTGAGAAGTGCACATTAAAGAAATTAAGTGAATATGAAATTAAAAAAAGTCAGTGAAACAATCACAAAGTTCTTCTGTGTAGCAATGTGAAATCAAATAAATCTCCAAGTGTGCCCATCCACAAAAACTCCACTCCCACCATCATGTGAAGGCTTACCAGAGAAATGTGACTCCCATTTTGTGAGTAGCCATATAGCCCATAGCTATTATAAATGCAGTAATGCCTATATTAATGTTAAGGGATTCCACATCTTTCTGTCTATATCCTCCAAAAAACACATATACATGAGAAGAGAAAAAATAGCCATGCACTCCCAATATTGTAAAACTGATGGTTGACTTTATTAAAAATAAAATAAATATACTCACATGCAATGGATGATAAAAGCACTATTGATTCTCAATGTCTGGGACCTGATCAGTATGCATTCACATGCGTGGTGATGTCATGATGCCTGGCTCCTCCCAATACATTTCATCAAATATTACATCATCAGGGGTGATGAGGTCATATTTTATGAAACGTGTTGGGCAGAGCCCGATGTCATTACGTCACCACACACGGAGATGTATACTGACCGGGTCCTGGACATCATTTTTATTTGGATAAGAGCAAAGCGTACAATAAGTATGAACAGTAATCATACAATGACATACAAAGAACAAAGTAGTATAACAGGTATATTCAAGTTGACCATGCATAAACCAGCAAAGGTGGATGTGATCTCATCTCGTTGACAAAGGATCTGGGTCTGAGACAAAGAAATACAAGAGAACCAGATAAGGGAGTCTCCCAAAACCTTGATATAAGAGCAGTAGACCTTTGGGCCAAAAGGCCGATAACCTGGGCATGTGGTAGTGCTGGGAGAGCCAGAGCCACTTACAAGTCTATCAATGCTGGTTGCAAGGGTATGAATATTAGTGTTCGGTTCTCACGGTAAGGATAGGTTTAGAATAGATTGGGAGATGAGACATGCCCATGTGTAATGAAGGTCTCATTGAAGCTTGGGAGAAGGTAGATTACAGTCAGAGGTAAGATTGTGGTAAATGCACAGTTAACAATTTTGGTGTAGCAGAAGAAAGGTGGAGGGGGGGTAAGAGAAAAAAAAAGAGCGGAGGGGGGGGGACAAGGGGAGGATAGGGAGGGGTGCCATCTTTTACTCCCCTCCCATGAGTTGTATTGAATAGGTGCGACCCCATTTGCGGTGTGTGTAAACAATGGAGGGGGATGGCCAGTATAGGGTAAAGGTCCGAAGGACAATTTTTTACAAACATTCCTCATGCAAGTGCAGGGACACACAAAAAGGCCTAGAACATCGGGGCTCCAATGTAGACAGTTTATTCTTTAACCTTTTTAACCCCCGAAAGGTTTTACCCCCTTTATGACCAGGCGATTTTTTGTGATACGGCACTGCGTTACTTTAACTGACAATTGCGTGGTCATGCGACACTGTACCCAAATAAAATTGATATCCTTTTTTCCCCACAAATAGAGCTTTTTTTTGGTGGTAATTGATCACCTCTGCAGTTTTTATTTTTTGCGCTATAAACAAAAAAAAGCCGTCAATTTTGAAAAAAAAAACAATATTTTTTATTTATGCTATAAAACGTATCCAATAAAAAAAATTTAAAAATTGAGTTTCTTCATCAATTTAGGCCAATATGTATTCTGCTACATATTTTTGGTCAAACAAAATCCCAATAGGCATATATTGATTGGTTTGCGCAAAAGATATAGCGTCTACAAACAATAGGATAGATTCATGGCATTTTTATTGTTTACATTACTAGTAATGGCGGTGATCAGCAATTTTTAGCAGGACTGTGAAATTGCGGTGGACAAATCTGACAGTAAGTGACACTTTTTTGGGGACCAGGGACACCAGTACAGTCAGGGTTAAATGTGCTTCCTGGGAATGCTTTCTAACTGTGGGGGATGTGCTTTGACTGGGGGGAGACAGAGATCTGCATTCCTGCTTAGCAGAAACACAAGATCTCCATCTTCCCCTCTCACAGAACGGTGATCTACCTTGTTTACATAGAGAGACCGCTCTTCTGCCTCTCTCAGGGAACGATCGCGGGGTGCTGGCGAACACCGGGTCCGCCTGACCCGCTGATTAGCTCCTGCTGTGTCCAATCACAGTGGGAGCACGTCGCCGGCAGTGCGCATACGCAAAATTACCCGTTCAGAAAAATGCAAACATGTAAAGTACAAATGCTATGTCCACAAACTCAAATCTCTAATAGCCATACAGGTACATATGTTACCTTAAAGGGTAACTTCACTTTTTTTGGGGAAAAAATACCAAATAAAAACTAAATAATATAGCTTATACAATTGGGACACAAGTCATATTGTAAGTGAATGCTATTAAAAATTACCTTTCCTTTTCAATTTGCAGCGCTGTTTAAAATAAAATGCAATGCAATAAGGTAACCTGAAATGTAATTTCCTGCTTGTGTGATTGGCTTACTGATTTCCCCACAAGTCTGCACTAAGATACAAGTCATATTTTGGGTATCCCCTGCAGCAAAAATGTCATTTTGGTGAGATACTCCCAAAGGGAAATCATGTCTAAAGCGATGCAGACCCTGTAACTTTCCTCATTAGAACCCTGCAAATGGAAAAGCTGATTGAGAATTATAAAATCACTCCCATTCGCATTCACTTTGCATATGTACACAGACAAACCAACAGCTATTACTTTATAATAAAAAAAGTTAGGAATCTGCAGCAAAGTTTGTTAAAGGAGTTGTAAAGTCTTAACGTTTTTCACCTTAATGCATTCTATGCATTCTATGCATTAAGGTGAATAATCTTCTTTGCTTCAGTGCCCCCCCCCCCTTTTTTCTTACCTGAGCCCATTCATTCCAGCGCCGTGCACGAGCCCAGCGGCTCTAGCCGCTGGCTCTCGTCTCATTGGACAGATTGATAGCAGATGGAGCCAGGGCCATTTTTAATATTGATTGGACCCTGGGCAAACATATTCTTTGTACCCCGCAGCTCCCCCCCGGTCTGAGACATACAATAAATCGCAGCTAGACTCAAAATCAGTTTACTGTACCAGATCAGGCAGCGATTGCGATTAGTTTCCAGAGGCTACAGCATATCATTATCGCTCACTGACTGGATGCTGAAGGTTACACTACCCATTATGACTCCCTGATTAGTTGCTAGGTTACAGCACATCATTTCTGGTTGCTGATTGGTTGCTAGAAGGTACTGCACATCATTACTGCTAACCAATTGGTTGCTAGAGGCTACATGCCTACTGCTCACTTATTGGTTGCTTGAGGTTACTGCACATTATTACCACTCACTGATTGGTTGCTAGAGGTTACTGTGCATCATTACCACTTATTGGTTGCTAGAGGTTACAGCACATCAATACAGCTCACTGATTGGTTGCTGAAGGTTCATCATCATTTCATCATTTCATCATTTCTAGTTGATGACATCACGTCCGCCCTATCGTGCGTTCCACCGCTACCAGGAAGTGGGAGTACACAAGCCCAATCGGTCCCCATGAAATAAGCAGCAGTGCCGACGAAACGGACTGGCTAGTGGACGGGATTTGCCGCAAAAGCCGAGAAGTCGCCACAGGAGCGGCGCCGCCCTTGCACCACTGCTGCCCCGAGGCCTGGCGTCGGTGGCCTTGTGGGAAATCCGGCCCTGATTGTCATGTTTAATCACTTAAGCCCCGGACCATTTTGCTGGCCAAAGACCAGAGCATTTTTTGCGATTTGGCACTGTGTCGCTTTAACTGACAATTGCGCGGTCGTGCGACGTGGCTCCCAAACAAAATTGATGTCCTTTTTTTCCCACAAATAGAGCTTTCTTTTGGTGGTATTTGATCACCGCTGTGGTTTTCATTTTTTGCGCTATAAACAAAAATAGAGCAACAATTTTGAAAAAAATGCATTATGTTCTACTTTTTGCTATAATAAATATCCCCAAAAAATATATAAAAAAACAATTTTTTTCCTCAGTTTAGGCCGATACGTATACTTCTACATATTTTTGGTAAAAAAAATCGCAATAAGCGTTTATTGATTGGTTTGCGCAAAAGTTATAGCGTCTAAAAAATAGGGGTTAGTTTTATGGCATTTTTATTAATATTTTTTTTTTACTAGTAATGGCAGCGGTCTGCGATTTTTATCGTGACTGTAATATTATGGCAGATACATCGGACAATTTTGACACATTTTTGGGACCATTGTCATTTGTACAGCGATCAGTGCTATAAAATTGCACTGATTACTGTAAAGATAACACTGGCAGTGAAGGGGTTAACCACTAGGGGGCTAGGGAGGGGTTAAGTGTGTCCTGGGGAGTGATTCTAACTGTTAGGGGGCATGGCTACGAATGACACTTCACTGATCATAGCTCTCAATCACAGGGAGCTATGATCAGTGATAGTGTCACTAGGCAGAATGGGGAGATGCTTGTTTACATTATCATCTCCCCGTTCTTCAGCTCCGTGAGACGATCGCGGCGATCGAGTCCACAGAACCCTACTCACGAAGCTCCCGGCAGGGTTGCGTGTGCGCCACCAGCGGCGCGCATGTGACCACACGGGGGCAAATTCAAAGGGACGTACCTGTATGCCCATTTGCCCAGCCGTGCCATTCTGCCGACGTATATGTCCATGCGGCGGTCGGCAAGTGGTTAAGAAACTAGTGGTGAGATGATTTGAACTTTGTGACATGGTGCATTATCCTGCTGGAAGGAGCCATCAGAAGATGTGTACACTGTAGTCATAAAGGGATGGACATGGTCAGTAACAATACTCAGGTAGGCCGTGGCGTTTAAACAATGCTCATTTGGTACTAAGGGGCCCAAAGTGTGCCAAGAAAATATCTCCCACACCATTAAATTACCACCAGCAGCATGAAAGGATGGATCCATGCTTTCATGTTGTTTATGCTAAATTCTGACCCTACTATCTGAATGTTGCAGCTGAAATCGAGACTCATCAGACAAGGCAACATTTTTCCAATCCTCTATTGTCCAATTTTGGTGAGCCTTTGCAAAAAACAGGCTCAGTTTCCTGTTCTTAGCTAGCAGGAGTGGCAGCCGGTGTGGTATTGTGCTGCTGTAGCCCATCTGCTTCAAAGTTCGATGTGTTGTGCATTCAGAGATGGTATTCTGCACACCTTGGTTGTAACAGCATACCTTGGTTGTAATAAGTGATTATTTTTTTTTTAAATCAAGTAATTTTTATTGAATACATTTTTTGCAATTTACAACAAGACTAAAGCATACAAAACAAAGACAATAAACAAAGAGAGAAAAAATAGAAAATTAAATTATGCGACTTCCAGATTTTACAATCACTGTTACTTAAGACCTTTTTACATAACAATTGATTGACACTTACATTCTTCATGTGTAAAATTGGCAATAAGTAGGGATGTGATTTATGTTTGGGTCGAACATGAGTTCGGCTCGAACATTGGCTGTTCTCCAGTTTGCTGAATAGTGAACAATTTGGGGTGTTCGCGGCAAATTTGAAAGCCGCGGAACACCCTTTAAAAGTCTATGGGAGAAATCAAAAGTGCTAATTTTAAAGGCTTATATGCATGGTATTGTCATAAAAAGTGTTTGGGGACCCGGGTCCTGCCCCAGGGGACATGTATCAATGCAAAAAAAGTGAAATATTCCTTTAAATTTCGTACCTGTGGGGTGTCTATAGTATGCCTGTAAAGTGGCACTTTTTTCCCGTGTTTAGAATAGTCTGAGAGCAAAATGACAAAAAAGTCATGAAGTAATAGCTGTGTCGGCTATAGTGAATTGTCTATGGGAGAAATCAAAAGTGCCAATTTTAAGGGTTAATATGCAAGTTATTGTCATAAAAAGTGTTTGGGGACCCGGGTCCTGCCCCAGGGGACATGTATCAATGCAAAAAAAAGTTTTAAAAACGTCCGTTTTTTCGGGAGCAGTGATATTAATAATGCTTGAGGGCATGTGGCCTGGTACGGTCCGCTCTCTCGTCCCCCCTCTTTTCCTGAGGCTTGCCAGGTTGCGTGCTTGGATAAGGGTCTGGTATGGATTGAGGGGACCCCACGCCATTTTTTTTTCATTTTGGCGCGGGGTTCCTCTTAAAATCCATACCAGATCTGAAGGGCCTGGTATGGAATTTAGGGGGACCCCCACGCATTTTTTTTTTAAATTTTGGTTCCCCTGTGGGAAAATTCCATGTCGTTTTTATCAATGAACTCTTATGTGTATTGTCAGACTGACAATTCATTATAGCCGCGAGTAGTTTTAAATGACTTTTTTTCCTTTTGAAATGACATTTTGCTGTCAGACTGTTCTAAATACAGGAAACATGTGCCCCTTTACAGGCATACTATAGAAATCCCCTAGGTACTACATTTAAAGGAATATTACACTTTTATTGTTTCATTTTAAGCATTATTAAAATCACTGCTCCCGAAAAAACGTCTGTTTTTAAAACTTTTTTTTGCACTGATACATGTCCCCTGGGGCAGGACTTAGGTCCCCAAACCCTTTTTATGACAATAACTTGCATATTAACCCTTAAAATTAGCACTTTTGATTTCTCCCATAGACAATTCACTATAGCCTACACCGCTATTACTTCATGACTTTTTTTTTTCCCTTTAGAAATGTCATTTTGCTCTCAGACTATTCTAAACACGAGAAAAAAGCGCCACTTTACAGGCATACTATAAAGACCCCTCAGGTACGAAATTTAAAGGAATATTTCACTTTTATTGTTGCACTTTAAGCTTTATTAAAATCACTGCTCCCGAAAAAATGGCCGTTTTTAAAACTTTTTTTTGCACTGATTCATGTCCTCTGGGGCAGGACCCAGGTCCCCAAACACTTTTTATGACAATAACTTGCATATAAGCCTTTAAAATGAGCACATGATTATTCATGTTCATGTCCCATAGACAAGTGTTCGAACAAATTTTTTGCCTGTTCGCATGTTCTAGATGCGAACCGAAGCGGGGGGTGTTCGGCTCATCCCTAGCAATAATATAAAACAGGCAAGTATGCTCAGTTTAGCGACTACACCTTGACGGCATATATATACATTTGTCCTAGGCCAGTGACCGTTTTTTCAGGAGCAGTGATTTTAATAATGCTTAATGTGAAACAATAAAAATGAAATATTCATTTAAATATCGTGCTTGGGGGTCCCCTTAGTCTGACTGTAAAGTGGTGCATCTGTGCAATGTGTAGAACACAGCTGCAGCAAAATGACATTTCTAAAGGAAAAAATGTAATTCAAACTTGCTCGTGGCTCTAAAGTATTGCCGGCTCCCGGTAATATAGATGAAAAATCAAGGAAAAAACCAGTGTAGGGTCCCCCCCCAGTCCATACTAGGCCCTTCATGTCTGTTATGGATTTTAAGGGCAAGTCCACACCAAAATTTAAAAAAAAAAAAGTGTGAGCCCCCCCCCCAAATATCATACCAGACCCTTTGGGTCTGGCATAGATTTTAAGGGGAACTCTACGCCAAAATGTTAAAAAAATTGGCATGGGGTCCCCCTCAAAACTAATACCAGACCCTTATCTGAGCAAGCAGGAGGTTAACATTATAAAAGGAGGAGGGTCTCTCGTTGGAACTGAAGGAGTGGAACACCACGGTTGGCTTCAATAACAACTAAGCGTGTTTGATCCCTATAACCTGGGATCCATCCCTTCTGGTAAGAGGCTAAACATTTCCTTTGTTGTAAGAGAACACACCGCAGAACAGCACGGATATTCACGACTCTACACAAGAGCACTTATGGACAATTTATTTGAGTATTATTGTGAACTATATACTTGTAGATTATTTTTCAACTTTTTATTTTTAGGATTGCACACTTTTTTAGTATGTAGACACAGGAGGAATGCTTGATGGAAGGTATAGGCAGTCTTCCTGTACCAGACCCAGGCCTCATCGGATCAGCAAAGGGGCCCAGGTTTGGTTTGGAAATAGAGGCCTATCCCCAGGGACTCATTCAGTCATATGCTAGGAGAGTCCCTAAAAATTGGGGGAACCTGCCAGGAACTGTGCTGAGTTCTTCTTGAAGTAGGGAGGCTGATAGCCTGTATGGGTGCCCATGATTTCTAATGGTGGCTCTGATGTGATAAAGAAATGTTCAGGAATAGGAGCAGATCAGAGGGCTTAGCCACTTCTGGACTGCCGCACGCCGATATACATCCTAACTTTGACGGGGGGATATCGTTGTTATGGCAGCCCCTCATGTTCAGCCGGCAGTCCAGTTTCTGATAAGAGTGGTCTCTGCGACGGATTCGCCACGAGATCACTATTATCAGTGGCGGGAGAGGGCCCCCCTCCCGCCGCGCTTCGGTGTCCGCCACCACTTACCGGATCTGTCGGCAGCAGCGGAGGCAATCGGATCTTCACCCTGGCAGGGCATGGACACATAACAATGCAGGGCGGAAGCGACGTCAAAACGTCACTTCCACCCACAGCCCTTAAAGGGCAATTTTTTTCAATTATTTTTTTACGTGACAATTTTTTTTTTTATTGCATTTTAGTGTAAATATGAGATCTGAGGTGTTTTTGACCCCAGATCTCATACTTAAGAGGTCCTGTCATGCTTTTTTTCTATTACAAAGGATGTTTACATTCCTTGTAATAGGAATAAAAGTGACACTTTTTTTTTTTTTTGAAACAGTGTAAAAATAAAAAAATAAAAGGTAAAATAAATAAGAAAAAAAAATTTTTAAACGCGCCCCGTCCCGCCAAGTTCAGGTGCAGAAGCAAACGCATACGTGTGTAGTGCCCGCATATGAAAACGGTGTTCAAACCACACATGTGAGGTAGAGCGAGAGCAATAATTCTAGCCCTAGACCTCCTCTGTAACTTAAAACATGCAACCTGTAGAATTTTTTAAACGTCGCCTGTGGAGATTTTGTAGGAGTAAAATTTTGTCGCCATTCCACGAACGGGCGCAATTTTGAAGCTTGACATATTGGGTATCAATTTACTTGGAGTAACATTATCTTTCACAATATAAAAAAAATGGGCTAACTTTACTGTTGTCTTATTTTTCAATTAAAAAAAGTGTATTTTTTCCAGAAAAAGTACGCTTTTAAGACCGCTGCGCAAATACGGTGTGACAGAAAGTATTGCAACAACCGCCATTTAAGTCTCTAGGGTGTTACAAAAAAATGTATAATGTTTGGGGGTTCTAAGTAATTTTCTAGCAAAAAAAACTGTTTTTAACTTAAAAAAACTTAAACTAAACAACACAAGAAGCAATGAGGAGAAGATTCAACACAAGATATTTCTCTGCATTTTTCTAGTCTTTGCCTAAAAGTGCAAAAAGATGGACATAGATATGAGTTTAAGTAGTGGGTCCATAAGTAGATACAATTCAAATAGAAATGTAGGTTCTTACAAAAAATGTTTTACTTTAATGCATTCTCTCTGTTTAGAAAAAGAAAACTTTTCAAAAGTTTCTCTCCCCATCCCCCCCTTAAACACTTCCCTGAGCCCGATCTCAATCCAGCGCTGTGCCCTCTCTCTCTTCTCTCAGGAGACTTAGCAGCAGGGGAACCATTGGCTCCTGCTGCTGTCAATCAAATCTTGTGAGGAGGGAGAGGGATGGTGCTGTTCCGCAATATGTGTGTCTATAGATGCACACAGCCTGGCTCAGGATAGAGCCCCCCATCTGCACCCATATGGGGGCAGACAGAGAAGATGAGGAGCAGACAGTGCCAGTGGGGGGACCACAGAGAAGAAGCCACTCATAGGTAAGTATGACATATCTGTTATTTAAAAAAAAAAAAAAAACCTTCACAATCACTTTGATCTAAAAAATCTGATCTGTGGTCAAATATGACATAATAACTAATATCAGCTAGGATCATCAAGCCACAGCTAGCTCCAAATTAAGTTGAAAATACATTGCATGGCATTTACTTTGTTGGACATTTGGACAAGTTTTTTTATAAAAAAAAAAATTCTGTTTGTTTATTTACTATTTACTTTTTTTTCGAATGAGCAGGGGTACCCCTTACTCATTCACAAAGGAGGAGGAACCCTCAAAACCACTTGGCTAGGTTGTGCAAGTGGCCCATTTCTGTATCAACATAGGGAAAGGGTGCTTCGCCAGGGAAGTCCCTCCTTTCATGTTACCCTTCCCATATTTAGGGCATATGGCCTAGCATAGTTCAGAAGGGGGAGCTGCATGCTCACCCCCTCCTCTTTCCTTTGGAGTTTGGGAGGGGGAACCCACACTGGGTTTTTTTTGGTTGGGATCCCCCTTAAAACCCATATCCATACCAGACCCCACTAGGGATGAGCTTGATGTTCTGGTTGAACATAAGTTCGACTTGAACATCGGGTGTACGCCCGCTCGCCGAAGAGTGAACATTAAGGGGCGTTCACTGCAAATTCGAGCACTGCGGAATGCCTCATAATGCACTGCGAGATCACAGTGCATTGGTGTATGATGATTGGCCAAAGCATGCACCTGACCTGCATGCTTTGGCCAATCACAGCGCACTCAGCTAAGTGAGCCATAATTGGCCAAAGGCAAGGTGCGTTTAGCCAATCATGGCTCAGGGGGTCCACGCCCCACACTATATAAGGCTGCTTACACGGCTGCCATGTGTAGTGTTGTTGGTGTGGACAGAGAGATAGCTTGATTTAGATTAAGTAGGCAGATGACTCAATGACTCAGTTAGTGGCAGTGTATTTAATATATACATATATATATATATATATATATATATATATATATATATATACAGTCAGTCTAGTGAATATATATATATATATATATATATATATATATACTCTGCATTTAGCATAGACTATATATCCAGTGTTTACTCTATATTCAGTCAGTGCAGGCAGTGTATTGATATATATATATATATACAGTCTTGCATATATATATACACTCTGCTTCCAGTGTAGCCTATAGTTACAGTGCATTCCGTGGTGTACTGTTTCTAATACACTTCAGGCGGTGTACACAGTATCTTTTTTTTTTTTTTTAATTCTTTATTTATATTTTACAACATACAAAACTAAAACCATACAATTGACATACAACATATCTGAGTACTTCTCTGGTATCCCTCTTAACCACTTGCCGACCGCCGCACGACTATATACGTCGGCAGAATGGCACGGGCAGGCAAAAGGACTTACAGGTACGTCCTTGCCTGCCCGCGGGTGGGGGGTCCGATCGGACCCCCCCCCGGTGCCAGCGGCGGTCGGATCGAGGTCAGGGTCGATCGGAGGTGAGGGGGAGGCCACTCATTCGTGGCTCCCCCCTCGCGATCGCTCCTGGCCAATGATGTGCTTCCTCGGCTTCTGTGAATGTAAACAGAAGCCGAGGAAGTGATGTCATCTCTCCTCTAGTCGGTCTTTTCGTCCGGCGCCGAGGAGAGAAGACATCCAAGTAAGTGCACCAACACTACACATTCAGTAGAACACGCAGGCACACTTGTCACCCCCCTGTCACCCCCCAGTCACCCCCCGATCACCCCCCTGTACCCCCACACATACTGACACCAATAGCAGGTTTTTTTTTTTTTTCTGATTATTGCATTGGTGTCAGTTTGTGTCAGTTATAAGTGTTAGGGCAGTTAGGTTAGCCCCCTTTAGGTCTAGGGTACCCCCCTTAGGTCCAGGGTACCCCCCTAACCCCCCCTAATAAAGTTTTAACCCCGTGATCACCCCCCGTCGCCAGTGTCACTAAGCGATCGTTTTTCTGATCGCTGTATTAGTGACACAGGTGACGCTAGTTAGGGAGGTAAGTATATAGGTTCGCTGTCAGTGTTTTATAGCGACAGGGACCCCCATATACTACCTTCTAAAGGTTTTAACCCCTTGATTGCCCCCTAGTTAACCCTTTCACCAGTGATCACCATATAATTGTTACGGGTGACGCTGGTTAGTTGGTTTGTTTTTTGTAGTTTATTATAGTTTATTACAGTTTATTATAGTTTTAGGGCACCCGCCGTTTATTACCTTATAAAGGTTTAACCCCCTAATTGCCCGGCGGTGATATAACTTAAGTTTTTAGGGTCAGCTTAGGTCTGCGTCGCCCCAGGCAGCGTCAGGTTAGCGCCAGTACCGCTAACACCCACGCACGCAGCATACACCTCCCTTAGTGCTATAGTATCTGAGCGGATCGATATCTGATCCGATCAGATCTATACTCCCCAGCAGTTTAGGGTCCCCCAAAAAAACGCAGTGTTAGCGGGATCAGCCCAGATACCTGCTAGCACCTGCGTTTTGCTCCTCGGCCCAGCCCAGCCCACCCCACCCAAGTGCAGTATCAATCGATAACTGTCACAAAACACTAAGCACACATAACTGCAGCGGTCGCAGAGTCAGGTCTGATCCCTGCGATCGCTAACAGTTTTTTGGTAGCTTTTTGAATCAGTCGCTGACAGTCAGGAGCTTTTTTGCCTGTGAGTCTCACTAGTGTACCCCTAAATTTAGAGGCCAAAATGGCAAATCGAAGGTACACTAGTGAAGAGGCCTACACGTTTCTGAGTATGACAGATAGTGAAGAGGAAGTCACTCATCTGTCAAGTTCAGGCTCAGAATACGAACCTGTAGAGGACAGCGGCTCCATGACAGATAGCTCTGACGACGGAGTTGTGGTCCCTGCTAGGGTCAGGCGTACCAGACCCCGAACTTCTTCTTCTGTCCTTGAAGTGCAAGAACCGCAGGTCCCTCGTATGGAGCAGAGCAGTACTAGTGCCGCTACTCCTTCTGGTGAACTGGCAAGCACCAGCGGCCTAGTACACCCTGGTCGTACATCCAGCACTGCAGTATCACGTGGTGACGTGGCGAGTCCCATAAGTGCAGTTCAAGCTGGTGAGGTGGCAAGCACAAGTAATGTCCCGCTGCCACCAAGAAGACAAAGACAGGCCCGTCGTGCCCATAGTGCCCTTCCTGCTGCATTGGCCAATCCGAATTGGGTACCCACCACTTCTGCAGCACCCGTATTGCCCCCATTCACTGGCCAACCCGGAATTCAGGTGGAAACAGTTGATTTTACGCCACTGGATTTTTATTCACTGTTTTTCACCGAAGATCTCTATAGATCTATTGTGGACCAAAGCAATTTGTACGCTGGTCAACACATCGCCACTATTCCCCAGTCCTCCCTTGCCAGAGATTGGAGACCAATTACGGTCTCCGAATTTAAGGTCTTTCTGGGCCTTTCCCTCAACATGGGCATAACCAAAAAGAGTGAGTTGCGGTCATATTGGTCCACTGACCCAATTCACCATATGCCCGTGTTCTCTGCCTCCATGGCCAGGGCACGATACGAGCAGATTTTGCGGTTCATGCACTTCAACGACAATGAACTCTGTCGTCCTCGTGGAGACCCTGGATACGATCGGCTCTACAAAATTCGGCCCCTCGTAAACCACTTCAACCAACGTTTTGCAGACTTGTTTACCCCCCATCAAGTTGTCTGCGTTGATGAGTCCCTGATTAAATTCTCTGGCCGCTTGTCATTCAAACAGTACCTTCCCAGCAAGCGTGCCAGATACGGGGTCAAGATGTATAAGCTCTGTGACAGGGCCACAGGCTATACATGTAGATTTATGGTTTACGAGGGCAAAGATAGTCACGTAGAGCCGATCAACTGCCCTGACTACATAGGAAGCGCTGGCAAGATAGTGTGGGACTTGGTGTCACCCTTATTCGGAAAGGGGTACCACTTGTACGTGGACAATTATTACACGAGCGTGCCACTTTTTAGTCACCTTTTTGATCATCAAATTGGAGCATGTGGCACCGTGCGACCTAATCGCCGGGGCTTTCCTCAGCGGCTTGTAGATTCCCGTCTTAGGCTGGGGGAGAGAGCCTGCTTGCAGTGTAATAATTTGCTCGCTATGAAGTGGAGGGACAATAAGAATGTTTTCGTTCTTACCTCCCTTCATGCAGACACGACGACCCAAATTACTACGGCGACTGGTGTTGTGGAGAAACCCCTCTGTGTCCACGAATATAACCAAAATATGGGAGGGGTGGACCTCAACGACCAGTTGTTGGCGCCGTACCTAATTGCCCGTAAGGCCAGACGCTGGTACAAAAAAGTGTCTGTATACTTATTTCAATTGGCTTTGCTGAACGCTCATGTGCTATACAGAGCTTCAGGACGGACTGGATCCTTCCTTAAATTCCAGGAAGAGATCGTCAGAGCCCTTCTGTTTCCAGACGGTGCTCCACCTCACCTTCCCCAACCAAATGCAGTAGGCCGGCTGCATGAGAGGCATTTTCCTTATGTCCTCGAGAGTACCCCTACCCAACGAGCCCCCCAAAGAAAATGTCGTGTCTGCAGCAAGCGTGGATTTAGGCGTGACACCCGGTATTATTGTCCCTCCTGTCCTGGCAATCCTGGTCTTTGCATTGGTGAATGTTTTGAACGCTACCATACACTAGTTGAGTTTTAGCGTAGGGTACAGCACTGCACAGACTAGGACACACTTTCACAGGGTCTCCCAAGATGCCATCGCATTTTGAGAGACCCAAACCTGGAACCGTTACAGTTTTAAAAGTTACAGTTATAAAAAAAAAAAATGTAAAAAAAAAAAAAATACACAAAAAAAATATAAAATAAAAAAACCAAAAATAGTTGTCGTTTTTATTGTTCTCTCTCTCTCTATTTTCTCTCTATTGTTCTTCTCTTTTTTACTGTATTCTATTCTGCAATGTTTTATTGTTATGTTTTATCATGTTTGCTTTTCAGGTATGTAATTTTTTTATAGTTTAATGTGTTTTAACCATTTTTTTGTTTTCAGGTACGCCATTCAGCTGCAGCGCGGATTTATTTATCTTGACAGCAACAGCGTTTGCTCCCACGATACATAAAGCCGTGACTCCAGCGCTGTCGGAGGTGATTTCACCACCACAGTTACATACTTCAGCATATATGCCGAAGCGTGGGGGCAGCAGTGGGTGGAGGAGCGATTTGCTCCTGCCTTTTGTGGGAGGATGCCCCCATGCTTCGGCATATATATATTTTAGGTAGGCACAGGTTGCGTTAAATGTTTTATTTTTTACTATGTTTTTTTTTTTTTTGTATTTGCTTTGCAGGTATGGTAAGTATTACTGTTATACTGTAATGTTACTTTGTTTTTTGTTAACCATCATTTGCTTAGCAGGTACGCCATTCAGTTGCAGCGCGGATTTATTTATCTTGACAGCAACAGCGTTTGCTCCCACGATACATAAAGCCGTGACTCCAGCGCTGTCGGAGGTGATTTCACCACCACAGTTACATACTTCAGCATATATGCCGAAGCGTGGGGGCAGCAGTGGGTGGAGGAGCGATTTGCTCCTGCCTTTTGTGGGAGGATGCCCCCATGCTTCGGCATATATATATTTTAGGTAGGCACAGGTTGCGTTAAATGTTTTATTTTTTACTATGTTTTTTTTTTTTTGTATTTGCTTTGCAGGTATGGTAAGTATTACTGTTATACTGTAATGTTACTTTGTTTTTTGTTAACCATCATTTGCTTAGCAGGTACGCCATTCAGTTGCAGCGCGGATTTATTTATCTTGACAGCAACAGCGTTTGCTCCCACGATACATAAAGCCGTGACTCCAGCGCTGTCGGAGGTGATTTCACCACCACAGTTACATACTTCAGCATATATGCCGAAGCGTGGGGGCAGTGGGTGGAGGAGCAATTTGCTCCTGCCTTTTGCGGGAGGATGCCCCCATGCTTCGGCATATATAAATGGTGCATGTATGCCCATCATTAGAAGTGGGTGGATGAAGGGAGGTATTCTAATGGTGGGCATACCCACCGATCAATATCTTTTTTTCGTTCAGCCCACAGGCTGCATGAAAAAAAAGTTTACAATATATGCCCAACAAGGACCAGCAACGTACTGGTATGTTGCTGGACTTTGAGTGGTTATACCAGAATGATGCCTGCAGGTTTAGGTATCATCTTGATATCATTCTTTTCAGCCAGCGGTCGGCTTTCATGTAAAAGCAATCCTAGCGGCTAATTAGCCTCTAGACTGCTTTTACAAGCAGTGGGAGGGAATGCCCCCCCCCCCCCACCGTCTTCCATGTTTTTCTCTGGCTCTCCTGTACCAACAGGGAACCTGAGAATGCAGCCGGTGATTCAGCCAGCTGACCATAGAGCTGATCAGAGACCAGAATGGCTCCAAACATCTCTATGGCCTAAGAATCCGGAAGCTACGAGCATTTCATGACTTAGATTTTGCCGGATGTAAACAGCGCCATTGGGAAATTGGGAAAGCATTTTATCACACCGATCTTGGTGTGGTCAGATGCTTTGAGGGCAGAGGAGAGATCTAGGGTCTAATAGACCCCAATTTTTTCAAAAAAGAGTACCTGTCACTACCTATTGCTATCATAGGGGATATTTACATTCCCTGAGATAACAATAAAAATGATAAAAAAAAAAAAAAATGAAAGGAACAGTTTAAAAATAAGATAAAAAAGCAAAAAAATAATAAGGAAAAAAAAAAAAAAAAAAAAAAAGCACCCCTGTCCCCCCCTGCTCTCGCACAAAGGCGAACGCAAGCGTCGGTCTGGCGTCAAATGTAAACAGCAATTGCACCATGCATGTGAGGTATCACCGCGAAGGTCAGATCGAGGGCAGTAATTTTAGCAGTAGACCTCCTCTGTAAATCTAAAGTGGTAACCTGTAAAGGCTTTTAAAGACTTTTAAAAATGTATTTAGTTTGTCGCCACTGCACGTTTGTGCGCAATTTTAAAGCATGTCATGTTTGGTATCCATGTACTCGGCCTAAGATCATCTTTTTTATTTCATCAAACATTTGGGCAATATAGTGTGTTTTAGTGCATTAAAATGTTAAAAAGTGTGTTTTTTCCCCAAAAAATGCGTTTGAAAAATCGCTGCGCAAATACTGTGTGAAAAAAAAAAATGAAACACCCACCATTTTAATCTGTAGGGCATTTGCTTTAAAAAAATATATAATGTTTGGGGGTTCAAATTAATTTTCTTGCAAAAAAAATAATTTTTTCATGTAAACAAAAAGTGTCAGAAAGGGCTTTGTCTTCAAGTGGTTAGAAGAGTGGGTGATGTGTGACATAAGCTTCTAAATGTTGTGCATAAAATGCCAGGACAGTTCAAAACCCCCCCAAATGACCCCATTTTGGAAAGTAGACACCCCAAGCTATTTGCTGAGAGGCATGTCGAGTCCATGGAATATTTTATATTGTGACACAAGTTGCGGGAAAAAGACAAATTTTTTTTTTTTTTTTTTTGCACAAAGTTGTCACTAAATGATATATTGCTCAAACATGCCATGGGAATATGTGAAATTACACCCCAAAATACATTCTGTTGCTTCTCCTGAATACGGGGATACCCCATGTGTGAGACTTTTTGGGAGCCTAGCCGCGTACGGGACCCCGAAAACCAAGCACCGCCTTCAGGCTTTCTAAGGGCGTAAATTTTTGATTTCACTCTTCACTGCCTATCACAGTTTCGGAGGCCATGGAATGCCCAGATGGCATAAACCCCCCCCAAATGACCCCATTTTGGAAAATAGACACCCCAAGCTATTTGCTGAGAGGTATAGTGAGTATTTTGCAGACCTCACTTTTTGTCACAAACTTTTGAAAATTGAAAAAAGAAAAAAAAAATACGTTTTTCTTGTCTTTCTTCATTTTCAAAAACAAACGAGAGCTGCAAAATACTCGCCATGCCTCTCAGCAAATAGCTTGGGGTGTCTACTTTCCAAAATGGGGTCATTTTGGGGGGTTTTGTGCTATCTTGGCATTTTATGGCCTTCGAAACTGTGATGGGTAGTGAGGAGTGAAATCAAAAATTAACGCCCTTAGAAATCCTGAAGGCGGTGATTGGATTTCGGGGCCCCGTATGAAGCTAGGCTCCCAAAAAGTGCCACTCATGTGGTATCCCCATACTCAGGAGAAGCAGCAGAATGTATTTTGGGGTGTAATTCCACATATGCCCATGGCCTGTGTGAGCAATATATCATTTAGTGACAACTTTGTGCAAAAAAAAAAAAAAAAAAATTGTCACTTTCCCGCAACTTGTGTCAAAATATAAAATATTCCATGGACTCAACATGCCTCTCAGCAAATAGCTTGGGGTGTCTACTTTCCAAAATGGGGTCATTTGGGGGGGGTTTGTGCCATCTTGGCATTTTATGGCCTTCAAAACTGTGATAGGTAGTGAGGAGTGAAATCAAAAATTTATGCCCTTAGAAATCCTGAAGGCGGTGCTTGGTTTTCGGGGCACCGTACGCGGCTAGGCTCCCAAAAAGTCCCACACATGTGGTATCCCCGTACTCAGGAGAAGCAGCAGAATGTATTTTGGGGTGTAATTCCACATATGCCCATGGCATGTTTGAGCAATATATCATTTAGTGACAATTTTGTGCAAAAAAAAAAAAAAAAATTGTCACTTTCCCGCAACTTGTGTCAAAATATAAAATATTCCATGGACTCACCATGCCTCTCAGCAAATAGCTTGGGGTGTCTACTTTCCAAAATGGGGTCATTTGGGGGGGTTTTGTGCCATCTTGGCATTTTATGGCCTTCAAAACTGTGATAGGTAGTGAGGAGTGAAATCAAAAATGTATGCCCTTAGAAATCCTGAAGGCGGTGCTTGGTTTTCGGGGCCCCGTACGCGGCTAGGCTCCCAAAAAGTCCCACACATGTGGTATCCCCGTACTCAGGAGAAGCAGCATAATGTATTTTGTGGTGTAATTCCACATATGCCCATGGCATGTTTGAGCAATATATCATTTAGTGACAACTTTGTGCAAAAAAAAAAAAAAATTGTCACTTTCCCGCAACTTGTGTCAAAAAATAAAATATTCCATGGACTCAACATGCCTCTCAGCAAATAGCTTGGGGTGTCTACTTTCCAAAATGGGGTCATTTGGGGGGGTTTTGTGCCATCTTGGCATTTTATGGCCTTCAAAACTGTGATAGGTAGTGAGGAGTGAAATCAAAAATTTATGCCCTTTGAAATCCTGAAGGCGGTGCTTGGTTTTCGGGGCCCCGTACGCGGCTAGGCTCCCAAAAAGTCCCACACATGTGGTATCCCCATACTCAGGAGAAGCAGCTGAATGTATTTTGGGGTGCAATTCCACATATGCCCATGGCTTGTGTGAGCAATATATCATTTAGTGACAACTTTTTGTAATTTTTTTTTTTTTTTATTTATTTTTTATTTTTTTGTCATTATTCAATCACTTGGGACAAAAAAAATAAATATTCAATGAGTTCAACATGCCTCTCAGCAATTTCCTTGGGGTGTCTACTTTCCAAAATGGGGTCATTTGGGGGGGTTTTGTACTGCCCTGCCATTTTAGCACCTCATGAAATGACATAGGCAGTCATAAACTAAAAGCTGTGTAAATTCCAGAAAATGTACCCTAGTTTGTAGACGGTATAACTTTTGCGCAAATCAATAAATATACGCTTATTGACATTTTTTTTACCAAAGACATGTGGCCGAATACATTTTGGCCTAAATGTATGACTAAAATTGAGTTTATTGGATTTTTTTTATAACAAAAAGTAGAAAATATCATTTTTTTTCAAAATTTTCGGTCTTTTTCCGTTTATAGCGCAAAAAATAAAAACAGCAGAGGTGATCAAATACCATCAAAAGAAAGCTCTATTTGTGGGAAGAAAAGGACGCAAATTTCGTTTGGTTACAGCATTGCATGACCGCGCAATTAGCAGTTAAAGCGACGCAGTGCCAAATTGTAAAAAGTGCTCTGGTCAGGAAGGGGGTAAATCCTTCCGGGGCTGAAGTGGTTAAACTAATAACCCACCTCCCTCTCACTACCGTCCTGCAGTTATTACATTATGCACACAGAAAACCTGATTTCCTCCAATAATTCCCTAATTTTAAAGCCCATTAGGCTTTAACCAATAATCTCCTCGACATAACTCCATGTATTCTTGAACCTCCGCCACCCTGCCCATTTGTCCTGTCGTTCAGCCTCCTCATCTGGGTCTATTCCAGTACCATCCATAAACTCTATATTATAGATTTCATTAACACAGAAAAGCCATTCTCCAGTTTTAGGACCCTCTGGTTCCTTCCATTTTTTTGGAATCTGACTCTTGACAGCGTCCAGCAATATAGGGACAATAGATGTTTGATACTGCTTAATTGACTCCTCTGTCCCATGGAATAAGCATGTCCACGGGTCTTCCGGTATAGTTTTATTCGTAATTTCCTTTATTAGCTGTAACATTTTCTTCCAGTATGCTTTAATGATGGAGCACTCCCACCAAATATGAGCCATTGTTCCCACCAAATATGAGCCATTGTCTGGTGTAGCATACCACCTTGCTAAACACTTAAAATTTGTTTCCGTCATCTTGGTGTCGACTGAAGAACAGTGTGTCATTTTCAAAATTTTTCCTAACATGTGTTTGCTGCATTGTATCCCTAATTCCCCTTCCCATTTCTTGATATAGGGAGGCACATCCAGTTCTTCTTTAAACATTAAAATTTTATAAAGTCGAGAAATAGTATTTCTTGATTTTTCTCTCTTACAGAGCCGCTCAAGCAGCCTATAGTCTTCTTCACTGCTAATCGGTTTCGGAAGTTTCTCGACAAAATGCGACAACTGGATATACCGCCATGGATCAATCACCAGTAAATCTGTCTCAGTTCTCAAATCGTGATCTGTGCAAATTTTCCCTTCTCTGATTAAGTCTATTAATTGTGTGTTTCCATTCTTTATCCAATTCCCTCCCACCTCCCTCATCCCCGACTATATTCCCATTTATTTTGTGTGTGAATCTGGTCCCAAAGTTTGAATGTATTTAGTGTTACAGTTCTTCTCCATTGTTTTGGCTCATTTCTTGAAACAGAAATGACATTCTCAAAACAACATGGACAAATCTCCAAACCACTTGGCAATTGTTCACAACTGAATTGAATTTCTCATTCATTTCATCAAAATTGCAAATGTCTCAGTACATGTCTCAATGTCTCAGTACATCTTTCAAATGATTAAGTACAAGTATCCTACATTTAGCACAATTTCCAAGTGAATAGATCTTGTTGATCTAAACTGATTGTCAATTCTCAGTCTAATGGTTGTTCTCTCCAAAACGTGTCAGCATCATTTCATTGTTTAAGTCATCACATGCACAATAGTCTGTTCAATTGTCAAAATTATTCAGGAACATAATACCATAAATACCATATATAAATCTCTTGGAACATTTGATAAAATGATTACAGCAATTGATAGTCAGGTGCAACTAGAACTTGACTAACGAAGGAGGAGTCGGAGTTGGTCTCAGATGACCAATCAAACAGTATGTTTAGTTACCTGACAGGTGCTGTCCATGATTGTAAATGCTGCCAAACATGTATATATAGAGCTTGACCGTGCAGGACCAGTACAATTTCTGAACATGGAGGCACCTGGCCAAGTAGATGAACAAGGGCAACTGCCTGCTCGAGGAAGAGGAAGAAGAAGAGGAGGAGGAGTAAGGGTGCGTGGTGGTGGAATAGGGGGAAGAGGCCAAGGAGCACGAAGACACCATGCTGTCCCTGATGAAATTCGGGCCACAATTATAGACCATGTCATCAACCATGGCCTCACAATGGCGGAGGAAGGTCGCCGAGTGCAGCCTAATGTGCCTCGCTCTACAGTCTCCTCTATCATCCAAACCTTTCGCAGGGAAAACAGGTATGTAGTCAGTCAATGATGGAATTATATAATGTATAGGACAGGACACTGTGCATAGAGCAACAAATATGTTTATTTACTCATTTACGTATTCATTTAGTGTGTGTGTGTGTGTGTGTGATAGGCCTACAGTATTACAGTATATTACCTAGTGGGATGTTACGTATGATACTAACAATGACAAGAAAAATATTGTAGAACATAAACTATGGAATAGTATGTAATAGTTTATTTTCTACAATATTGATGATACAGTTTACAGTAGTATTTCAGTTACTGTGCAGTGATGCATTAGAATTGTGGTAAAGTTACTGTAAGTAAAACAACAATACGATTACATTGGTAACTCATTCTGTATGGAATACATAAGGTATAAATTACGAATGAAGTGTTGTCCTTTGAATTCTATGTCTAGGATTGGACGACAACCTGGCACGGGTGGCCGAAGAAAACTTCTCAATGAGCAACAAGAACAAGAGATCTGTAACATGGTGCTTGCAAATAATGCCATCACATTGAGACAGATCCGCACTGCAATCCTACAAGACAATGCCATATTCCAAAATGTCAACTCTATAAGCATCTCCACAATAGCCCGCATATTGAAGAAGCATCAGATGACAATGAAGCAAATTTACAGGGTACCGTTTGAGAGGAAATCTGACAGAGTGAAAGAGCTGTGGTACCAGTATGTACATGTAAGTCAGTCACTGGTTGTCCATCAAGATAACCTTTTTACAATTACCGTAAGCAGTGGTTCCCGAAATGTATTGGTTTCAGTACCCACTTTACCTGATTTCTGAATCCAGGTAATCCAGGTATGAAAGTATTTGATTTACGTATCTGATTTATAAACATTTTGCCTAAAAACTGCAGCTTAATGTATGATGCAATTATCATTATAATCCTTATTTTGAAGAATATAACATATAATACAGTAAGAAAAAGGGTCAAAGAGCTGCAATTACAGTAGTGCCTCCCATGTAAATCTATCTAATACTGTGGGTTTTACTGTGACATTTCAGTAAGTCTACTCATTGATAATTTTTCCCCTCCCCTTTCTGTTAAATATCCCCTGTAGTACCTCTTCTTAGGGTACATGTACCCCAGGTTTGGAACCACTGGAATACTGGCCAGTAGTATATTGAACTTGTGTAGAACATAGAACATTCCTATTAGGGTTGTCCTGATATCACTCTTTTAGGACCAAGTACAAGTACCGATACTTTTTTTCAAGTACTCGCCGATACCGATACTTTTTTTTTACAGTAATGTCACGTGACAGTGGTTTTTTTTTTTTTAACAGTGCTTTCTTTTTTTTGGGGGGGGGGGGGAGGGGGTGAACGGTGTATGTGTGTGTTTTTTTTTATTATTTACAATTTTTATTTTTTACAATAATATTTTTTTTATTCTTTATTGCAATATGTGTTTTTTTTTTTTAATCAGCCCTGTTGGGGGGCTTTGGTGAGATATCATGGGTCTTACGTAACAGACCTCTGATATCTCCCCCTTGAGACAGAGAAAGAGACCGAGGATAGAGATTCCCCAGTCCCTTTCTCTGCAGCCTCAGCTGCACTGAGAATGAATGTAGAGAAGACAGCGGCACCTCTCCATTCATAAACTGACACATCGTAATCACAGGAGATTACAATGTTTCATCTATGTGAATGGACAGAGTCAGCTGACTCTGTCCATTCACAAAGGAAGGAGGAGGGGGACGGCAGAACGGAGGGGGACAGCGGAGGGGGACAGAGAAGGAGAGGGGAACGGAGGGGACAGCGGAGAGGCACAGCAGAACGGAGGGGACAGCGGAGGGGGACAGAGAAGGAGAGGGGAACGGCGGAATGGAGGGGGACAGCAGAGAGGCACAGCAGAACGGAGGGGACAGAGAAGGAGAGGGGGATAGCAGAACGGAGGGGACAGCGGAGGGGGACAGAGAAGGAGAGGGGAACGGCAGAACAGAGGGGGACAGCCAGGGGCGTATGGAGGGGGTGGCTAGGGGGGGCTGAAGCCCCGAACGTGACCCCAAAAAGCCCCGAGTCTATGGAATGCTGCATTCCATTGTCAGCCCCGAGCGCCGGCGCCGGGACCGATCTGATTGTGAGTGCGGGCTGAAAGTGGCCGAAAGTAGCCGAGTCCCCGAGTGCCATAGCGGCCGAAAGTAGCCGAGTAAGTCCCCGAGTGCCATAGCGGCCGAGTTCGGCCGAAAGTGGCAGAGTGCTGCAGCTCCCGCCTTCTGGAGCGGGACGTGTGACGTGACGTCCATCTTAGCTTGCAGGCTCCAGAAGGCGGGAACGCTCGGGCGGGAGGCTTTCCTCTCCTCCTCGGCTCCTCTCTGATGGTGACAAGTGACTGACTGCCTGCTGTGACTGCACACCACGGCTGAGGTAGGTCAGACACGCAATGTGTGTATAGTGGTCAGTGTATATAGGTCAGTGGTCAGTGTATGTAGGTCAGGCAGGTCAGTGTATATAGGTCAGTGGTCAGTGTATGTAGGTCAGTGTATACAGGTCAGTGTATACAGGTCAGTGTATATAGGTCAGTGTATATAGGTCAGTGTATATAGGTCAGTGTATATAGGTCAGGCAGGTCAGTGTATGTAGGTCAGAGTATATAGGTCAGTGTATACAGGTCAGTGTATACAGGTCAGTGTATGTAGGTCAGTGTATATAGGTCTGTGTATATAGGTCAGGCAGGTCAGTGTATATAGGTCAGTGTATGTAGGTCAGTGTCAGGCAGGTGTGTTTACTGGTCAGCATTGATAGGCACTGGTAAGTCACACAACCCCACCACGCAGCCCAAAAAAAAGCCGCGCCACCACCCCCCCCCCGGTTTTTGGACTTGAAGCCCCTGGTCCTCTTGCCACCTAGCAACGCCCCTGGGGACAGCGGAGGGGGACAGAGGAACAGAGGGGAACATGGAGGAGGATGCAGTGACAGTCAGCGGTGACCGATCACCGCTGTATGTCACTAAAGCCGCTGAAAGCCGCTGGGGGAGAATCTTGTAACTCCCCCACGCGCCAATCACAGCTGACTTCCAGGTATCGGCGGAAGCATCGGGAGCATTTGCCCGAGTACAAGTACTTGTACTAGTATCGGTATCGGGACAACCCTAATTCCTATGTAACTGTCTGTAACTGTAGTATACGACTCTTCTGTATGACTGATTTGATGTTTTCTTTTTTTACTCTATTGTAGAGAATAATGGCATTGGAAGGAAACGAGACCTCTCACATACTCGTATATGTGGATGAGGCTGGCTTCAACCTGGCCAAGGGCCGAAGACGTGGCCGTAATTTTATTGGCCACCGGGCCACGGTGGATGTCCCAGGCCAGCGAGGGGGCAATATAAGCTGCTATTTCTGAGAATGGTGTGGTCACTCACATCCCCAGTCTTGGCCCAGACAATACACAGAAGCTCCTCATCTTCTTGGACCTCCTTCATTTGGATTTGATCCTTGAAAATGAGAGAGGTCTCATAGGGCCTCACCTATCACAATATATAATTGTATGGGACAATGTGAATTTCCACCGTGCCCCGCTTATCAGGGCCTGGTTCACTGCTCATCCAAGGATGGATATGGTGTTCCTACCACCTTTCTCTCCTTTCCTCAATCCTATTGAGGAGTTTTTCTCTGCTTGGAGGTGGAGAGTGTATGAGCATCGGGCTCAAGATCAGAGGTCCCTGCTCCATTCAATGGATGCTGCCTGTGAGGATATTACAGGAGATCAGTGTAGGGGATGGTTGCGACATGCACGCCGTTTCTTCCCTCGTTGCATCGCAAGGGAGGATATACGCTGCAATGTTGACGAGAATCTGTGGCCAGACAGACAGCAGCGTGTGGATGGGCAGGAGGGTGAGGACGGTGGCCAGTGAAGAGATGTTACAGTAGTTGTGAAACTCCAGCTTTATTTACAGCATTGTGGGCTAAATGTAATTTTCCTTGTTTTTTGTTTGTGTGTTTATATTTTCGTATATTACTGTATAATAAATTTTCTTTTTACTCTAATGTATGGACTTACTGTAACTTTGTGTGTAAATGATAATGGTTACAATACTGTAAAGTGATTTTTCCTTGGCAGTATGAGTGCAATCTGTGATGTCAAACCTTGGAGGCTACTCTTAGCCTAAAATCTTTTCTTTTTTTTCAGTTTTATACACAATTGTATTCAGTTAGCTAGACAAAAACTGTACAGTAATCATTGTCAATGAAGGACTGGGCTAAGACTGAAAGGTGGACATGAGGGATATTTCAATGGTCCTCTGCCTTAGGCTAGGTTCACACTGCTGCGGTTTGGGAACGCAGCGAATTTACTGCGGGCTCCCGCATTGCACCAACTCGCACGGCAGTTCACACTGCCATATGCAAACTGCTGGGGAGTGTCATACAATGTTAACGACACCCCCAGTTCAGCTCGCATATCGCACTGCGAACTGACAATTCGGACATGTATCGGATCGCATAGGTGTGAACACCCATGCGATCCGATTCTGGTCCGAACAAAAAAAAGGGTCCTGTGCGAGTTTGGACCGAATGCGGTGCAATATCAGCCATACTATCTGTATGGCTGATATCGCACAGCACAGACATCGCATGTGATGTGAACAGCAGTGCGCTGCGAATCACATACGATGTCTGCCACCGCAGCAGTGTGAACCCAGCCTTAGAGACAAAACATCTAAACATTTTGACTTGCAGTGCTTACACAATGCCAAAGGGACGAAGCATTTTGGGGGCACTGACTATTTGAATGAGAAAGAAATTTATTTTTGACACATGAGTGAACTGTTTTGGGAAAGATATGAGCTTTTGAAGGTGAACCATGGTGTTGTGCTGAACCATCCAGGTTATTTTGGCAAAAGCACCAAGAGAGTTGAGAACGTCTGGTCTGTTTCAAGAAATGAGCCAAAGCAATTGAGAAGAATCTTTGCCATTTTGGTAGCACTGACTCTTTATATGGAAAAGGAATATGGTTTTGAAGCATGAGTGAACAGTTTTGGGAGAGATATGAGCTTTTGCACGTGAGTTATAGAGTTGTGCTGAACTGTAAGACTGTTTTGCCAAATGAACTTAGAGTTTTGAGAATGTCATTTCTGTTTCAAGAAATGAGCCAAAACAATGGAGAAAAACTGTAAATTCGGTGTTTTTGTGCTAAGTGTCCTGTATTCTGGAGGGTTCCATATAATGTGACCTAGGTGTGTGCTACTCAAACTATGTTCAATATTAACCCATCTCTTATCCGAAACCTCCCTTGACTATTTCATAACCCGTGAAAGTGTTACTGCAATGTAATATTTATTGAGTAGAGCTAATCCTCCTTGTTTTTTCCCCCTAGTCAACACCGTGTATGCAATTCGTGGCTTTTTGCTACACCAGACAAACCTCGCAATCAGGCCCCGTAGGGCTCTTATATATGGCTGTGGGAGGGGAAACGGAAGCATCTGGAATTTATAAAGGATTTTCGGGGCCAGCACCATTTTTACTGTGTTAATGCGTCCGATCCAAGAGAGGGGGCACATTGACATATTTTTTGTTTCTTGATTAATTTCGCCTAATAAGGGTATGTAGTTAGGTACATTTTCTTCAGAGAATTAGATAGTTTAACTCCTAAATATTTTATGTCCTTTCTCCAGGGAAAATGAAACTCCCTTGAGAGTTTTTCTTCTTCCTGCTTGTCTATATTTATGTTTAAGACTTCAGATTTGCTGAGATTTATCTTGAAATTTGAGATATCACCATATCTTTTTAAAATCTGCAGCAAATTCAGAATTGTAATCCTAGGATTGGTAATATAAAAAAGGACATCATCAGCAAACGCCGCAAGTTTATGTTCATCTGTTTCTATCTTTACCCCACTACAGTCTGGATTGTTATGAATACACGCCAGCAAAGGTTCCAGAGTTAATACAAATAAGAGGGGGGACAATGGGCACCCCTGTCTGGTTCTGTTCTCCATCTTAAAGGGTCTCAAAAGGACCCCATTCACTTTAACGGCTGCCGGAGGGTTATTGTATAATACTCTTACCCACGTAATAAATCTTGGTCCGACTCCCATTAATTCCAATGTTTTTATCATGAGTCCCCAGTCTACCCTGTCGAATGCTTTTTCGGCATCCCTTGACAGGAATAGAGCTGGGGACCCACCGGATCTAATGGACTTGAGAAGGAGCAGTGATCGCATTCCATTGTTCCTACTCTCACTTCCCGGTATAAAACCTACCTGATCTGGGTGCACCAAGGACGTCATTTTATCCTTCAACCTGCCTGCTAGAACCTTGGCATATAATTTAGTATCCGCATTTAATAGGGCAATGGTTCTATAGCTGGAGCACAGCATGTTATTTTTTCCCTCTTTTAATATCAAGGTAATGGTAGCAGATAGGGCGTCTCCCCCCATTTCACAGTTGGAACCCAAGTCATTCCAATAATGGCAGAGCTTCAGGACCAAAATATTTTTATTTTTTTTTTAAATAATAAGTAGTAAGGGGCGTGGCTTGGCGCGCAGCGTGGATGGCTGCACTCTGCTAGAGCTCTGGATATCTAGGAGGCCTGGGATCTAATACGGACCACTGTAAGGGGGATTATGTCCTCACAACTAAGAAGAGGGACACATAATCACTCCCTGAGATCGCTGACAACCCCCAAAAGGAGATTATCTACCTCCAAACTACACAAATATAGATACAACAGCGGAGGGGAACACTCCATGATGGCGCCGCCGCACAGAACGAACAGAGGAGATGACATGGAGGATGATGAAATCTCTCTGCCGGCATCAGAGGACTCTGTAGCAGGTAATGACAACAAAGACCTGCCTCTAACACACACCACTATGACAGACATTGCAGCAGATATAAAGAGATCCTTCTCTGTGGCCATTACAGACATAAAAACCGAGCTGCTGAGATTAACAGAACAAATGGCTGTCAGTGAGCGTGCAGGGAAGAGGAGAGACAGAGCACTAACCGGACTTGATGACATTACGAGCACACACTCCCAGCATCTGATCGAGATGAACAGGCAAATTGAGGACTTAGATAACCGCGGTAGAAGGCATAACATCAGAGTCAGAGGTATTCCTGAGTCTGTAACCACAGATCACATCAGACCTGCTTTATCCACCATCTTCAACAACCTCATTAACAGACCTGAGCAATCCCCAATTGAATATGACAGAGATTCCCCCCAGAGACATCATTTGCTGTCTCCCGAACTTTGGCCTGAAGGAGAACATTCTCCAAAAAGCGAGAACTCAGGGGCAGATTACCTTTGAAGATTCAACAATTCAATTGTTTCAAGACCTCTCCCCTATGACACTAAAAAACAGGAGAGCTTTGAAACCCCTGTTAGAAGTGCTGAAAGAAAAAGAGATCAACTACCGCTGGAAATTTCCCTTTGCTCTGCGAGCTTCATTTCTGGGAAAGCAGCACATGCTCAAAGTGCTAGAAGATCTACTAATTTTTTGTGAATCCCTACAGATTGCTCTGATATATCTTCCAGATTGGTACGCTGAATTCCGTCTGCCTCCTACAATCAACAATCCACAGTTCACTTCAAGCTTCTCACCCTCCCAATCTCCTTTCCACTTGGGGAAACAATGGAAAACCCCCAACAAGAACAACTACAACTCTCCAAGCTCCTCCAAACCCAGCAAGAGTCCTAGATTCAAAGACGGTCCCATACGAGATCTACTTTAATACTTAACACAAACTTTGATTACAAAGATTGCACACCACTAACGCACCTCCCACTACCCCCCTAGAGTACTAATTAGTGCCAGATAATTTGACACTAAATAGCTCTCCACCCATTAGGTGGACTTCAGAGCTCTCACTCAATACACCCCCCCTCCCACTTACCCTAAATCCTCCACCCAATTATTCTTAACCTATCTCCCCACCCCATACCCCTAACTTCCCATTACCTTTCCTATCACCCCCAACCCCCCCCCCCCCTACACAATCCCTAACCACTATCTTCTGACAACCTTTCAAGACTTAACATATCTTTACCCAACTATAAAACAGCAGTAACATGGCATACGCATTCCTAGGGAAAACTCCTACTATTATATCTCACAATGTAAACGGCCTAAACATACCAGAAAAGAGGTCAAAACTGCTCAAAGAACTTAAAAAGGTCAGACCATCCATCGTATTCCTCCAAGAAATGCACTTTAAAGGCAAACAAATCCCTAGACTTACAGATAACATTTTCACGAAGGCATATCACGCTACTAATCCTTTGGCCAAAACAAAAGGTGTTTCCATTTTAACCAACAAAGATTCCCCTTTCAAACTAAAGCAACAGCTCATAGATACAGAAGGTCGTTATATCTTTCTAAAGGGTACATGGGAAGGTTCCCCTGTTACATTAGCCAACGTCTATTTCCCAAACACTGCACACGTTCCGTTTTGTCGCAAAATTACTGACGAGCTTAAATGGTTCTCATAAGGATGTTCCATCTTGGGAGGAGATTTTAACATCCCACTCTCCCCACTTAAAGATACCTCCACAGGACAGACCTCGGTAACCTATAAGACCCTCAAAAAAATCAAAGCCCTCCTACATTCTTTGTCACTTGTAGATACATGGAGATCTACACACCCCACAGAAAAAGATTTCTCCTTTTTCTCCCCACCGTACAAACGTTATTCAAGAATAGACCTGATTTTCGTGTCCCAAAGAGATCTAACCAAACTGTCAACAGCTGAATAGGCATTATCTCCTTCTCCGATCATGCTCCCACAGCTATCACACTGTCTTTCTCTCCACCCAAGCACTTCACCTTTAACTGGAGACTTAATGCTTCACTCCTGACTGACCAAAACATAAAGGATGAAATTCATACCACTATTAATAACTACTTTAGAAACAACAATGATAAGGACACAAACCCACTAAACAATTGGAAGCTCATAAATGTGTCGTAAGAGGGGAGCTCATAAAATGGGGAGCAAGGAAAAAAAGGGAAAGAGAAGAAGAGATACATAGACTATCCCTTCAAATCACCAAACTAGAACTACAACACAAACAATCTCTCTCGATTAAACTAGAAACAGAATTAACACAATGCAGAAACTCCCTGAAAGAAATACTGGATTTAAAAATTAAAAAAGCCTTGTTTTTCAAAAAAAGTATTTTCTATGAATTTGGAGACAAAAGTGGGAAACAATTAGCTAGAGCCCTTAAAGAAGCGACACTAGTGGGCCATATACACTCCATAAAAGATAAAGCAGGAATACCCAAACATAACTCCACTGAAATAGCCAAGCTATTCCATGCATTCTACTCTAAATTATACAATCTACCAGAACAACACAAACCCTCCCATCTCACACTCCCGAAACAAGAGGCGATTTTAGAATTCCTCAGGAATAGCAAAATCCCATCTCTCACTACGGCAGATACAAAAAAGCTGGAGGAACCCATAAATACGAATGAAATACTAGACGCCATCAAAGATCTAAAATCAGGGAAAAGCCCAGGCCCTGACGGTTTTACGTCTCAGTATTACAAAACATATACCCACCTGCTCACCAAACCTCTCCTATCTGCTTTCAATTATTTAGCAGAAAATAATCACAATTCCAATTCCCTCCTTCTGGCACATATAGCAGTAGTGCCCAAACCAGACAAGGATCACACAGAATGTTCAAACTATAGGCCCATCTCACTACTAAATGTGGGTTTAAAGCTACTAGCAAAAATCCTGGCCAATAGACTAAAACCCCTACTTTCCAAAATCATAGGTCCAGAACAGGTAGGGTTTATGCCAGGGAGGGAAGCCAGAGACAATATCACAAAAGCATTGAACCTCATTCACTTTGCCCAGAACTCCAAAACTAAAGGCCTCCTGCTATCAACTGATGCCGAAAAGGCCTTTGATAGAGTCTCCTGGGATTACATGCTGTCTACTTGCTCCCATATAGGACTAAATGTAAAAATGCTTTCTTGGATCTCAGCACTCTATCGAAGCCCTCAGGCAAAGATTAAAATCAATAATGTCATGTCTGACCCCATAGACATTTGTAATGGCACACGCCAAGGTTGCCCACTCTCCCCAATTCTTTTTATAATCTCCCTAGAACCATTAATAAGATCGATCAACTTAAACGACGACATTCAGGGATTCACAGTAGGGCAGTTAGAATACAAAACTGCAGCTTATGCAGACGATCTCCTGTTCTTTATCACACAACCCCATACCCCTATCCCAAATCTCAAAAAATTACTTGAAATCTTTGGATATATTTCTAATTTTAAGATTAATCAATCAAAATCTGAAGCCCTTAATATTAACCTCCCTCCAGACCAATTAAAACTAATGAAAGATAACTACTCTTATAAGTGGGAACAATCATCACTTAAATACCTGGGGATAAACCTAACTAGCATTATAGAATCACTCTATGCCGCCAACTACAAACCCCTTTTAGCCACTATAACTAGAGATCTCAACAGATGGACATCAAAATCATTCTTGTGGTTTGGTAGAGCTTCGATTCTAAAGATGACAGTCCTTCCCAGGTTACTCTACCTCTTTAACGCACTCCCTATCAAAATACCAGATACCTTTTTCAGTAAACTCCTTAAAACACAAAGAGGCTTCCTTTGGGCAGAGAAAAAAGCTAGAATTAATTTCAGAACATTGACATTACCTAAAATCAGAGGAGGTATAGGTCTACCAGACTTCAAAAAATACTACCAGGCCTCTCACATTACAAGAATCATAGATTAGCACTGCCATGGAAATAATAAAGACTGGGTCCTTCTGGAACAAAATCTAGCACCCTACCAACTTCTCTTCCACTCATGGCCCTCACATTCTAAAAAGGACAAGAAAATAAACCACCCTCTAATAGCAAACACTCTCCATATCTGGCACAAAATCGCCACCACATACAAACTTGCCTCTATTCCAGGCTCTTTAACCACCAATAACCCAGACTTTCTCCCAGGCCTTCATCATAAAAAAAATCCAACATCTACTCGCTACACACTGTATGACTGGCTCAAAGGTAAAATCATTTGAATCACTGCAATCAGAATGGGATGGAGCATTTCCTGGCCCATGGTTCTACATACAACTGAAAGACTTTTTGGTAAATAGCAAACATAGAACAAAATACTGCCTTCCTATGAAGCATTTAGAAAACCTATGTCTCAAAAGGTCTCCCGTACCAAACACCACTTATCTAGCTTATTCATGGTTGTTCCAAACCCTGCTTACAGAAAAATGTAAACACAAAGAGAATTGGGAAAGGGACTTAGGAATCACAATCACAGAAAAACAATGGGAAAAGGCATGCATTTTGACACACAAATGCTCATTGAGCTCTAAATACCAGGAGATCTCCTACAAAATACTCACCCAATGGTATATTATACCACAGAAAGCTAGGAGATGGTTCGCTGCAACATCAGACACCTGTTGGAGATGTAATAATCATCTAGGTACATTTCTACATATATGGTGGGAATGCCCCCCAGTCCTTGTCTTTTCAAGTCATTAAGTTCCGGTAAGCCTCTTGATGTTTCCGGTGATGGCCCCGACACCAATCTAGACCCTCTGTTCACCTGTGGTTCCTTCATTGTCTACTTACCTGCCAGATTTGGTTACTTTCATTTACTTGTGAACTTGGGAGTTACATTTCCACCATTTCCAACGTGCAACCCCCATAGACTTTTGGTGGTGGTTTTTTTCCTTCACAAATTTTTCTACAAATTTACATTGTGGACTTTTTTCTTTGTATAAATTCAGGTGGTAGATTTGCCGAACCTTTACGGTTTTTCAAATACAAGTCATTGCTTATAATTGTCAATTAAGATTTACTATTTACTGTTTCACCCTAACTGTTTTGTTGTATAACACAGTGTCACTTTAGTGTGCAATCTACATTTATGGTCATACAAGGTGTGATAAGGTTCTACTTACTGTCTGTATGCACTTATGTTTTTTCGATTAATATGTCTGTATAATATATAGCGCTACACTTTTATTTTTGTTTTTATCCCCAACCTTGAGTCTATAGGTGTGTTAGCTGCTATTTAGTGTTTCTTCTGATTTTAGCGCAGCGCTGTACTTGTCTCCCCATTGTTCCTATTAATGCAGCCACATGTCTGATTAACCTTAACCAGACATTTATTATTGGCAGCTAAAACCCTTATTCCCCTATACTGGAAATCCACAAGAGTACCGGGGGTCAAGGACTGGGTAGACAGGATACAATACATATATAAAATGGAAGAAATAGCTGCCATGAAAAGAGAAAAAAGTGATAACTTTAACAAAACATGGCAACCGTGGCTTCTGTTCACCTTTTCGGCTGAATATCAACTACTCACTAAATGATTTTTCAGAAATACTTAAATTTTACCTTTAAAACATGCTTTGTGAAGATAATTAAACCCAAGACCTTACTTATCCTCAAACCTCTGCAATTACTGTAATGATGGAAAAATGATATGCATACTTCTTAATTTTCCCTTCCCATACCTGCCTCCCAGATATCATCCCTACCTCCCCTTCCCCCTTACCTCTTCCATCCCCACCCCCCCTTCCAACTTCCCACCTCCCCTTTACCCTCTCCCTCTTAACCCATGTCATATATATTCTGTTTCCCCTCTTTTTCTTTTCTTTTTTCTTTGTTCCTTTTTCTTTTTTTATTACTCACTTGACTACCTTTGATCTCAAATATCACCAATTCATTGTAAACTTTTACTTTTTGACTTCATTAAGATTATTGTACATGTAAGCTGACTATTGTTAACTCTACTTTTCATGTATGATTCTTATATAATTTTGTCCATTGTAAGATTTCTTAAACTGCAATAAAACTTTGATTGTGAAAAAAAAAAATAAGTAGTAAACCCGTCTGGGCCCGGACTTTTTCCCAGGGGCGAGTCCTTTAATGCAGTATAAATTTTGCCTTCAGTTGTAGGTCTATCCAAGTCAGCCCTATCTCCCTCAGTCAGACCTACCACCCCTGCTCCGTTCAAGAATTCTTCCACCTTCATGTCCACTAATTGTTCAGGGTGTCCCTTTTGTCCCACAGTGTATAGGGCTTCATAATACTTCCTAAACTCTTCTGCTATACCTTTAGTTGTGGATACTGTCTCACCTTTTTTATTTTGAATTTTCTCAATAAAATTCAAATCTCTTTTCTTTTTTAATAACCTCGCGAGATACTTGCTTGACTTGTTTCCCCAAAGATATCTATCTCTTATTATTTTGTTTAGGGCCCTCCTCAAGTCCTGTTCCATGCTATCCCTTAACTCCTCCCTTTTAATGGCCAGCTGGTGGAAGCTTTCCTTGTGATGTCCCTTGTATTTTTTATGTACTTGTTCTAGTAAGTGTATTTCCTCAATGAGTTTTCCCCTTCTTTGTATTCTCTCTTTTTTTACCCCGGCCCCGATGGATATGAGGACCCCTCTAATGTATGCTTTGTGAGCCTCCCAAATTGTGGAAGGAGTTATTTCACTTGTATCATTAACCTTGAAAAAGAATTCAATTTCCTTCTGCACTGTTTCTGCCATTTTATCGTCTTTTAATAAATTTTCATTTAGCTTCAAAGAGAATGGTTGTCTTTTGGACCCCGGTAGCCTAATCCTCATTGTGATCGGAGAATGGTCAGATAACGTGGTTATTTCTGTTCTGGTTTCCTCCACAAAATCCAATAGGCTATGGTCAATCATAATATAGTCCAGTCTTGAATACGTCCCGTGCACAGGGGAGAAGAAGGTATAGTCCTTTACCTTTGCATGTTGCACTCTCCACATGTCCATAATATGGCATTGATGCAGCTTACGCCCAATCGTTTTTAATTGAACCTTACTTGTCCCCTGTGCCCGGGATGTACTATCCAGGGAAGGATTAAGACAAAAATTGAAGTCGCCCGCCAGCACCACCTCCCCCGTCTTGAACTCCATCAGCATGTCCAATACCTGCTTTAAGAATACAGTCGGGTTTTTATTCGGACAGTAGACATTTGCTAGAGTAAACATTTTATTCCCCAGCTTACCCTTCAGGAAGAGGTAGCGGTCCTCGGGGTTCGACAGTCTGTTAGTCAGGGAAAACCTAGACATTCTTGAAAACCCTATTGCAACCCCCTTAGCTCTCCTTATGTGTATAACTATAAAACCAGGTAGGCAATGCGGATGAATATAACCTAATATTTGTGTCCAGAGTCGGATGGGTCTCCTGAAGGAAAACCACATCTGCTCGATAATGTTGAAGTTCTTTTAGTACTTTTAGTAAAATGTCTTTTAACCGGAGAGTTCAGTCCCTTAACATTATATGATAAAAAATTTAAGTCTGTCATTTATTTTGTTCTATTGAGGTATTTCGTCCACCTAACATAATCAGTTTTCCAAAGAAAATTTGTACCCATCCCTGCAGGATAAAGCTCCGTCCCCACCCTCCCTCCCCAGCTCCCCCTGTGACGAACGCGGGTGTCAGATCCCTGCCCTCCTCGCTAACTCGCGACAAAGGACCGGCCAACCTCACACCATGCTGTCACTTACGTAACAATGCCACTCTCAGCTGCACCCAGCACAAAGATTTTCCAGCTTGCGGGACCACAATCTAGGTGCGAGCAGCCTGAGAGTGATTGTCACTGGGCTAATTACACAATTAACCCTTTAACTGCCACCACCCCCGTTTAAAAGACCGAGCCGGGGGAGACTCGTAATTTTGCAATACCAATTATAATTTTAGAATAAGCGTCTGCCACACACACTGCCACCACAGACAGGTCTGCTCAGAGTCTTACTCTACAACAGTAGCGCCCTTCAAGAGGCAGGTTCGTTTATAGCTTGCATTAAGAGCTTTAGAGACAAGGTTAACACTTTTCAACATAAGGGTTTATTATGAAAAGGTCAAAGTTGGTGCAAATAAAATATTTACAGAAAAAAGATGTTTCAAAAAGATAAAGACAATATACAGCCACAAAGCAATAAGGTAGAATTGGGAAGGAAGAATACTTGCAATTAATGTCCGAGGGTTGATCAGAGTTCGATCGATGAGCTAGGTAATCGGTTCTCGACTTGGCAGATGTTTCTTCTTGGATGGTAAAAGGAGAACTGCCCATTGTCTTGGCATCTCCTCTTTTCTGTCAAATCAAAGGGGGTGTTGACAGCGACCAGTAACCAATCATCTGGCCATCTTGTTTAGGGGTTGGTTGCTGGGAGGTGTCTACACTCATGACCACGTCCCAGGTAGATTTTGTAATACATATTCATATATCTGCATCTATAGTGTTTACAGACTCCAAATATCCATATTATTATTCAACTTGAGATTTCCTTCAAAACAAGTCTAAACATGCCATATCTATAACGTATAGCCTGCTTTGGAGGAATAAGTGGTCCCAGGGGTTTCCCATATGACCTGACATAGGGGTGTCTGGACTTGAAACGTTCCATATTATCTGAGGAAACTAAATATGTGTCCAGATTATGGCTGTGCTATTACTAAGTCAGAAGTTATGAAACATGCTGAAATTTCATACTTATTCTACTGAAGTGTATTCAGACAATTTACGACCGAGGCCTGTTAGGTCTCTGAATGGGGAGGGTGACAGTTTTACGACAGGCCTGAACACTGCCCTTACAACAAATGTTTTCTACTGACCTAACCTGGTTCTGTTTTCTCTGTTGAGATAACCTTTTCTGTTGAACTTAAAAAGCTTTGAATTCCTAAGGTGGGGAAGGAGGGAGTTCAGAGTTCTCTGTGAGGTTACATGGTTAGCCAAACTGTCATGGCTACTTCCACACAAGATGGCAGCTAGCTACAGCATTTCATGTCCCGTACTAGATATCGTTACACCCCCCAACTCCCCTCCCTCCAACCCTGGCCGCGATCCGACCCCACAGATATGGACCAAATCTGGTCCCATACTGCACGCTTCTTCACCCAGGGTTGAGACTCCGGTCACAGCCGCCGGCGCCTCCGGAGGGACAGAAACAGGCGTACCAAACCGAGCCACGCCTTTCCCTGAGACCCCCCCCACAACACCACATTTTATCAATATTAATTTAGCCTCCCCCCGCCCCCCCTCACCGCCCAAATTCAAGATGTTTGTGATTTAGATCAAAATAAACCCTATAAGAGTAAGCACTAAAAAAAAGAAAAAGCTAAATCCTCTCTAGGGTCCAAAAAAACTTGTAACTCTTATCTAGGAATATCCGGTACGGGAATACCCAAATTTTCACAAAAGTCTTGGAGGTCTTCCAAGAACCTCAGCCTATTCGATCTTCCATCTTTTAGTATTACTAAGGATGTAGGAAACCCCCAACTGTACTTTATGTTGGCCTTTCTCAGTTGTTTGAGCAGTGGTCTTAACTGCCTTCTCCGTGCCATGGTCCCTGCTGATAGGTCAGCGAATATTTGTAATTCCGTGCTCTCAAAACGAACTGGGGGGGCTCCCTGAAGTCTAGTCCAGATCTTTTATTTATCTTTGTATGAGTGGAATTTAATAATTACATCTCTGGGTGTATCCTGTCTCAGATTAGGAGGTTTTCTAATCCTGTGCACCCTGTCTATTTTTAGGGCCTCGTCTTCCCGTCTGCCCAGGATTGGATTAAAGATTTTTTTCATTTTAACCACCAGGTCCTGACTTTGTTGTTCAGGTAGGGATCTAATCCGCAGGTTTTGGCTGCGACTTTGATTTTCTTGCTCCTCCAATTTATATGACAAATTATGGTAGTCGCTCTGCATTTTCCTCATTTGAGTTTTTAATTCTAGTATTTCTTTAGCCTGGTTTCCTGATGCTTCCTCTGCCACCTCTACTCTACGCAGCAAGTGGCCCATGTCAGTCCGTACATTCAGTATTTCTGACTTTATTGAATTTTCAAATTTAAAGAACATTTCCAACAGTTCTAATTTAGTTGGCATTAATGCGATGTTTCTTGGCTCCTCCATATTACTGAGATCAGGCTCTCTTTCCTGTTCCAACTCCTCCCAGGGCCTCTCCCCTTGTTCCCCCTTTTGTTTCAGCAGGTCTTTCTTTTTTTCTTTTGTTCCTGTTTGTTTCTTTTCCATTCCAGGGCTTTTTAAACTCACGTCTTTGAGATATTTCTGGATTGTACTGGAATTTAGGCTCTCTTTTGGGGTCTTAGGTTCTACTGTTCTTTGTGATCGACCTCTCATATTACCTCCTATATTTCTCCCCTTCCTCTTTATTAAAAATGCACTATGCTTTATGATTAACAAGGAAAGACACAGAAAAGCAAACTGTCCAGCTGTCAAGTAAGGAAACTAATGAAATTGGACTTTAAGGGCACGCGAGTAATTAAGCTATAAAAAGTAAAAATAATATAATTTTATTGATATGGAGTCACAAAATAGAATCAAATATTATAGCTAGTACAATATACGTATGCAAATATTATATATAGAATAGATCCTATCCAGCATGCACTATCAACCCAACTGGTTATGTGTATATTCCAACATTCAAATAACAACAGATGGAGAACAACTTCCCAAGAATAGATTGAAGTTATGAATGCAGGCAAAAAACATTGTGGGTTGAGTTACAGGCCAGGTAGGTTTTCTCTTTAATCGCTCGACATGTTGCGCGTATTAAATAATGCTTCTCCAGGAGCTGGAGATAATTCTGCTAAATACATGTAAAGGATAGCAATAAATACATATACATATAAACAATGATAAATAATTTCATACAAAATAGAAAGTAGAGGATAAAGTAAAATAAATTCCAGCCAATTAAAATGATCGCATGGAAAAAAACCCATAAAGGAGAATGGTCAGGTGGGGGCCAATGGTAGAACCCAATAACTGGGGAGGCTATTAACAGTACACATAGTGCGTATGTCTACATGTCTACAGTCACCCTGTTCTCAGGTACAGACCCATTTGGGATTTTTTCTCTTTGAAATAAACTGTCCAGCTGGTCTTGCGGGGAACTAGGCGACAGCTAGTGCTATGAACTTTCTTCAAGAGCCTGTTAACTCAATGCTATACTCTCAGTATGGTAACGTGTAGCGTATTTATCAATATTCCACCTAGATGTTCAACCCGATGTAAATTAAGCAGAAAATACTTAGCTCGAGAAGGTGGGGAAATGGCTGGGCTAGAGATAGTTTATAATATACCATATAGTCAATAGACTGAGTTATTTAAGCAAGTCTCTTTAAATCTCTTTCAGGATACTTTAGGAGTGCTACACACTGCAGTTCTTCAAGGTAAGCAAGGGTTAAATTTCATGCCTGAGGATGGCTCCTTCTCCTATCACTGTACCTCCTGGAGTGGTCTGTACCAGATGCTTGTCCACTGTGGAATACCGAACTCAGCTGTTAGTTACACAGCGCCAGAGACGTCTCGGTCCGCTGGTTACACTAGCTGCAATGTGTACAGCATCCATTCATCTTGCCCTCTTTCAGGCCGGGGTTGGTTCCGGATCACTTTCCACGATATGAGAAGGCCTATGGGGGGGATCGTGAAGGGGAGAAAGCAGCGAGCCTCGCCCGACCACTGGACTGCTTAAGACGATTCGTGTACTTGTGTCCTCGCTCCCATGCTCCGTGCTCTTCTCCCATCTGCTCCCGTCTGCTCCCGCCTAGCACGGGCGAGATCCAGCTACCTCCAGCTGCTGTGGTGATTTAGTGATGCAGTGGGGGGTCGTCCCGGGGCTTCCTTAGTCAGTGTCACAGCGGGCTCTCACCTTACTCAGCATTCAAGCCACTCGATCCGTCCCGCCAGCCTACGCTCCCTCACACCAGCGCTGCCATCAGGCCCCTCCCCCCCGCTCTGACGCGTCACGTCAGCATCACGCCCTGTTCGGAACAGTGTATTTGAGATATATATATATATATATATATATATATATATATATATATATATATATATACAGTCAGGTCTAGTGTATATATATATATATATATATATATATATATATATATATACAGTTGGGAAAGCCACACACCTGTCTATATAAGACCTTACAGCTCACAGTGCATGTCAGAGCAAATGAGAATCATGAGGTCAAATGAACTGCCTGAAGAGCTCAGAGATCTGTGGCAAGGCACAGATCTGGCCAAGGTTACAAAAAATTTCTGCTGCACTTAAGGTTCCTAAGAGCACAGTGGCCTCCATAATCCTTAAATGGAAGACGTTTGGGATGACCAGAACCCTTCCTAGAGCTGGCCGTCCGGCCAAACTGAGCTATCAGGGGAGAAGAGCCTTGGTGAGAGAGGTAATGAAGAACCCAAAGATCACTGTGGCTGAGCTCCAGAGATGCAGTCGGGAGATGGGAGAAATTTGAAAAAAGTCAACCATCACTGCAGCCCTCCACCAGTCGGGGCTTTATGGCAGAGTGGCCCGACGGAAGCCTCTCACTGCAAGACACATGAGAGCCCACATGGAGTTTGCTAAAAAAACACCTGAAGGACTTCAAGATGGTGAGAAATAAGATTCTTTGGTCTGATGAGACCAAGATAGAACTTTTTGGCCTTAATTCTAAGCGGTATGTGTGGAGAAAACCAGGCACTGCTCATCACCTGTCCAATACAGTCCCAACAGTGAAGCATGGTGGTGGCAACATCCTGTTGTGGGGGTGTTTTTCAGCTGCAGGGACAGGACGACTGGTTGCAATCGAGGAAAAGATGAATGCGGCCAAGTACAGGGATATCCTGGACGAAAACCTTCTCCAGAGTGCTCAGGACCTCAGACTGGGGCGAAGGTTTACCTTCCAACAAGACAATGACCCTAAGCACACAGCTAAAATAACTAAGGAGTGGCTTCACAACAACTCAGTGACTGTTCTTGAATGGCCCAGCCAGAGCCCTGACTTAAACCCAATTGAGCATCTCTGGAGAGACCTAAAAATGGCTGTTCACCAACGTTTACCATCCAACCTGACAGAACTGGAGAGGATCTGCAAGGAGGAATGGCAGAGGATCCCCAAATCCAGGTGTGAAAAACTTGTTGCATCTTTCCCTAAAAGACTCATGGCTGTATTAGATCAAAAGGGTGCTTCTACTAAATACTGAGCAAAGGGTCTGAATACTTAGGACCATGTGATATTTCAGTTTTTCTTTTTTAAAAAATCTTCAAAAATGTCAACAATTCTGTGTTTTTTTGTCAATATGGGGTGCTATTTGTACATTAATGAGGAAAAAAATGAACTTAAATGATTTTAGCCAATGGCTGCAATATAACAAAGAGTGAAAAATTTAAGGGGGTCTGAATACTTTCCATCCCCAATATATATATATATATATATATATATATATATATATACTCTGCATTTAGCATAGACTATATATTCAGTGTTTACTCTATATTCAGTCAGTGTAGGCAGTGTATTGATATATATATATATATATATATATATATATATATATATATATATATATATATATTCAAACAGAAAATACCGCGCTGTGAATGAATTAAAGAAATAAAACTACAAATAATTAAATGTGAAATAAAGGATCGAAAAAAGCTGCTGCTAAAAGTGAGATACACACAAACGTAAATAGGACAATAGGTAGCAGCGCTAAATACACAATATGTTGCAAAACATACACCAGTGTTAATGTAACAGTGGGCAGTATAGAAACTAAAAAAACTAAAAATAAACGTCCATCATCATAGGTAGGTAGTGCTCAAAGGTTAGCCAGACGTGTTCAATAAAGTCCAAATAATGAATTTCATCCTCCACCGCACCACCAGTGATAAACCATACAAAATGCTCGCTTACCAGACGGCAAGCTATAAAAGCTTGCGACCTATACACGGTCAGGGCCTTTATCCAATGGAGAGCCACAAGGACAGATTCCAGGCAAAACCCTTCTAGATGGTCAGCATAAGGACCGCCAAACTCGCCAGTCACAGATCATGATAAGATGGAATATGGTGGTATTCAGATGTTCCCAGAATGAAAAAGGATCACCATAGCATAATACTGTTACACATAATTTATTTGTATAAAAGAATGTCACTTACAATGTCTTGAAGTAGTAAAAGCAAAACAGCCGGCCGGCTTGTACAAACACCAATCCCTCGAACGGTCCACGCGAGACGTCAGCACGTCAGCTCCTCCCCACGCGCGTTTTGTCATACAATGACGTCGTCTGGGGCACGGGCGACGCACTGACATGTCGCGTATAAAAGCCAATAGAGTTAAACCAAGCCTCGATGTGAGTCCAGACCAGGAAACCATCTAGCGTTCCACACTAAAACATGGCAAGAGTCTGGATCCGCCATATTAGATGCTGGAAAAGTGATCTCCTACGGCGGGTCAGACAAATAATAAAACAAAACCTAAAAATGTTAGGATCATAATTAATTAATATTGATTAATATTGATTAATATTGAATGTTCACCAATAAATAATAACAGATAACATATCCCTGTGAGCAATAATACAAAAATGTATTATTAAATAAAACCCTGTCTGAATGTATTCCTATAAGGCCTGTGTAAGCGGACCACATATTGCAAATTAGTGACCATTATCCTCCACCCCCCTGCAGGTACCATTAATAGAGGAAAAAAAAATGTCACACCATTATTACAATAACAAGGTCAAAGATGATTTCTTCTGGCCCACATGGAGTCTGGCTTATATTAAACAAATAGGTCCAATAACTGAACCTATAAAAAACATAGACTAGGATATCAGATTAACATCATAACAAACAAGAATAAAAATTCATCACAAAGGATATAAAGAAAAGAATATATAAGGAAGTACAGGTGTATACTCCTCCCACAACCCCGGGCAAAAAACACCCTCATGAATTATCTATAAAGGCATTTGTATCAATATCCACGTTGAGCCCATACGGATATAGCATTTGATTTTATGGATCCATAGCATCTCAAGTCTAGAGATACTCCTGACAAGAGAGCTACCCCTCCAATGAGGACGATATTTATCAATCCCCAAGAAAATAGTATTGGAGGGATCTTTGTTGTGTGTAGTTAAATAATGTTTGGAGACTGAATGTTTTGGGAATCCATTTTTGATATTAGTAATATGCTCGTTAAGTCTGACGGAGAGGGGTCGTCTGGTCCTACCCACATACTGTAATAGACGACCCCCTCCGTCGAGCATGTAATGAATGGCTCAATTTCATGTTCCATATGTGTACTATGAGCAATAAACCTGTGGGTGCGTCTTTGTGTGCCTATATTGATAGAGCACACTCTACATCTGCCACATTTATAGTATCCTGTCAGATTACCGAAAAAACTTGGTTTCGTAGTAGGAGGATCCAAGACATTGGGAGCCAGTCTGTCTTTAAGACACGATGCTCCTCTGAATACCACCTGTGGTCTGGCAGGTAGGATGGATTTAAGGATGGGATCATTTTCCAAAATATGCCAATGTTTCTGTATCAGGTTTTTAATGCTATTATGCTGCACTGAATAGGTAGTAATAAATGGGATACGAGAAGAATCCCACTCACGAGGTGGCCTATCACCTAACAATTCACTTCTATCCAGATTATTTACTGCTTCTAAGGTGGATATTAAAGAGTCTAAGGGGTAACCCTTCTCAAGGAATCTTTCAATTAGTACATCTGCCTGTTCCAAAAATTTAGTAGCATTCGAGCAGTTACGCTTAAGACGCGTAAACTGGCTCTTAGGCACGGACTGGAGCCATGATTTATGGTGGCTACTATCTATAGAAATATAGGAGTTGCAGTCCGTGCTTTTAAAGAACGTAGAGGTGGTAAACTGGTTATGACGAATGGTTATATTTAAATCTAGAAAACTAATGTCGGACTGGCTAGCCTCAAAGTTCAAAAAAATTCCTCTATTATTCCTGTTAAGGTCTTCCATAAAGAGGTCCAATTCACTCCGAGCTCCATCCCATAGGAGGAGGACGTCATCAATGTACCTGGCCCACAGCTTGAGCTGGGGCCTCCGGCAAACATTGATGACATCCTCCTCCCACAAGGCCATAAAGAGATTTGCGAGGCTGGGGGCATATTTAGCCCCCATAGCCACTCCCCGGTCTTGATGATAAAACTGTTTGTCAAACCAGAAATAGTTATGTGACGCCGCATATCTCAAAAGATCCATGATGAAATTGATTTGTTCATCATACAGCTCCGAGTCTCGCCTCAGATAGTACTCAACTGCAAAGAGACCTAAATCACGGGGTATTACCGTGTACAGAGATGTCACGTCTGCGGTAACCATCCACATAGATGGAGTAGGAGTATGATTGGACAATATGTTGATTACATGTCTGGAATCCTTAATAAGAGAGGGCATTTTGGCCACTAAAGGCTGCAGGAAGAAATCTATGTACTTGCCCACCCAGGACGTGAGGGAATCTATCCCACTCACAATGGGACGTCCCGGGGGGCAAGTAGAGTGTTTGTGGACCTTAGGTAAATAGTATATAACAGGCGTGCGAGGTGCCTTTGGAATGAGATAGAGCTTCTCTTTTTTATTAATAATTCCTTGTGAAAAACCATTGTCTATTATCTTGGTTAGTTCACCAAGATAGGAGATTTTGGGATCTGATTTCAAGGGCGTGTAAGTATCCCTATCATTCAAGATTCTATACATCTCCACTAAGTAATCACATCGATTAAGGATGACAATTCCTCCCCCCCTATCAGCAGGTCTGATAACTATCTCCTTGTTGTTACATAGTGAGTCAAGACCTGCCTGAAATTCCCGATTATTTCTTGCCCTTTTAATGGGCATCTTCTCAAGATCTCTAAGTAAGACATCTCTAAATACTTTTACAGACGGAGCCATCGCCCCCGGGGGGTTGAACAAAGAAGCGTTAGCAAGTCCAGTATGTTGATAATCATTAAACATATTATCACTGGTGTATGTTTTGCAACATATAGTGTATTTAGCGCTGCTACCTATTGTCCTATTTACGTTTGTGTGTATCTTACTTTTAGCAGCAGCTTTTTTCGATCCTTTATTTCACATTTAATTATTTGTAGTTTTATTTCTTTAATTCATTCGCAGCGCGGTATTTTCTGTTTGATTATTGTGTTTACTTGATACCCACATACTGCAGCTTACTTAATATTTTCAATATTTTTTTATCTTATTATCCATTGGCTATCTAATGGATATTTTTGATTGCAGGGCCTCTAAAAAGGTCAACACTAATGGAGTTTTTGAACCTTATAAGGAAGAGGAGGGAGACCTTAGTGGTCTTTTTACTAGGTTAAAAAACCTCACTATATCAGAGACCCATATAAAATGGGATGTTGCTTATTTGGAGACCTATATCAAGCTGAATATGGTCCCCAGAAGTTTAAGGTGGGAGGTTAGCCCACAAAAAGGTGATATCCAATTGGAAGATTGGTACAAATATTTTAATGAAGCTGGGGTTAGTCTCCTCAGATTTTTAATTGAAAGAAAGCTGGTGAAGCTTTCACGTTTAGATGAGGAAATCAAAACTCTTAAAGAAAAATTAACCCCACTTCAAGATACTGCGGAATATAAAGATAAGTCACAAGGTTTATTAAACATTTTAGAAAAAGAGGACAGAGAACAGAAATACAAGAAAAAGAAAAAATATAACAGAGACCTGGCTGATTACCATGGTGGGGTTGTGTTTGAATGGCAAAAAAATTACTAGCAGCTAATGCCAGTCAGGATAACACCGCAATGGAAACAGCCCCCCCCATGACTAATTCAAACCAGGCTAAATTACCTATTCCTAATAATCTTCATAGGAATAATGAGAGAGGGAGAAGGGGTTCCTACCAATCCCCCCATAGAAATTACAATCAAGGTAGAGGAGGTCCATCACAGAATTACCATTCTGGTCCCTCCCAACGCCCTTCTAAACCTAATCAAGGGAATAGAGGTGGCCGGAATCCCAATATCCCCCATTAAGGCCCCAATCAAAATCAGGGACGTACCCCTTATCCCAGGATACCTCCTATCAGGGTGCAGGTTACAACCATGGAGGTCCCCGGGGACCATATTACCCTAAGACTGGAGGGCCTAGAGGTCCACCACTTGTACGGGATGGGTTACCATATTCCAATAATTCGGATTACTATTACCCACAGTTTCCGGTTGATAACTATCAAAATGCATCTGGTACTATTGCCACCGATAACTGTTTTGGTTTTGGTGGCAATACGCAGAATATATTTTTTACTTTACGCGACCTGGATGGTCCAACAGTTGAGTATGTTGAGGGTAATGGTACCCCTTACCCCAATAGGAATAGAGAAGCTTCGAGCCTACTCCAACATCCCAGCAATAAAAGAGGGATGAATCCTAATAATTCAGCCCCTGTGGGCCATGACTCCCAGCAATGGGGTTTTCACAGGCCCAATCAGGATACCAAGAGAACTGCAGATCAAGGAGATGAACCAGAGGGGGTAGACGAATACGAACTAAAAAGAAAAAAACTTTAGCTGGGAAAGGTATTTTCAATTTAAGTACAGTCACTTTGAATGATAAAGAGAAACAGGTACTCGATAAGGGTCTTAAATTCGCACCCCCTCGGAAACTTAATACATTTGAAACATACATGGACGTCAAAGTCAATGTTAAACGATATATGCTTTCCAACCCAATTATTGAAAAAAGGAATATGTTTAATGATTATCAACATACTGGACTTGCTAACACTTCTTTGTTCAACCCCCCGGGGGTGATGGCTCCGTCTGTAAAAGTATTTAGAGATGTCTTACTTAGAGATCTTGAGAAGATGCCCATTAAAAGGGCAAGAAATAATCGGGAATTTCAGGCAGGTCTTGACTCACTATGTAACAACAGGGAGATAGTTATCAGACCTGCTGATAGGGGGGGAGGAATTGTCATCCTTAATCGATGTGATTACTTAGTGGAGATGTATAGAATCTTGAATGATAGGGATACTTACACGCCCTTGAAATCAGATCCCAAAATCTCCTATCTTGGTGAACTAACCAAGATAATAGACAATGGTTTTTCACAAGGAATTATTAATAAAAAAGAGAAGCTCTATCTCATTCCAAAGGCACCTCGCACGCCTGTTATATACTATTTACCTAAGATCCACAAACACTCTACTTGCCCCCCGGGACGTCCCATTGTGAGTGGGATAGATTCCCTCACGTCCTGGGTGGGCAAGTACATAGATTTCTTCCTGCAGCCTTTAGTGGCCAAAATGCCCTCTCTTATTAAGGATTCCAGACATGTAATCAACATATTGTCCAATCATACTCCTACTCCATCTATGTGGATGGTTACCGCAGACGTGACATCTCTGTACACGGTAATACCCCGTGATTTAGGTCTCTTTGCAGTTGAGTACTATCTGAGGCGAGACTCGGAGCTGTATGATGAACAAATCAATTTCATCATGGATCTTTTGAGATATGCGGCGTCACATAACTATTTCTGGTTTGACAAACAGTTTTATCGTCAAGACCGGGGAGTGGCTATGGGGGCTAAATATGCCCCCAGCCTCGCAAATCTCTTTATGGCCTTGTGGGAGGAGGATGTCATCAATGTTTGCCGGAGGCCCCAGCTCAAGCTGTGGGCCAGGTACATTGATGACGTCCTCCTCCTATGGGATGGAGCTCGGAGTGAATTGGACCTCTTTATGGAAGACCTTAACAGGAATAATAGAGGAATTTTTTTGAACTTTGAGGCTAGCCAGTCCGACATTAGTTTTCTAGATTTAAATATAACCATTCGTCATAACCAGTTTACCACCTCTACGTTCTTTAAAAGCACGGACTGCAACTCCTATATTTCTATAGATAGTAGCCACCATAAATCATGGCTCCAGTCCGTGCCTAAGAGCCAGTTTACGCGTCTTAAGCGTAACTGCTCGAATGCTACTAAATTTTTGGAACAGGCAGATGTACTAATTGAAAGATTCCTTGAGAAGGGTTACCCCTTAGACTCTTTAATATCCACCTTAGAAGCAGTAAATAATCTGGATAGAAGTGAATTGTTAGGTGATAGGCCACCTCGTGAGTGGGATTTTTCTCGTATCCCATTTATTACTACCTATTCAGTGCAGCATAATAGCATTAAAAACCTGATACAGAAACATTGGCATATTTTGGAAAATGATCCCATCCTTAAATCCATCCTACCTGCCAGACCACAGGTGGTATTCAGAGGAGCATCGTGTCTTAAAGACAGACTGGCTCCCAATGTCTTGGATCCTCCTACTACGAAACCAAGTTTTTTCGGTAATCTGACAGGATACTATAAATGTGGCAGGTGTCGAGTGTGCTCTATCAATATAGGCACACAAAGATGCACCCACAGGTTTATTGCTCATAGTACACATATGGAACATGAAATTGAGCCATTCATTACATGCTCGACGGAGGGGGTCATCTATTTGCTCCAGTGCCCTTGCGGGTTACAGTATGTGGGTAGGACCAGACAACCCCTCTCCATCAGACTTAACGAGCATATTACTAATATCAAAAATGGATTCCCAAAACATTCAGTCTCCAAACATTATTTAACTACACACAACAAAGATCCCTCCAATACTATTTTCTTGGGGATTGACAAATATCGTCCTCATTGGAGGGGTAGCTCTCTTGTCAGGAGTATCTCTAGACTTGAGATGCTATGGATCCATAAAATCAAATGCTATATCCCGTATGGGCTCAATGTGGGTATTGATACAAATGCCTTTATAGATAATTCATGAGGGCGTTTTTTGCCTGGGGTTGTGGGAGGAGTATACACCTGTACTTCCTTATATATTCTTTTCTTTATATCCTTTGTGATGAATTTTTATTCTTGTTTGTTATGATGTTAATCTGATATCCTAGTCTATGTTTTTTATAGGTTCAGTTATTGGACCTATTTGTTTAATATAAGCCAGACTCCATGTGGGTCAGAAGAAATCACCTTTGACCTTGTTATTGTAATAATGGTGTGACATTTTTTTTTCCTCTATTAATGGTACCTGCAGGGGGGGGTGGAGGATAATGGTCACTAATTTGCAATATGTGGTCCGCTCACACAGGCCTTATAGGAATACATTCAGACAGGGTTTTATTTAATGATAATTTTTTGTATTATTGTTAACAGGGATATGTTATCTGTTATTATTTATTGGTAAACATTCAATATTAATCCGTTAGGTCTAATTTGGTTCTCTTGTCCTCTATACAATTCTTATTTATATTTTTTAAGAAACTGCCTATTGGTAGTCCTAAGCAGTTTTTTCTTTAGGTTTTATTATGTTTTTTTCTCGGTGCAGAAGTCCAACATGACTGGTGCCGTGTATTTGCCAATTTTTAGGCATTTTATATGGGTGATTATGATCCTAACATTTTTAGGATTTGTTTTATTATTTGTCTGACCCGCCGTAGGAGATCACTTTTCCAGCATCTAATATGGCGGATCTGGACTCTTGCCATGTTTTAGTGTGGAACGCTAGATGGTTTCCTGGTCTGGACTCACATTGAGGCTTGGTTTATCTCTATTGGCTTTTATACGTGACACGTCAGTGCGTCGCCCGTGCCCCAGACGACGTCATTGTATGACGAAACACGCGTCGGGAGGAGCTGACGTGCTGACATCTCATGTGGACTGTTCGAGGGACGGGTGTACACAGTACACAATACAGTGCAGCCGTAGTACAGTTGCTAATACAGTGCAGGCAATGTACACAGTATCTAATACAGTGTGTACAGTTTCTACTACACTTCTGGTGGTGTACACAGCACACAATACAGTGCAGCCGTAGTACAGTTGCTAATATAGTGCAGGCGGTGTACACAGTATCTAATACAGTGTGTACAGTTTCTATTACACTTCTGGTGGTGTACACAGTACACAATACAGTGCAGCCGTAGTACAGTTGCTAATACAGTGCAAGCGGTGTACACAGTATCTAATACAGTGTGTACAGTTTCTACTACACTTCTGGTGGTGTACACAGTACACAATACAGTGCAGCCATAGCACAGTTGCTAATACAGTGCAGGTGGTGTACACAGTATCTAATACAGTGTGTACAGTTTCTACTACACTTCTGGTGGTGTTCACAGTATCTAATACAGTATAGTGGGGTGTTGCAAAACAAAATATACATCATGTCCGGAAGGCCACCAAGGAGAGGCAGATGCTCACAGGCCACTAAAAGAGGGCAAGCACCCTCTGTGTCTACAGTCAACAGTGCTGGTCGTGGACATGGTGCATCCTCTGCAGGTGGCCATGGGGCAAAAACATGGGGCATGTTTTTTTCTGCTGCTGACCGTGTTATTGGGCCAGAACATGCAGAAGAGTTTGTGGAGTGGATAACTTCTCATACTCCTCATCCTCTGTCACCCAGTCTCAGAGTAGTTTGCCTTCTGTTGCTGTTTGCAACCTATGTCTGAAGCGAATCAAGTGTGGCCAGAACAGCAGCTGCTTGGGCACCACATGCTTTACCAGACATATGACGACCTGCCATGCAGTCCATTGGCAAAAGTACTTGAAAGACCCACATCAAAGAAAAAGGTGGACTTCTCTTTGCTCCTCATCTGGGATCTCCAACCCTACTATACCACCAGTCCTCTCAAAAAACTGCACTGAGAGTAATGAAGGTATAGCAATAAGGGTCCCAAGTACTTGCAGCCAATCTGCTAGCAGTACACCACCATATGATTTTAGCAGGCAATTTTCCCTACCCCAGTTGCTGAACCAAGTATGTGGATGGTCCCAGCCATCCACATGCTCAGCGTCTAAATGCTAGCTTGGCCAAATTGCTAGCACTGCAACTGCTGCCTTTTCAGCTGGTAGACTCAGCCCCCTGTCATGAATTTGTGGAATGTGCTGTACCTCAGTGACAGGTTCCAAAACGCCATTTCTTTTCACGGAAGGACATTCCGTCTCTCTACGAGCATGTGGAAGGCAATGTTTTGGCCTCGTTGGACAGGCGGTCAGCAGTAAGGTGCATAGTACCACTGACTCATGGTCCAGCAGACATGGGCAGGGACGTTACTCTTCCTTCACGGAGCACTGGGTAACTCTGCTGGCAGCTGGGAAGGATGCAGGACAGGGTTCAGTGTTGCTGGAGCTTGTTCCACCACCATGCCTCCAAAATGCTAGTGGTGATTCTGCCACAGCTCTCTCCTCCACCCCTCCTCTTCTTCTTCCTCTATGGCCTCTTCTTCAGATTTTTCCTCTGAACCAGCGGTGCTCCGTAAGCAATCAAGGGTCTATGCAAGCAGTCAGGCTAAAAGATGCCATGCAGTGCTTGAGTTGGTCTGCCCATGGGACAGGAGCCACACTGGGGCAGATATTCTGTCAGCTCTGTAGGGGCAGGCTCAGAGGTGGTTGACACCATGCCAGCTTCAGCCAGGAAGGGTTGTATGCAAAAATGGCACCAATCTTCTCTCCACCCTCCGACAGGGACACTTGACCCATCATCCATGTTTGGCACACGTCCTGAATTTGGTGGTACAGTGGTTCTTGAGCAGGTACCCAGGCTTACAGGATCTCCCGAGGCAGGCCAGAAAAGTCTGTGGTCATTTCGGCCGGTCATACAATGCCAGTGCTCGGCTGGCTGACATTCAAATGGAATGCAACCTGCCCACCAACTGCCTCATTTGTGACATGCCCACCAGGTGGAACTCAACTTTGGCAATGCTGCAGTGGCTGCACACACAGCAGAGGGCCATCAATGAGTACCTGTGCGAGTATGGCACCAGGACAGGGTCAGGGGAGCTTGGCTTCTTTTCGCCATGCCAGTGGCTACTGATCATAGATTCATGCACTGTCCTGTCACCATTTGAGGAGCCCACAAGGATGGTGAGCAGTGACAATGCATGCATCATTGACACTGTCCCTCTAGTCTTGCTGTTGGAGCAAACGCTTCGTGGAATCATGGACAGGGCACTTGAGGCAGAACAGCGGGAGGAAGACTTCCTTACCTCTCAAGGCCCCTTTATCCAGATAGCATTTCTGTGGGCCCGACAAACACACAGGAAGAAGAGGAGGAGGATTGTGTCAGCATGGATGCAGAGGATAACACTCAGCATCAGTCTTAAAGGGATGGTTTTCAGTCCCCAGAAACCCAAGGAGTTGTACGTGGCTGGGAGGAGGTAGTTACGGATCATGTGATCCTTAGTGACCCAAAGGACTCAGAATCAAATGCCTCTACAAACTTACGCTGCATGGCCTCCCTGATCTGCAAAGCCTGCGAAAGAATCCTAGGATTTGTGGTATCAAGGAGAGGGATCATTACTGGCTGGCAACCCTTCTAGATCCACCTTACAAGGGCAAGGTTGCAGAACTCATCCTGCCTTCACAGAGGGATCAGAGGATGAAACATCTTCAGGAGGCCTCGAAGAAAGGTTTGTGCAACGCATTTCCAGACCCTGGGAGGTTACAATTTCCTAGTGCTGGACAACGTGTTGCTGAGGCTTTGTTCAGTCAGAGGAAGAGCGGTGGAGAAGGTGGCCGGCTGAACGATGCCTTTAAACTAATTTTCAGTACTCGGCGCCAAGGTCTGATCGGTTCAAGCAACCATCGCCAGCATCTGCATTACATGGTGCAGGAATATCTAGGGGCAAGAGCAGACTTGGAGACCTTTCCAACAGAGTATCCACTGGGTTACTGGGTCTTGCAGATTGACCACTGGCCAGAACTTGCCCAATATGCAATGCATTCAGTGCTGCTGGAGGGTTTGTAACGGATCAAAGAGTGCGCCTGTCCACAGACTCCATTGATAGGCTCTCATTCATAAAAATGAATCAGTCTTGGATCCACAGCTATCAAGCACCTGATGCTGATGTAACTGATTAAATTCGCTATGGATGTGGGATCCCTTGAAGACACCCTATGCTGACTATACTATTCTTCCTCAATCTTGATGATGCTAGCTTCCAACAATATTTTCGGTTTAAGGCACCACCACCCAAGGCCCAATTTTTCTGCCCCCGTTTAACAGGGGCGTGTGATTACAATTCTTGATATAATATTTCACAGCAGGGCCCATTCCTGCACCCACCAAGAATAACTGTGAGGGCTTACAGTGTTCTGGTACCACCACCACCACCAAAGGCTCAATTTTTCTGCCCCTATTTAACAGGGGCATGTAATTACAATTTTTGATATAGTATTTCACAGCAGGGCTTGTTCCTGCGCCCACCAAGAGTAACTGTGAGGGGTTACGTTGTTCTGGTACCACCAACACCTAAGGTCCAATTTTCTGCAGAGTATATAGGGCAGGCCGTATAGTATATTATTATTATTATACAGGTTTTATATAGCGCCAACAGTTTGCGCAGGGCTTTACAACATGAGGGCAGACATTACAGTTACATTACAATTTGGTACAAGAGGAATCAGAGGGCCCTGCTCGTTAGAGCTTACAATCTAAAAAGGAAGGGTCAATTGATACAAAAGGTAATAGCTGTGGGGAGATGAGCTGATGGAGGAAGTGTTAGTTAGAAGCAGGATAAGCTTCTTTGAAGAGAAGTGTTTTCAAGGATCGCCTAAAGATGGATAGATTAGGGGACAGTCGGACAGATTGGGGTTAGGGAGTTCCAAAGGATGGGAGAAGCTCTGGAGAAATCCTGGAGGCGAGCATGCTGCTGTTCAGAATGTATAGTGCCTGGGGGACCCCCACACCATTTTTTTTTTTATTTGGGTGCAGGGTTCCCCTTAATTTCCATACCAGACCCAAAGGGCCTGGTAATGGACTGGGCGGGGGGGGGTTGCCTTTTTTTCAATGATTTTCATCTGGAAAAAATGTGCTACTTTCAGGCATACTAAGGTCACCCCCAGGCATGATATTTAAAGGAATATTTATATTTTATTGTTTCCCTTTAAGCATTATTAAAATCACTGCTCCCGAAAAAACAGCCGTTTTCAAACTTTTTTTTGCATTGATACATGTCCCCTGGGGCAGGACCAGGGTCCCCAAACACTTTTTAACTTGCATATAAGGCTTTAAAAACACTGTTAGACTTTAACGGTGTTCATGTGTTCAAACAAATGTTATGCCTGTTCACATGTTCTGCTGCAAACCGAACGGGGGGGGGGGATTGTTCGGCTCATCCCTAGACCCCACACTTTTTTTTGTACACTCTCCCACTGCCATTATTTACACTCCCCTGGCAGCAGGAAATTCCTGGCAGCCAATGGCCCTAACAACAAGCCTGAATAGGAAGCTGAAATGTTAGTAGTATTAGTAATACCACTGCAAAATTGTTATACTTTCGCTACAGCCAGAGGTTCGGTTTGACCAAACACCCATTTAGCCTGGCCATTTGACGAGCCTTAGAATAAGCAAAATTCAGTTTGAACATGGGTTTGCACTGCACTTAGAACTCACCCCTATTTGTTACCCCTTCAAACTCTGACATAGACCATTATGGAAACACAAATCTTTTGTGAATTAGTAAGCCTTCTGGTAATAAATGACTCGATTTTCTTTAGAACAAACTTTTTTAATAGATGATGCAACTGTTTTATTTTAATATTGTTTCTTTTACAGTATATACAGTATCTGTCTTTGAAGAAGTGTTAAGTAACACTTATTATATAATTTCTGAGAATATGCCATTTGTATAAAACTAACCACACCCGTATAACCAATTTTCCTTTCTCTTCTCTATCTTATTCTTTTTCATGCTACAACAAAACATTCTCCAGCCTTACTAAAAGAGATAATCTAGTGTTACAAAATTCTATTGTAATATCCTGAAAAAAACAACTAAAGCCATAACAATAAAATTGGACTATCTAAAAATATCAACTTGAAAGAACAGCCTTTTATTATTTACAGCGTTTAACTGCTTGAGTCCCAGGGCCTTTATCTACCCGACTCCTCCTAAAACACTTTTTTCATTTCAGCATTGTCACAGATGCCTACATTGTATCTGACTGGTTTTGTAGTTTAACCTAAGTGCCCATTCACACTAGAAAGCACATAAAAATGCACCCATAGTCAATTGTGCTTCCCAGCATTTTTATGCATGTTTCCATGCATTTTTATGTGCATATCCATGAGTTTTTATCTGTGTTTTCCTGCATATTTCTTTTTTTTCAAAATTATGTTTTCTATGACCTGATTATTGTGGGTGAGAGGTGCGTTGCGGTGCATTTGTGCACATTTAGAGGAGTTTCTGTGCATTGTGCTGCAATATTAGGTAAACATGTTGCGTAAAATGGCATGGCTACGGAGCACAGAAAAACACTGCATTCTGGACATGACACAAAGGGGTTGATTTACTAATGGCAAATAGACTATGCACTTTGCAAGTGCAGTTGCAATCATTTTTGCCAGAGCTTAGTGCATGTGGTGAAGTTTCACTTTGTAAAGAATACCCAAACAGGTACAAGGAAAAATAAATTAAAAATGCTTGCACATGATTGTAGATGAAAATCAGCAGACCTTCACCACATTCACTAAGCTCTGGGGAAAATGAGTACAACTGCACTTTCAAAGTGCACAGTCTATTTACCTTTAGTAAATAAACGCCATAGAAATCTGTACCATGAAGAAAAATGCAGGTAACTGCACATAGTGTGAATGGACCTCAAAATATTATACATCGTTTTTCAGGGACAAATGGTTCCCCTTATATCAGTATCCCCCCTTACCTTAGTGTATTCAATCTGTGGAAGGTGGTCTGTGGTCACCAGAGTCCCCCCCATGTCAGAGTTCCTGGCATTACCCATGCAGGATTCCCCTTTACTTCAGGGTCCACAGTGTTCCCTTACATCAGAATTGTAAAGAGGAACTTTGTAGACTCTAATGTTAGGGGGAACTCTGCACTGGGTCATAATAATCCGACCTTCACGTATAAAGAGTGTAGCAGCATTCTCTACTTAGGTAGGTGCTAAAGTTAGAATTTTTGTGAGAGCAGGTAAATTTAAGCAGGTCTAGCTAGAAGCTAGGCCTGTTTGTTTTGATCTGTGTGGGCTGGGAGTGGCTCAGAGCAGCAGCTGTGACTCACAGGCAGCATCACTCCACAGTTACCTCCCTCTTGCTTCTAGAGGATTCTAGAGGAGCAGTCTAGTGTGTTTCAGGGAGCCCTGACCAATCCCTACTAGGACTGACAGGGGACAGGCCTCCTTAAATACTCAGGGTCAGCCCAGCTGGGGAGGAGTTGTTGGGTGGAAGAACTGAGGATGAAGTACTAGGCTGTTGGGGCCTTTGAGGGAACTCCCCAGTCTGGGGGGGTGACCTTGGGCCTGGGACTCAGGTGCAGGATGGATCTTTTCAAGAACGCATAGAAGATCTGAACAGGAGGCACAGAGAGGAGTCAGAGAGGACAGCAGGAGCAAGTACTACCCGGCAAGTCTTCAGGAGGGAACCACCGGTTTGCAGCCAGGAGGGCTGGGGAGTGACATGGGCAGTTGGGAGGACTGAGAGGAAACAGTCAGAGCTGGGTGTGGAGCCAGTGGAGGATTGCAATGTCACAGGCAATTAAGTCTGGCAGCTGCAATCAGAAGGGCCTGAAGATGGCTTACTGGGAGCAGTAGTCCACCATAGGACAGCTAGCACTAAAGACTTCCTATATCTAATTTTTGCTACATTAAAGTGACCCACGGTCCCTGCCTGCAGAAGGCAGTTGCTGAGGCCTGACTGAGTCAGGGTTGGGCCTAACCATGTGCTAGCTGTGCCTGGAGTAAGTGATGTGCTGGAGAGAGATAGTAACAGTCTGCAAGCAAGAGATGTGCTGGAGGAGATTGAACTAAGCCAAGTGTATATAGTTGTCCCAACTGATTGATATACAATCAGCCAATTGCTTGTTCTACTGGGCATGGCATATATACCTATTCCTATCCAAGTTCAAATCCCTCAATAAAGATACAAACAACCACATGAACTGTTCATTGTCTCAAAAGTGACTAGGAAGTGAATGCCAGGCTGGGCAGGGTGACAGGTGGGCCACAACTTTTAGCAGCTCTTACGGGGGTACAGCTACTATAGAAATATGTTTTTTCCTTTTGTTATACCTTAAACATGTTGCTAATCATACTAGCTACATGTTTGTAGCTTAAATATTGATACTTGCACTGAAAATGGTTATTTTGGCTAATTTGACTCTGTCAATAAATTTCTTGTGTCATGCCAGTAAATTTTACTTCAGGAGGTTGGCACCCCTGCTTCTGAGATATCTGGAGGCTCAAAATCCCCTAGGAATATACCCCTGCAATGGACTGGAATATATTCTCACTGTCTTAGGAGGCAAAGATGAGGCATGGTGATGACTAGACATGTGCAATTCGTTTAGTTCCAAATTCTTTCTTTAACAAATTTTAACAAATTTGTTAATTCCGAAATTTCCATATTTCCAAATTTTTCAATTTCCGAAACTTAGAATTTCGGAATTTAAGAATTTTGAATTTCCGAATTTTAAAATTTCCGAATTTCCGAAAATATGAAATTTCAGAAATTTGAAATTCGGAAATTTGAAATTCGGAAGTTTCAGAAAATGGAAATTTCAGAAATTGGAAGTTTCAGAAATTTGAAATTTTGGAAATTGCGAAATTTTGGAAATTAGTAAATTCCAAAATTTGGAAATTTGAAAATCCAAAAATAAGAATGAAAATCTGAAAATTCAAAAGAATGAAAATTCGAAAATTCAAAAACCAGAAAATCTTAAATAAAATCTAAATAATAATAACTATTAAATTATAGGTATTAGAATTTCCTTTCAAATTTGGCTGTTAGTGAATGTAACTTGTAAGAATTTATCTGAATGTACGTATTATCTGAAATAATGAATGCTATAGTTAGTTATTATTAGTTAGTTATTATTTAGAATTTTACTGATTTTCTTTCTTCTTTTCAGATTTTCAAATTTGTAATTTCAGAATTTCCGAATTCTGAAAATTTGAAAATTCAGAAATTCAGAATTTGAAAATTCAGAAATTCGGAATTCAAAAATTCAAAATTTGAAAATTCAAATTTGGGAAATTTGAAAATTCGGAAAACAGAAAATTCAGAAATTTGAAAATTCTGAATTCGGAAATTAAGAAATTTGAAAATCCGAATTTTCGGATTTCCGAATTCCGAATTTTCGACTCTCCGAATTTTTGAATTTCTGAAAAAAGCAAAAAAATGAATGAAACGAAAACTAACACATTTTTTTGTCAGTGCACATGTCTAGTGATGACACGTGCACCTCGTGCACCTCCCAAAAGTATGGAAGGTAAGTATTTTTTGTCTCTATTTTTTTTAGCAACATCTTTATTTTTAAATCAGCTTTGCAAGCAATTTGAGTTTGGTGGACAGGGGGCTTTCAATATAATGGGACTTCCATTTTCATGAAAAGTCAAGTTTAAATGGCAACAACAGTGGAATATGCCTGAACAGTGTTTATTAGTGCAGCAGCTTATAGTTTCCTTTGAGAAAAGGGGGGTTTTCAGGTAGAAGATAAGGAGCCAGAATGTTTTCACACCATAACTCAAGGTGCCAGAACAAGAACCTTTATATCACTAGATGTAATTGTCATGAATGCTAACAATTGAACAAAAGTAAAATTATCATGTTAAACCTAACTTGATAGTTTGGTGGTCTGGTTTACTATTCTATTCCTATTTTTCTAAACAATGCTTATTGCACGTTTCTGTCTCTCCCCCTCACCATAAGCTGTACACAATGGACTGAGCAGGTAAAATACTTTCTACTTAGGGAAAAGAATGCCTATCAGCATAGACGTTCTCCCAAGAAATTCCAGTCCATATGGAAATGTTGGCTTTATGTCCCAGGCTTGGCCTCTCCACAGCTTATTTTAGACAGATTATTAAAAATTTAAATTCCACTGATGTTTTATGGTTCTAACTGTGGATGACTTTACTTTTGTTCTGTAAAGTTGAACGTGCACCGAAGCATTACTCCTTCCTCGCTAACTGCTGACATTTTGAGTGCGTTTTTTGAGCTCTTATGTGACACTCCAACCAGCTGTTGTTCTATAGTATGTTATTAGTTTTTATTACTTTTACATTTTATTACAATCTAAGATGAGGGTCTTTTAACCCTGATGTACAATATTCATTGTATGACATGTAATACACTTGATGAATATTTGTAATCCTTTATATTATTAATATACTTTTTTCTTGATTAAAAAAAAAGTTTCTTAAATTGCACTTCAGAGGTACAATATATTTCCTGTTGTGCCTAGCCTGTGTGCACAGATCTGAACAACCAAAAAATTGACAGTTACTTACCGATAACTGTTTTTCTATAATATCTTCCAGGACGGCATAACCTGAGAGATGACTGGTCCACCTGACAGGAAACACAATCAACATACGAGGTTAAAAGGCCCCTCCCTTCCCCCCTGCACCTCATTTCTCCCAAAGTAATAGGTTATCCGGGTGACAGAGAGAAAGTCTTCCCGTAGTATTTATATTAAAACATGGGTGGGAAGTAGGCCTGCCGTCCTGGAAGATATCCTAGAAAAACAGTTATCGGTAAGTAACTGTCAATTTTCTCTAGTCATCTTCCAGGACGGCATAACCTGTGAGGATGGACAAGGAGTTCAAGGCCTAACTTAGGGCGGGACCACCGCTTGTAAGACCTTTCTTCCAAATGTCAGATCCTGGGGCGATAGCAGTTCCACTCTATAATGTTTCAAAAAGGTATCCTGCTTCCCCCAAGTGGCTGTGCGACAGACCTGTTCTATTGAGGCCCCAGCTTTCTCTGCCCAAGAGGCCGCCAAGGATCTCGTTGAGTGGGCTTTAAGGTCAGCTGATTCTGGGGAGCCTGCCTGTTCATAGGCCAATGCTATTGTCTGTCTAATCCACCTAGCCACAGTAGATTTAGATGCCTGCCCTCCCTTTCTAGGACCGCTAAATAAGACCAAAAGGTTATTCGACTTTCTGTAGTCCTTCACTCTATCCAAGTATGTCAACAGACATTTCGTGACATCTAAAAAATTAAATTTCTTCTCCTTCTCATTTTTTGGATTATCACAGAAGGAGGGCAAAATGATCTCCTGAGATCTATTAAACTTAGATGCAACCTTGGGAAGATATAATGGGTCTTGTCTTAGAACCACTCTATCCTCTAGTATCAACAGAAAAAGGCTCCTTAACTGACAGGGCCTGTAGGTCACTTACCCTTCTGGCCGTGGTTATGGCCAGAAAAAGGTAACTTAAGTGTCAAAAACTTAACTGAAATCTCCTGCGCTGGTTCAAAAGGCGCTTTCGTCAGTGCCTCCAAAACAAGTGTTAGGTTCCATGAAGGGAATACATTCATCCTGACAGGGGTTAACCTCTCCCTTGCCAGTAGAAATCTCTTAATCAGAGGCTCTAGTGCGAGCCACTGGTCCAAAAATACAGATAAGGCTGCTATCTGTACCCTCAGGGTGTTTCGGGAAATTCCCTGATCCACCCCTGCTTGTAAGAATTCCAGCACCACTGGTACCGAAGGGTAAGACACCTCCTTATCCCGGTACCTATGTGAAAAGCGATTCCAAACCTTAGAATAGATCCTCCTGGTGACCAGCTTCCTGCTGCCCAAGAGGGTCTCAATTACCCTATCAGAGCAACCCTTGCCTCTGAGGATCTCCCTCTCAAGAACCATGCTGTCAGACTGAAGAACCCCGGGTCACGGTGGAGGACTGGCCCTTGTAGGAGAAGATTTCGTCTGGCTGGAAGGCGGACCGGAGAGGAAAATTACCATTTTTTGAGAGTGGAAGACCACATCCTCTTTGGCCACCACTGGGCTATCAGGATCAGTCTGCATTCTGAGCAGGCCAACTTTTGTAGGACCCGTGGCATTAAGACTAGTGAATGGAAAGCGTATGCTAGATTGAAGTCCCAGTCCTGATACAGAGCGTCCACCCCTTGAGATCCCCCTTCTCTGTTAAGCGAGAAAAAACTATCCACTTTTTTGTTCCCTCTGTGGGCAAAAAGATCTATGTCTGGAATTCCAAACCTCTGACCTATCTGGAGAAAGACCTCCTGATTTAACTCCCATTCCCCCTAGAGGATGGGTTGCCGACTTAAGAAATCTGCCACCACATTGGCAGTTCCTCTTATGTGAACCGCCAATATGGACCGAAGATTTCCTTCGGCCCAATTTAGAATGTTCAGGGGTAGATTCAGTAGCTTCCTGGATCTGGTACCCCCCTGATGATTTAGGCAAGAGACAGTCGTTACATTGTCCGACAGGACTTGAATCTCTAAACCTTGAATCCTGTCTCCGACGGCTTTTAACGCTTGGCCCACCACTAGGAGTTTCCTGTGGTTGGAGGAGGCCCCCAACTGAGAAGGAGTCCAGGCACCCTGTGCCTGGATGTCCCCCAAGTGAGCGCCCCAACCCCAAGCGCTTGCATCGGTAGTGATTCTTGTGGGATGCCACTGGTCCCAAGGCTGACCCAACGTGAGCCTGTCCTGAACCAGCCATCAATCTAGGGAGAGCCTTACTCTTGTTGGAATGGACACTTTGTGGTCCAATGATTCCCTCATTTTGTCCCAGGAGGATAGAGGGAAGAACTGCAGCTCCCTGGAATGGAGCTGAGCCCAGGGGATCGCTGGAATACACAAGGTCATCAGACCTAATACCGTCATGATATGCCTGCGAGAGCACTGCGAGTTTCTGAGCTCCTGTATCCACCAGATATCCCAGAAACACCTTTATTTGGGATGGTGCCAGAGAAGATTTCTCTCTGTTCACTATCCAGCCCAAGGATTCCAGAGTGAAGATCACTCTGCCTACATCTACTTCCACCTGCTCTAGAGACAGCCCGTATACCAAAAGGTCATCTAGGTAGGGTATAAGGGACACCCCCTGTAGATGTAGGTAAGCTACAACTTTCGCCAGTACCTTTGTGAAGATCCTTGGGCTTGCAGTTAATCCAAAGGGAAGAGCTCGGAATTGCCAGTGTTGAATCCCTTTGCTCATAAGGACTGCGAATCTCAGCAGGGACTGGTGTTCCCTGGCAATCGGAATATGGAGGTAAGCATCCATCAGATCTATCGTGGCAAAAAACGCATCTTTTAATAGATGCCTGCGCACTGTGTGAATACTCTCTATCCGGAAGCTCTTTTGCCACAAAAACCTGTTCAGCTTCCTGAGGTTTAATATCAGGTGATATTTCCTGACGGTTTTTGAACGACAAAAACATGGGAGTAAAGTCCCTGGTAAAGCTCTTCCGGTGGAATGGGAACGATCACCTCTTGGAATGCCAGTCCCTGCAAGCTGTCCAACAGCCCTGCTGCCCTTGAAGTCTCCTTGGGGAGACGGGTCAGGAAGTTTTGAGGGGGAGGGGAGAGAAGTTCCAGACGATATCTCTCTGGCAAGATCTGCTAGATATAGGGGCTTTTGGAGATCCTGTTCAACTGAGGGACAAAGTGTCCCCTCTACCCTGACGCTGGTATCACTTAGACTGCTTGGTGGTATCTTTAGGTCCAGAAAAGAGCAGACTACCTTTTTGTGTGCTCATTCCCTTCCCCCACCTTTATTCACGTCCATTTTGGCTTTAAATTGACCCTGGTTAGAGGGGGGACAAAAAAACTTCCTGTCCCTCTCTCTTTTAGCTTTAACTGGGAACTTTTTACCTTTTTCTGCTGACCGTGACAGGACCTGATCAAGGCCAGGTCCAAAAAGTTGGGAACCCTCAAAAGACAATCTGCATAGCCATGATCTAGACATATGGTCCCCTTCCCATGACTTGACCCAGCCGGCCCTTCTTGCGGAGTTAAGGAGGGCCGCAGATTTAGCCGTGTTCTTGACAGATTCCACTGCAGCATCTGCTAAATATGCCACAGCCTTACCTATTATTTCTAGGGAATCTGTGACTTCCTTAGAATCACTCCCTCTAGAAACATGGTTGGAGAGCCTGCCTAACCACGCATCCACATTTCTTGCCACGCATGCTGACTCCAAGGCAGGAGCCATGGCTGCCATATTGGCATCCCACGTTCTTCGCAAAAACATCTCAGCCCTTCTGTCCATTTGGTCTTTTAAGCTGCCAGAGTCCTCAAAAGACAAGTCAGATTTCTTAGAGACCTGTGACAGGGCTGTGTCTAACTTGGGGGTCTTGAAAAACTTCTGCTTTTCTTCCTCCCCAAAGGGAAACCTTCTCTTCCAAGTCTTGAGTCTAAGAACCTTTCTTTTTGGGTCTTTCCACTGTCTCAAAATCACCTCCATTAGGGCTTGATGAACTGCAAATACCCTGGACTGAGGTTTTCCCAATCCCCTGTACATTTTATCCCGGAGGTTCTGGGATATCCTCAGAGACATAAATTGCCCTGAGTAACTGCCCCATGTCTTCCAAGGTAAAGTGGTGGCTACTAGCTCTAGGACTGTCACTATCCTGGCTAACAGAATCTGTGTTTTCCCCCTCCTCTAATGAGTCTTCCTCCGACTCCTCTGGGTCCTCAAACTCCTCAACTCCAGAAGTGACAGAGGATGGGGGTCTCTGCGAGGTTTTATGACCCCTGTCTGAGATACCTTCCTGAGAAGAAGTGCCTTCTCTAGAGCACAGGATTTCTCTGTCATCCGACCTCAGCACTTCCTTAGGTGCTATAACTGTTTTGAGAGATTGGAGGGTAGAAAGCATCTGTACTGTAAGGAAGTCCTTCATAACCTGTGAGGTTTCCTTACTTGACAGTTTATGTATGCACCTATAACAAAAAGGTTTAACATGGTCTTGTGGGAGCTTTTCATTACAGTTCCCACACCTTTTTGTTCTGGGGGGAGGGGGTTTTTTACCCCTAGCCTTGTGAACCCCTTGAGCAGAGCCACTAGGTTCTAAGGAGACGAAAAGACAGAACACCACTTAAATAGTCTTCAAGTCCTTTTTCCTGTGCCCCCCCCATGGCGTGAGTAAAACCCCTCTTACCCCACCACCCTCTAAACGGAAGAGGACTCATCACCTGTTGCCTCTTCCTGGGCTAAGGGTGCGACTGTGTCATCCTCTCTTTCCATACCAGCTCCTTGCCTGTTCCGTACCAGTCGGCAATCCGGGAGGAAGAGAAGAGAACACTGTGAGGCCTCTGCCTGTCTCTCCGGAGTCTTGTGGTGTCTGCTCCTCAGACGCCGGTGATGGGTGTCATTTTGTTGGAGGACCACCCTCGGAAGGGGGATTTGGCCTCTAGCGTTTCCGGATCCACCATTTTGGGGTGGACCGGAAGTGACAATGCCCGGAAACGGCACCATCTTGCTCCACCCGGCCAGAACGCTTACTCCTAACACAAGAGTATTACAGCTTTCATCATGGGACGGAGATCTCAAACAGCCCTGCCCAGCAACAATGGACACCCTGGGCCAATGTCCTCTGCCCCTTCAGCGGCCTGTACTCCAGCACGAGCTCCAGTTTCTTCAGCACCCCCTGTACCTGACTGGGTGGCATGAGGTATGTGCTCACAGGAGTTCTGGGATACCCCTCTGTACCCGGGAGGCTCCTTGCCAGGGAAGAACCTCTACCCCGGCCATTGGGGACTAGGCCCTGGCTGGACCCGCAGCCCTCCCCGGCTTTGGTGTCCAGCTCCCGGGGGGGGACAATACACTACTAGCTTCAGGTCTATTAAAAAAACAACAAACGTTTCGCTGCCGGGAAACACAATCAAGAACTGAGGTGCAGGGGGAAGGGAGGGGCCTTTTAACCTCGTATGTTGATTGTGTTTCCTGTCAGGTGGACCAGTCATCTCTCAGGTTATGCCGTCCTGGAAGATGACTAGAGAAATAATTTTAAAACCCTTTTACGCTGACCGTACGCAAATATGCATTCTTCGCTTGAAGGGTGATGCCTGCGGTTGGCTTTCTTGGGATAGCAACCGATGCGGCTAAAAGCCCCGCCCCCCGGCAACTTCTGCAGCTCTCCCGGGCAACCCAAGCAACCAGCCGATATGTCTGCCGGCTGGCAGAAGACCCAAATGAAGCCAGAATCGGCTTTGATCGGGTCTCCGATCTAGTAACCCGGAATAGATGTCATGACATCTAATAGCTGCCAATGGCGCCGAATTTAAAAAATCCCTAGTATTTCAAAATGCAGTTTTTGTCATTTTGAATACTTTTAAGTGCAAAGGAGGGATTTGGGGTTTTAAAGACTCCCGATCACTCCATAAAGATTGGAGGGTGGAGCCACACTGAGGGAAGATTATTTAATCATGCAGGTGTGAGAGTGCAGGCCCTAAGGCTGATACACAGACCAGGTAAGAGACAGACAGAGCATGAAAGTTTTACTGCAGATTCATGACATTAGGTTTGCAAAGCAGAGGAATTTTAGACAAGCGTGGTGTCTTCGGTCCATCCACTGCATCAAACCAAAAGATACAAAAAAATGTAAAAAAAATCCATATGAAAATAAAAATTGAAAAATAATGTAAAAACATAAAACAGAAAACTGCAACTGGGAAGCACCCACTCTGTAACAACCCAGGCCAGGAAATTTACACTGGATTGTATGGGAGGGATTGCAGTGCAAAGTGCTTGGACAAGGTGAGATTCAGACAACTGGACTTAAAAATGTTTGCAGTGTAGCTGTTGTTGCAGCTCTAGATGGCAGTTGATGCCAGCTGTGATCTGGAATGGCACTGTACAGCCACTGATCCAGCGGTGGTGCCGGGTTACTACAGAGCTGGCTGAGGACTGGATAGTCCCTAGCCATCTGTATGACCCTGGGAGGCCAGAAGCATTGTCATGACCTCACTTTTGGCTCTGGCAGATGTAAACACTTTTTCCCTAGAAAACAGAGATCAATGTTTTTTTTAATCTCATGCTTTCCACGGTAAGCCCTCATGCACACAGGCTGTTAAAATAACGTTATGAAAACGCCAGTATCTTTGCAGTGATTTTTTTTAACTTTTTTCAGCGTTTTTGCAATAGCGTTTTTTAGCGTTTTTGAGCGTTTTTGAGCGTTTTTCCGCGTTAGCGTTTTTTCGTTTTTTTTTTTCAATGGACCAAAAACGTTAAAAAACGTTGGTGAATGACGTTTTTGAGCGTTTTTGTGCGTTTTTGTGCGTTTTTCAGCGTTAGAGCGTTTTTACAGCTGAAAAACGTCTCTCAGAACCCACTGGTCCTGGGTTTTTTTTACAGCTTAAAAACGCCTATGCCACTTGCAGCTCAAAACTGCCTAGGTGGGCATGAAGCCATAGACTAACATAGACAGGCCTTTTTAAGCTGCAAAAAAAGCTCAAAAAAGCAGCTGTAAAAACGTCCGTGTGCATGAGGACTAAAGGCGATAACTGGGATCTCACCATAGAGAGGACCTGCCATGCTCTATTTCTATCACAAGAGATGTTTACATTTTGCATTCAAATTCATTAAAGTATATTTTTTTCCAAATAAATTGACCATACATATTCTTTAAACTTTTAAGACAATGCATTGTGGTACTGCAAAAAAAAAGGAAAGGAGCTATTGAACTGTTTTGCCAATTGGTACAGTTTTGAGAACTTTAACTTATTTAATTTTTCTGTCTTGTTTTGTTTTTTAGGGAAGCAAACTTTCTTGTTCTCTGGATCTGTTGTAGCTGCTATCTCCACAGTTCAGTTCAGGTCTACTGAACAAAAACTCAAGCATTGCAGCTAAATCTATATAAGAAGTCATTTTTTTTTTAAGTTGAAATGAATCAGAGGGTTCTTCCACTGTATTCAAGCCAAGCTAAATGTAAGTTAAAAAATTATATAGATATCCAGAATCTGTGATACCAGAACACAATGTAGTTGGTGCTGTCTGTGTTCCATTCATTTTCCAAGCATGTAACTTAAAGAGTGTATTATTTTTTTTTTTTTTTTCATTTCAACTACCGTGTTGATGTTTTTAGCTTTGTTAATTGTTCCTTATGGCAGTGCCCAGCTCCTCAAGCCCATTTTTTGACAATAGCTTACCTGTTATTTGAAAATGGACAGATTTAGTGTTAAGATTGCCCCTCTCCATAGACTTCAGGGAAGTTCTATGTTAACATAAAAAAAGAAGCTGCGCTATATAGTTATAGTGAGCAAAGAATAAAGTGACTTATAAGTAGGGATGAGCCGAACACCCCCCGGTTCGGTTCGCACCAGAACCTGCGAACGGACCGAAAGTTCGCACGAACGTTAGAACCCCATTGACGTCTATGGGACTCGAACGTTCGAAATCAAAAGTGCTCATTTTAAAGGCTAATTTGCATGGTATTGTCCTAAAAAGGGTTTGGGAACCCGGGTCCTACCCCAGGGGACAATGCAAAAAAAACTTTTAAAAGCGGCCGTTTTTTCGGGAGCAGTGATTTTAATGATGCTTAAAGTAAAAAAAAAAAAAGTGAAATATTCCTTTAAATATCGTACCTGAGGGGTGTCTATAGTATGCCTGTAAAGTGACGCGTGTTTCCCGTGTTTAGAACAGTCCCTGCACCAAATGTCATTTTTTAAAGGAAAAAATCTCATTTAAAACTGCTTGCGGGTTTAATGTAATGTAGGGTCCTGGCAATATGGATGAAAATCAGTGAGACAAACGGCATGGGTACCCCCCAGTCCATTACCAGGCCCCTTGGGTCTTGTATGGATATTAAGGGGAACCTCGCACCCAAATTAAAATAAGGAAAGGTGTGGGGCCACCAGGCCCTATATACTCTGAACAGCAGTATACAGGCTGTAGGTTTGTTGTTAAGTAGAATCTCTTTGTAATTTTGAACGGGTACATTTTTAACGTGTTTAGCTCCAGCCAAAAAATCTTTTTTAAGCTTTTTGGAAAACATAGGGAAGGGTTATCACCCCTGTGACATTTGTTTTGCTGTCTTTCCTCCTCTTCAGAAGATTTCACCTCACTTTTTGTCCCAATGGATTGGAAAGCATCGGTGGAAAGGAGAAATGTTTTTCCCATATTAACTCTTACAGGAGAGAATTTCCCTTCCTAGGGGTAGATTTATTCTCACTTCCTGTTGTCTCCTTCCGTTTGCAAGTAGGAGTCGTTTGTAAGTTAGTTGTTTGAAAGTAGGGTCCTGCCCTATATACTCAGCAGAAATTTGGGCCTTAGGTGTTGCTGTGGCCACAACACTGTAAGCCCTCACAGGGCTCTGCTGTGAAATATTAGATCAAGAATTGTAATTACATGCCCCTGTTGAACAGGAGCTGAAAAATGAGGCCTTAGGCACTGGTGCTGGTGCCACAACACTGCAACCCCTCACAGACACTCTAGTTGGAATGCAGGAACGAGCCCTGCTGCAAAGTATTGCATCAAAAATTGTAATTACACGCCCCTGTTAAACAAGGGCTGAAAAATTGGGCCTTAGGCACTGGTGCTGGTGCAACAACACTGCAACCCCTCACAGACACTCTAGTTGGAATGCAGGAACGAGCCCTGCTGCAAAGTATTACATCAAAAATCGTAATTACACGCCCCTGTTAAACAGGGGCTGAAAAATTGTGCCTTAGGCACTGGTGGTGGCACCCAGAACCAAAAATGTTCTTACAAGCTATCAGCGTGATGATTGAGGAGGAAGAGGATAATTACTCAGGGATAGTCACTCAGCATCAGCATAGGCAGTCTTTGAAGGGATCTGAGATTTCAAAAAAGATTATTCGGTTACATCAGCATCAGGTGCTTGGTAGCTGGTGGTGATCCAAGACTCATTCATTTTTATGAAGGTCAGTCGATCGACCGAGTCAGTGGACAGACGCACCCTGTGATCGGTTACCACGCCTCCAGCAGCACTGAATGTGCGTTCCGAAAGAACGCTGGATGCAGGACAGGCCAGTAGCTCAATTGCATACTGTGCAAGCTCTGGCCAGTGATCCATCCTCAAGACCCAGTAACCCAGAGGATTTTCGGTGGGAAAGGTGTCCAAGTCTGATCTTGCCCCTAGGTATTCCTGCACCATGTAAAACAGACGCTGGCGATGGTTGCTGGAACCGATCATACCTTGGGGCTGCGGACCAGAAAATTGTCTGAACGCATCGGTCAGACGGCCACCTTCTCCACCGCTCCTTCTTTGACTGACCGAAGCCTCAGCAACACGTTGTCCAGAAACAGGAGTTTGTAACCTCCCAGTCTCTGGGAACGCGTTGCACAGACCTTTCTGCAAGGCCTCCCGAAGATGTTTCATCCTCTGCTCCCTCTGCGATGGCAAGATAAGGTCCGCAACCTTACCCTTGTAACGTGGATCAAGGAGGGTTGCCAGCCAGTATTGGTCCTTCTCCTTGATACCACGAATACGAGGATCCTTACGCAGGCTTTGCAGGATCAGGGAGGCCATGCAGCGTAGGTTTGCTGAGGCATTCGGTCCGGAGTCCTCTGGGTCACTAAGGACGACATGGTCCGCAGCCACCTCCTCCCAGCCACGTACAAGTCCATGTGTTTCTTGGGACTGATCCCTTAAAGACTGCTGCTGATGCTGAGTGCCAGGCTCCACCTCCATACTGACATAATCTTCCTCCTCCTCCTCCTCCTCTTCCTCCTCGTCCTCTTCCTGTGTGATCGGCAGGAACACTGTCTGGATAAAGGGGGCCTTGAGAGCTAAGGAAGTCCTCCTCTTCCTGCCTCTGTTCTGCCTCAAGTGCCCTGTCCATTATTCCACGCAGCGTGTGCTCCAACAGGTGGACAAGGGGGACAGTGTCACTGATGCATGCACTGTCACTGCTCACCATCCTCGTGGCCTCCTCAAATGGTGACAGGACAGTGCATGCATCCCTGATCATGGCCCACTGGCGTGGGGAAAAAAAACCAAGCTCCCCTGACCCTGTCCTGGTGCCATAGTCGCACAGGTACTCATTGATGGCCCTCTGCTGCGTGTGCAGCCGCTGCAGCATGGCCAACGTTGAGTTCCACCTGGTGGGCATGTCACAGATTAGGCGGTTCTTGGGCAGGTTAAACTCCTTTTGGCGGTCCGTCAGCCGAGCACTGGCATTATATGACCGGCGGAAATGCACACAGACTTTCCTGGCCTGCCTCAGGACATCCTGTAAGCCCGGGTACCTGCCCAAGAACCGCTGCACCACCAAGTTAAGGACGTGAGCCAAACAGGGCACATGGGTCATTTGTCCCTTTCGGAGGGCAGAGAGGAGGTTGGTGCCATTGTCGCAAACCACCATTCCTGCCTTAAGTTGGCATGGCGTCAACCACCTCTGAACCTGCCCCTGCAGAGCTGACAGAACCTCTGCCCCAGTGTGGCTCCTGTCCCCCAAGCACACCAGCTCAAGCACCGCATGGCATCTTTTGGCCTGCGTACTTGCGTAGCCCCTTGAACGACTACGGAGCACCGCTGGTTCCGAGGAAGAGGCCATGGAGGAAGAAGAAGAGGAGGGGTGGAGGAGAGAGGTGTGTCACAATCATTAGCATTTTGGAGGCGTGGTGGCGGAACAACCTCCAACACTACTGCACCTTGTCCTGCATCCTTCCCAGCTGCCAGCAGAGTCACCCAATGCGCCGTGAAACTTAGGTAACGTCCCTGTCCATGCCTGCTGGACCATGAGTCAGCAGTAATATGCACCTTACCGCTGACCGCCCTGTCCAGCGAGGCATGGACATTGCCTTCCACATGCTGGTAGAGATCCGGAATCGCCTTCCGTGAGAAAAAGTGGCGTTTGGGTACCTGCCACTGAGGAACCGCACATTCCACAAACTCACGGAAGGGGGCAGAGTCTACCAACTGAAAAGGCAGCAGTTGAAGTGCTAGCAATTCAACCATTGGGCATGTGGATGGCTGGGAGCAAACTTCTTTCGGCGGTGCAGCAGCTGGGGCAGGGAAATTTGCCTGGTACAATCTGACGTCGGTGTACCAAAATCAGATTGCCCACAAGTACGTGGCTGTGACACACCTAATTCTACATCTTCATTCCTCTCAGTGCAGGTCTCAGAGAGGACTGAAGGTCTAGTGGGGTTGGAAATCTCAGCTGATGAGGAGCAAGCAGAGGTCCTCTTTGTTCTTTGGTGTGGGTCTTTTAGATACGCTTGCCAACGAACTGCATGGCAGGTCAACATATGTCTGGTCAAGCATGTGGTACCCAAGCGGGAGATGTTTTGGCCACGCGAGATACGCTTGAGACATATGTTGCAAATAGCAGCGGTGCGATCTGATGCACTCGTCTCAAAAAAGGCCCACACCAAAGAACTTTTTGAATAACGCGCAGAGACTGCAGCGCCCTGCACATGTGGAGCTTTGGGGTGTGATGCAGTCAATGTGCTGCCCTTAGGCTGGCCCCTGGAGGGCATCCTGCCTCGTTGGTGATGTGCCGCCTCCTCCTCCTCCTCCTCCTCCTCTCTCCTATCAGGCACCCACGTTGAGTCAGTGACCTCATCATCCCCTCCCTCCCCATCACTGGAGCAAACCTGGCAGTATGCTGCAGCAGGGGGAGCATGACTGCCAGATTGCTGTCCTTCTTGGCCACCCCCTCTGTCCGTGCTCGTGTTACTGTCTTCATCGAGCTCAGTATCATCATCAGAGCCTTCCAAACGCTGGGCATCCTCCTGGAGCATGTACCCAACACTGTGGTCAAACAGTTCGAGGGACTCCTCAGGAGGACATGGTGGGGCTAGGGAAGGAGTCACTGATGACATTGAGCCGAGGGAAGAGGCCGCTGCTTTGCCAGACAAAGTACCCTGGGCATGGGTGAGAGAGGATGAGGAGGATGAGGACGGCTTGGTCATCCACTCGACCAAGTCTTCCGCATGTTGCGGCTCAACATGGCCAGCTGCCGAAAAAAAGGCCAAGCGTGTCCCATGGCCACGTGCTGATGAGGATGCACCGTCTCCACGACCAGCACTAGACACAGAGCCTGCTTGCCCTCTCTTATTGGCTTGTGACTGTCTGCCTCTCCTTCTTGGCCTTCCAGAAATACTAATGGCCTGTAGCTGCACTAAGCTGGGATATATATATATATATATATATATATATATATATATGTACTGATACTGCAGCTAGCAAAATCAACTGCCTGCCTGTAGTATGAGAACACCACCAACCTTCTACAGGTAGCTTTAGCTGAACACTGTGAGGTGGACGCACCCCACTAACTTGTAGGTTTAGCAGAACACTGTGAGCAGGACACACTGCACTAACTGTAAATAGTCTAGCTGCCTGACTGTGGTACTAATAGGATCAAAAGTACACCAGCAATTTTCTTCAGGTAGCTGTATTTACTGTAACAAGACAAGCCTGCCTGTCAGTAAGAAGATAACAGAAACGGATCTAGCTGAACACTGTGAGCAGGACACACCCCACTAGCTTGTAGGTTTAGCTGAACACTGTGAGGTGGACGCACCCCACTAATTTGTAGGTTTAGCTGAACACTGTGAGCAGGACGCACCCCACTAACTTGTAGGTTTAGCAGAACACTGTGAGTAGGACGCACTGCACTAACTGTAAATAGTCTAGCTGTCTGACTGTGGTACTAATAGGATCAAAAGAACATCAGTAATTTTCTTTAAAATACTGTAACAAGACAAGCCTGCCTGTCAGTAAGAAGATAACAGGAACGGATCTAGCTGAACACTGTGAGCAGGACGCACCCCACTAGCTTGTAGGTTTAGCTGAACACTGTGAGGTGGACGCACCCCACTAACTTGTAGGTTTAGCTAAACACTGTGAGCAGGACGCACCCCACTAACTTGTAGGTTTAGCAGAACACTGTGAGCAGGACGCACTGCACTAACTGTAAATAGTCTAGCTGCCTGACTGTGGTACTAATAGGATCAAAAGAACACCAGCAATTTTCTTTAAAATACTGTAACAAGACAAGCCTGCCTGTCAGTAAGAAGATAACAGGAACGGATCTAGCTGAACACTGTGAGCAGGACGCACCCCACTAGCTTGTAGGTTTAGCTGAACACTGTGAGGTGGACGCACCCCACTAACTTGTAGGTTTAGCTGAACACTGTGAGCAGGACGCACCCCACTAACTTGTAGGTTTAGCAGAACACTGTGAGCAGGACGCACTGCACTAACTGTAAATAGTCTAGCTGCCTGACTGTGGTACTAATAGGATCAAAAGAACACCAGCAATTTTCTTCAGGTAGCTGTATTTACTGTAACAAGACAAGCCTGCCTGTCAGTAAGAAGATAACAGGAACGGATCTAGCTGAACACTGTGAGCAGGACGCACCCCACTAGCTTGTAGGTTTAGCTGAACACTGTGAGGTGGACGCACCCCACTAACTTGTAGGTTTAGCTGAACACTGTGAGCAGGACGCACCCCACTAACTTGTAGGTTTAGCAGAACACTGTGAGCAGGACGCACTGCACTAACTGTAAATAGTCTAGCTGCCTGACTGTGGTACTAATAGGATCAAAAGAACACCAGCAATTTTCTTCAGGTAGCTGTATTTACTGTAACAAGACAAGCCTGCCTGTCAGTAAGAAGATAACAGAAACGGATCTAGCTGAACACTGTGAGCAGGACGCACCCCACTAGCTTGTAGGTTTAGCTGAACACTGTGAGCAGGACGCACTGCACTAACTGTAAATAGTCTAGCTGCCTGACTGTGGTACTAATAGGATCAAAAGAACACCAGCAATTTTCTTCAGGTAGCTGTATTTACTGTAACAAGACAAGCCTGCCTGTCAGTAAGAAGATAACAGAAACGGATCTAGCTGAACACTGTGAGCAGGACGCACCCCACTAGCTTGTAGGTTTAGCTGAACACTGTGAGGTGGACGCACCCCACTAACTTGTAGGTTTAGCTGAACACTGTGAGCAGGACGCACCCCACTTACTTGTAGGTTTAGCAGAACACTGTGGGCAGGACGCACTGCACTAACTGTAAATAGTCTAGCTGCCTGACTGTGGTACTAATAGGATCAAAAGAACACCAGTAATTTTCTTTAAAATACTGTAACAAGACAAGCCTGCCTGTCAGTAAGAAGATAACAGGAACGGATCTAGCTGAACACTGTGAGCAGGACGCACTGCACTAAATGTAAATAGTCTAGCTGCCTGACTGTGGTACTAATAGGATCAAAAGAACACCAGTAATTTTCTTCAAAATACTGTAACAAGACAAGCCTGCCTGTCAGTAGGAATATAAAAGGAACGGATCTAGCTGAACACTGTGAGCAGGACGCACTGCACTAAATGTAAATAGTCTAGAAGATAACAGGAACGGATCTAGCTAAACTGAATACAGTGTATATATATATATATATGCAACACCTGGGATGCATATATATACACAATACGCTTTAAGTGCAGCTAACTGACTGACTGTCCTGCCTAATCTAGCTAACTCAAATGAAATGACACTGTCTCTCTCTCTCTCTAAGCACACCGGAACACACTGCACAGGGCCGCCGTGCAGGCGGCCTTATATAGTGTGGGGCGTGTACTAAATCCCCTGAGCCATAATTGGCCAAAGCCTCCTTGGCTTTGGCCAATTATGGCTCTCTGTTAAGGCGGCGCTGTGATTGGCCAAGCATGCGGGTCATAGTGCATGCTTGGCCAATCATCAGCAAGCAATGCACTGCGATGCCGCAGTGAATTATGGGCCGTGACGCGCCACACGAATTTGGCGCGAACGGCCCATATCGTTCGCAATTCGGCGAACGATCGAACAGCCGATGTTCGAGTCGAACATGGGTTCGACTCGAACACGAAGCTCATCCCTACTTATAAGTGATATTTCTGGAGAAATGGAGAAATGAAAACTCCGTATAACCCACTAATACATAAATACTATACCTAATCACCAGTGAAATGTGCAAAAAATAATTAATGAAAAACAAATGAAAATTGCAAAAGTTCTCCAAAATGATCCAATCCACTCTGATGGGCTATTAAAAAGAAGCTCCACTGAATATACAGTTCATAATGGTATTTCAAGTGATGATTCCTCAACCCTCTATTCAGTAATGACATGCGGCCACAACACCAAAGAAGATGTGACAGGGTACGACAGGAAAGTTCCTCCACCAGTAATAATACTACCGCTTACCAGCTTGTTAGATCTCTTGTTTAAGGAGATCGCAAGTGCCTGTGGCTTTTATCCCCAGCCCCGGGTCTTTTGTGCTTGGATAGCTAGATGTTCCCAGACTCACTGCTCAGGGTATCCTCTGTACAACGGATGTTCACTCATTCCCCATGAAAGGACATAATGGCTTCCATAGTGTAACTCATTTAAAAACATTTATCAAAAATAAACAGTAATGCACTTACAATTTCGCTGTAGATATATAGCGTTTTCAGATAAAAACCGAGCCGGCCGGCTCTCAATAGCTGCCCATTGCTTCTGGGACTAGCGCGGTATGTAGTGACGTCAGCATGCCGCTCCTCCCTATGCCGTTTTGTCACAGATGATGTCTTCCAGGGGCAGGGGTTACACTATGGAAGCCTTTATGTCCTTACATGGGGAATGAGCGAACATCAGTTGTACAGAGGATACCCTGAGCAGAGAGTCTGGGAACATCTAGCTATCCAAGCACAAAGACCTGAGACTGGGGATAAAAGCCACAGGCACTTGCGATCTCCTTAAACAAGAGATCTAACAAGCTGGTAAGCGGCAGTATTATTACTGGTGGAGGAACTTTCCTGTCGCACCCTGTCACGTCTTCTTTGGTGTTGTGGTCGCATGTCACTACTAAATAGAGGGTTGAGGAATCATCACTTGAAATACCATTATGAACTATATATTCAGTGGAGCTTCTTTTTAATAGCCCATCGGAGTGGATTGGATCTTTTTGGAGAACTTTTGCAATTTTCATTTGTTTTTCATTAATTATTTTTTGCACATTGCACTTGTGATTACGTATAATATTTATGTATTAGTGGGTTATACAAAGTTTTCATATCTTCATTTATCCAGATATATCACTTATAAATCACTTTATTCTTTGATCACTATAACTATATAGCGCAGCTTCTTTTTTTTTTTTTTTTATATTCTTTTTTTTTTTGTTATATTTAGTGTGTGTGTCTCACATTATAGTTGCAGCTTTTTTCAATTGATTTATTAGGATAGCGCAGTAATATTACCTTTTCAAGTTCTATGTTAAGTTGGAGTTTTGCAAATTTCAATTCCCCCACACAGATTCGCTCATTCCTAGCAGTGATCAACCCTTCTTATGTCAGATGGGACATGGCAAACAAAGAAAGTGTCATAAATGGAACTTTATATTGTGTGTAGTATGAATAACCTAGGGACAGGCCTCTCTAGTCCAAAGGCAGGCTGCTATTATGGAATTACTGTAATGCTGCCTTTGCTGGACATACTCAGTGTGTGAGTTTAGGGTTGAACTATTGGCTAATTTTCTGTTCAGTTAAACTCTTGTGTGCTGTTAGCTCTAGTTCTACTATGTTAGACTGGAAATCTAGCACATGCACCGTATTTAATGGCAACTCTTACCTGTAAGCTATGGTTTTGTTAGTTTTATCTGCATTACTGTTGATCTTGGTGTCTATACATGTTCACTGTATTCAAAACTAAATGTTAATGGCCAGCCCAATTTAAAATTGTTTCAGTTTTGACCATAGTAGCGAGAGATTAGAATAAGTGCCAGCCTTGCATGACTATTGGCTTTAGGTTTTTGGCAGAAATTACGCTTTAAATCTGAAAATTCATGCAAGGAGTAGAAGCTAGCTGCTTATGACTTCATTCACTAATCAGATTTGAACCTAGGGACCTCGTCTCTAAGCCCTCGTTCAGACTGAGGGTGGGTTTGAAATTGTACAAGTTCACCTGAACTCGCACGATTTCAAACCCACATTACATTGCAAGTTTGGGGGCGATTTGAAAGACATCTGTGTGGGTTCATGCACAGATGTCTATTGAAGTCGTCAAAAGTAGTGCAGGAACTAAGTTGGCGTCGCTCCAATTGGGACAGTGCTGTTTGCGGCAATAGGCTGGGATTTAGCATGCGATTTGACACGTCAGATCGCTCTGAGGCTTAACATGTGATTGGCTTATTTTATTAGCTGTTGCAGGGATCTTTCACCAGTTTTATTTGTATATCAGTTGCCTTTTAAAGCTTATCCAAACCCAAGGACAAAAATGCATATTTTGCAGCTTATCAGTCCTTCAGTCCTTTTATGTAGTGGCTGCATTAGTGTCCTTTGTTTAGGATGTATTTACTTTATTTCCATCTCATAATTCTGCCGGTAACACACTTCTTGTCCTAGGGTGACGACACTTACTCATTGTACTGTATATGGAAGAACCGCATTGTCACCCTAGAACAGAACTACAGAACACATCTCCCTCTCCTCATCTCCATAACATAGAACAACATGAATGGAACAATGCTAATAGCAGTGCAGCAGAGCCAGAGAACACAGGTTGTAATCAATGAGTGAGATTGATCAACAGGTGTTTTTATTCACTTATCAAACATATATAACACAATACTTTGATGGAATACAAAACAGACCATTATGGAGCAAACAACAGAGGTTCATTATTATGGTTTGCATACACTTTAATGATAATAGTCTATGCTGACTACTCATGCACTATTGATGACATTTGTTCATGAGGTCAGCTTGGTGATGTATGTGACACAACAGCTGTCACTTGATTAAAGATGCCCCATGGATCCTTTTACACAAATGTGAATCTCTGTCTCTAAAGATTTGACTGTAAGTCTCTTTCCATTAAAGTGTTACTAAACCCATAACAGTAAAATCAGTCTGTATATGCACTAAAGCATGCTTGGTATACTCACTGTGGAACCTAGGGGGTTAATCCTCTACATTGTGTATAAAGGCTGTGGGATCCTGTCTCCTCTGATCCTTCTCTTCTTCCACTGACTCCAATCTATCTCCTGATAAAACAGAGGATAGGGGACAAGCTACACATGCTCAGTTTGTTGTGTAATGCTAGAGAGTTTTTTTTTCTTGGGACAGTGCATGTGATCAGCACAGGGCCAATCAGCACTATCCAGACAGAGGAGTCATGGGTCCTGCATCCTTATAGAACAATCAGGGGAAAATGAAAACTCCTCCTACAAGCTTTAACCAGACACTGATACAAGTCACAAGACTGGTGCTGATGAAAAAGGGTAATTAGCAGTTTTTTTTTTTTTACAAAAACTATTGCATTTCCATGTTCTGTGTACTGTTACATAGTTACATAGTTAGTCAGGTTAAAAAAAGACACAAGTCCATCCAGGGCTTTTTTCAGCAGGAACATGGGGGAACGTAGTTCCGGCACCTCCAGCACTGACTGTATGTAATGGTAAGGGGTGCTGGGGTGTGCTGCATGGTCTATTTTTGCAGGAGGGTCTATTGTTGCTGGTGGGGACCTATTGTTGCAGGGGCTGGGCCCTATATTACTTGGGGGTCAGTTATTGCTGAGAGAGATCTACTGTTAAAGCATGGGTCTATTGTTGATCTGTTGTTGCTGCTGGGGGGGGGGGGGGTTGCTTCGGGTGGTCCATTGTTGTTGGGGGGTCTATTGTTACTGGTTACAGTGGACCTATTTTACTACTTTTTCTGTTATCATTAACACATTCCATACAAATTACTCTTCAGCACAAAATACTTGGTTCTGTATTCTCTAAAAGGGCAGTATGGGAGGTGCGTAGAGGGTGGAACCAAGAAATGGTGCTCGGAGGTGGGTAGGGGGCGGAGAAAAGGAGGAATTCCTGCACCTTTTTCTCTGAGAAAAAAAGCGGAGTCCATCTAGTTCAACCAAAAAAAGAAAAATCCCATGTACACAATCCTATACCCACAGTCGATCCAGAGGAAGGTGAAAACCCTCAGCAAAACATGATCCAATTTGCTACAGCAGGGTAAACAATTCCTTCCTGAGGCAATTGGATGTTCCCTGGATCAACTTTAGCTATAAACGTTAGTACCCAGTTATACTATGTATGCCTAGGAAAGAATCAAGGCCTTTTTTATGTTTCAATAGTTTTTATTAAAGCTTTACAATACAAAGAACAACGATCTCGACTTATCATTATATATGATACAACATGTTTAGCGAGTCATACATTGAAATTTATAATATACTTGAAGATTCCTCTTCTTGTAGCTTACTCGGACCATTATCGTCTCCTGATGTTAACTGTAATATTTTTACTTAGATAAGTGTGGTTTATATGCCTTTATCAATTGAAAATTTGAAACTGAGCTCTGTACCATAGTATCAATGACCTAAAGTATATTTCCAATCCTAGACCCTAACGTCTGTTCCACCCACTGGGAAGAACCAGCTCCTTGTCTGACTATTGGGGGAATGTTGGTAATGGTCCATCGAGGATGAATTAGACAAACAACATAATAAATGAAACAAAAATTGAAACCCAATATTTAAAAATTATTAAAAGGGGGGGGGATAGGACAAAGTAGTAAAAGGGTGCAGAGGAGAGGGCAGTGAAGGGAAAGTTAAGGGTGGGGGGGAGAACTGCGGCTCCATGCCCAGGAACCCATTTCTTGTGAATAGGTCTAGTTTGTGAGTGTCCTGGGGTCACCTGTCAGGTATCTAGTCCATGGATCCCATACTTTGTGAAACAATTTCATCTTATCTTGTGCTATAGCCGTTAACCTTTCATTCAACATAAGCCACGACATTTTGTGTTTAAGCTGGTCAAATGGCAGGGCAGCGGATCTCAACTGTCTGGCTATAGTTATTTTAGCTGAAATAAATATAAATGTAAGAAGTCGTCTTTGGACTCTGGAGGCTTCCGCTATCATGCCACCCAGGAGTGCGTGTTTTGCTGATTTCGTCAGGTTAATCTGAGTAAGAGTATATATAAAATTGTAAACCCTGATCCAAAATCTCCTGACCTTGGGGCATGTCCACCATATGTGATAGGTGGATCCTACTTGGCCACATCCCCTAAAGCACTTAGAGGTGGCTCCGGGTACAAAGGTGGCCAGTCTAGCCAGTACCATATACCATCTCAATAAGACCTTATAGTTAGCTTCGATAATAGAGGTAATTGATGAGCGATAGAGATGCTGTTTCTGATATCATGTGCCATTCCTACAGGTCAAGAGTTTCCTGAAAATCTTGTTCCCATTGGATCATGTAGCTCAGTTTCCTCAAAACATATATCAATATTGTATATATAGCAGGTATGTGACCTCTAATGTTATCATATTGTCTACATAAATGTTCCATGGGAGTTAATGTCATTAAATCGCCCTTACGAGCTAGAGTTTGTACATAATGGTGCAGTTGAGTGTATCTATAGCATTCAGCAGGATGGCATTTGGTATTTGTCTATCAAAGATCGTTCGGATAGCATATCTTTCTGGTCACAAAGATCGGCTATTCATATTAGGCCCTTGTAGGTCCACCATTCGAATATATGGGGGCGGGGGGGCCCGGGGTGAACTCTCTATTTTTCAATAGAGGTGCTAGTGGATTGTGAGGTGACTTTAATTTCTGAGTCCTTGAGAGTCTATCCCATATTTCTAACGAGAAGGAGAGAGTAGGACATAATGTGAGCGGTCTTTCTTTCATTGGGAGCCCCATAATATGAGAGACTGGTTCAGGGCGACAATAATAGGATTCCATAGTCATCCATATTTCATGGGGTTGTTGGGAGTGAAACCTAGTAAGTTGGGCCAATTGGGCTGCGTAGAAGTATTTCTGTAAGTCAGGCAGGCCAAGTCCCCCTTTCTGTTTTGGAGTGTAAATTGTACCTTTGTCCACCCTAGGCCTCTTATCTCTCCAGATAAACTGGAGTATTTTGTTTTGTTTGGAGGTCCTATCGAACCAATGTCACAGGTATGGCGCAAAATAAATACAGTACCCTCGGTAACACATTCATTTTTATTGAGTGTAGTCTGCCGAACCACGATGGGGGGTATATCTGCCATCTAGCTAGATCCTCAGTCAATCGTTTAAATAGGGCAGGGTAATTTCTTTTATATAACATTTGAATTGATGAGGTCAACTGTATGCCAAGGTATGGAAGAGCCTCAGGCTCCCACATAAATTGGTAGGACTGTTCCGGCGTTTTCTGAGTGGAACTCAGCAATGAGAGGTCCAATGCCCTGGATTTGCTATGGTTAATTTTTAACCTTGAGATATCAGAAAATGGTTGTAATATTCCATATAAGTTGGGGAGGGAAGTGATCGGTGATGACAGAGTCAGCAGTAGGTCGTCGGCAAAGAGTAGGCATTTATGTTCATAGTCTCCACAGGCGATCCCTCTGATATCTTGGCATGTGCGAATAATTATAGCTAGGGGCTCTATTGCTAGAGCGAATAACAGCGGGGATAATGGGCATCCCTGCCTAGTACCTCTCCTAATAGTAAGGGGTTGGGAAGAGTACCCCCTCAGCATTAATGATGTTGATGGGGTGTCATACAGCATCCAAAGGAGGGCCAGAAAGCGCTCGCTAAATCCAAAGCGACGTAATACGTCAAACAGATAATCCCAGGATAGGGAATGGAACGCTTTCTGGATGTCCAATGAAAGCAACATTCCCTGTCTAGGTCCCTTGCAGTCCCAGTCAGACTGGACCACTGAAATTAGGTCTGTTATCCTGCGGGTTTGATCTGATGTCTGTCGGTTTGGGACAAAACCAGCCTGGTCTGAGTGAATATAGTGTGGGAAGAAAGTACTTAATCGAAGGGTTAATATTTTTAGGTCTGTATTTATTAAAGAAATCTGACGGTAATTAGCACAATCCCCGTGATCCTTCCTGGTTTCGGTATTACATTCAGGTAAGCTACATTCCCGTAATTGGGTATTTTATTTCCCCGCCTAAGGTCATTAAAATAAGAGCATAAGTGGGGTGCAAGTATTTCTTGGTACTTTCTATAGTAGTGACCGGAAAAGCCATCCGGCCCTGGCGCTTTAGAGGGATGGATGGTTTTGATTGCCATTTTAATCTCTAATTCTGTAAGATCCTTGTCCATCAGTTCCTTGTGGGCTTGTGCCAGTTTGGGCAGTTGGATTTCACAAAAGAACATTTCGGCCTTAGATGGCTCATATTTAGTCGGTGGGCTATACAGTCTAGCGTAAAATTTATGGAATTCCTTGAGAATTAGTTCAGGGTTTCAAGGCCTTTTTTAAAGCAATCTACTGAGCTGGCTAGAACCATCTCTGGAGGGAGTCTTTTCCACATTTTCAGAGCTCTTACTGTGAAGAAACCTTTCCGTATTTGGAGATTAAATCTCTTTTCCTCTAGACGTAAAGCATGCCCCCTTGTCCTCTGTGATGACCTTATAGTGAATAACTCAACACCAAGTTCACTATATGGACATCTTATATATTTATACAGGTTGATCATATCCCCCTTAACCTCCTCTTCTCAAGAGAGAATAAATTCAGTTCCTCCAATCTTTCCTCATAGCTGAGCTCCTCCATGTCTCTTATCAGTTTGGCTGCCCTTCTATTCACTTTCTTAAGTTCCCTGATATCTTTTTTGAGAACTGGTGCCCAAAACTGAACTGCATATTCCAGATGAGGTCTTACTAATGATTTGTACGGGGGCAAAATTATATCTCTCTCTCTGGGGTCCATACCTATCCTAATGCAAGAATGGACTTTGCTCGCTTTGGAAACCACAGCTTGACATTGCATGCTATTATTAAGCTTATGATCTACCAGAACACCCAGGTCCTTCTCCACAATGGATTTCCCCAGTATGCATGATGCATGCATATTCATAGCCCCCAAGTGCATAACGTTACACTTATCAACATTAAACTTTATTTGCCACACAGTTGCCCAATGAAACAGTGTATTGAGGTTTGCTTGTAAGTTGGAGACATCCTGTAAAGACATTATTCCACTGCAAAGCTTGGTGTAATCTGCAAACACTGAAATAGTACTTTTAATCCCAGACCCTATATCATTTAAAAAGATATAAAAAAGTAAGGGTCCCAACACTGAACCTTGGGGTACACCACTGATAACCTTAGACCATTCAGAGTATGAATCATTAAACACTACTATATTAATTCTGTCTTTTAGCCAGTTTTCCTTCTATTTACAAACTGATCTTTCTAAGCCTGTAGATTCTATCTTACACATTAGCCGTGTGTGGAGAACTGTGTTGAACGCTTTTGCAAAATTCAAGTACTGTAAACTACGTCCACAGCCAACCCCCTGTGCAAGGTTTTACTTCACCTCTTCGTAAAAAGAAATCAGGTTTGTTTGACAACTTCTGTCTTTCCTAAATCCATGCTGTCTGTTACTTAGAATATTATTTTACAGTAAGAACTCATCTATGTGGTCTTTTATTAAACTCTCCAGTATCTTCCTGACTATAGAAGTTAAACGAACTGGTCTATAGTTACATGGTAAAGACTTTGATCCCTTTTTAAACATAGGCACCACAATGGCCTGACTCCAATCCAGTGGTACCATTCCAGTCATTAACGAGTCCCTAGAAATAATGGCTTTGAAATGACAGAGCTCAATTCTTTTAGGATCCATGGGTGGATGTCATCTGGTACAGGTGCTTTATTCACCTTGATTCTGTCTAAATATTTCTGGACCAAATCACTTTGGAGCCATTGTGGATTATTTGGGGCTGTGCCAATACCATCCCCATTATGGACATGAGCTCCCCCATGCTCCTTTGTATACACAGATCTGAAGAAAGTATTTAATACATTTGCCTTCTCTTTGTACCCAGTCACCCACTCCAGATTATTTTGTAAAGTGCCTACATGCTCAGACCTGACATTTTTTTACTATTAATATATTTGAAAAATTTTTTGAAGTTTGTCCTACTATCTTTTGCAATCTCTGGTTCATTTTGAATTTTTGTGTCCTTGATTTCCTTATTACATATTCTGTTATATTTGTAATATTTAAATGATAATGGTGTTCCTTAATTTTTATATTTTTTAAAAACTATTTTCTTATTATTTATAGCTTTTTTAACTTTGGCTGTGAGCCACATACTGTGGGAGACCAGATATAGTGAATGCAGGGTCCTGGGTTTAGTAACACTTTATGTTCAGGAATCTGTCATATTAACTGATATGGGCAGCATGCTTATGGAAGAAGTTATGTGTAAATGCATGCTACAGTAAAGAGATGCGCTGTCCAGCTGCTGAAGCTGCATGCTAAGCTTAATTTACTGTAACAACATCAGAATATGTGGCTATACACTGCAAGTGATACATATGCATTTATTTAATTGCAAAGTATATATTAAGAACTATGCTGTCAGACAACAGACAAAAGATCTCCATGGCATCTATTGATTTTTTACAAAGATGTCATGGTAAAGGTAGTTGACTTTTAGACAATGTTACCTAGAGATGTTAAAATTTATAGAATAATACCATATAAAAGCAATTCAAAAGGCTGCAACTTTTACATTTAGACAGCACATGCACTTTTCTGATATACAGAGAATGCTTCATGCCACACCCTGCCTAATGAAGCTTACAATCTAGTTTTCTTACCACTGTCATACCAACAAATATGGCAGAGCCAGCTTGGGTGGAAGCCAGTTAACCCTCCAACATTTTTAGATTGTAGGAAAAAACCCATACAGAAAGAAGTCCCTTAAAAAGCATTAACAAATTACAGTACAATCAAGATCGCAGTGCTAAATCTCACATTCAAATTGTGAAAAAGTAATAAGAGTAACAAAGTTCAAATCTTAAAAAGATTTCTTAAAAGCTATTGGTAGGATCTTTAAAGTGGTTGTAAATGCAAAAGATTGTTTAGCCCTAATGCATACTCTGCAATCAAGTAAAAACCTTCACAATAGCAGTGCCCCCAGCCCCCCATAGTCTTGTATCTATCCAGTGCTGTGGCCGGCTTCAGTTCTTCTTTCGCTTTCTATCTTCTTTAACAGTATTTTTATTCAAAAAATTCAAGCAATATCACATATAAACTATATTGTAGAATTTATAAAATAAAAAAAATCGTAAGTAAAAGCTAACTAGTATACAAATGTTATGCAGTAGGATATCAATACAGGATGTATAAGTATATCATGGTCATTACTTACAATTGGTCATTTAATTGCCATTCCTAATCCTTCAGGTGTTCATATCTCTTTCCCTTCTCTTACAAGCGTCACTAAGAGCCATTGGCTCCTGCTGCTGTTAGTCAAATCATGTGAGGAGGGAATGGAGGACGGGGGCTGAGCTTGGGATTGAGCCCACATGTCTGCCTCCATAACAAGATGCTTGCTATGGGGGAAGACACAGAAGAAGAGGAGTCAAGATCCCCGGTGGGGGACCCCAGGTTCAGGGGCCACGCTATGCAATATTATTGTACAGAGCAGGTAATTATAACAGGTTTATTATTTTAAGGTTTATTATTTTAAGAAAAAAAAATAACATCTTTTACAACTACTTTAAAATCTTTCAACTTGGCAAATAAAAGCTGTTGGAAAATCCAGATAACCCAGTTGGAAATCAAACTGCTTAACCACTTGCCGACCGCCTAAGGCAGATATACTGCGGCAGAATGGCACGGGCAGGCAAAATCACGTACCCCCCCGGTGCCCGATGCATTCGGCATTGTTAGGGGAGCGATCCGTGCTGAGGGGGAGGCCACTCATTCGTGGCCACCCCCTCGCAATCGCTCCCAACGAATTACAATCTTCCTCTGCCTCTGTAATGTAAACAGAGGCAGAGGAAGTGATGTCATCTCTCTTCGTGTCGGTCTTTTCATTCCGGTGCCAAGGAGAGAAGACATCCAAGTAAGTGCACCAACATTACACTAACAGTAGAACACTCTAGGCACACATTTCACCCCCCAGTCACCCCCCTATCACCCCCCTGCACCCCCTGTCACAGTGACACCAATAGCAGTTTTTTTTCTGATTATTGCATTGGTGTCATTTTGTGACAGTTATAAGTGGTAGGGCAGTTAGTGTTAGGCCCCTTTAGGTCTAGGGTACCCCCCTAACCCCCCAATAAAGTTTTAACCCCCTTGATCACCCCCCGTCACCAGTGTCACTAAGCAATCTTTTTTCTGATCGCTGTATTAGTGTCACAGGTGACGCTAGTTAGGGAGGTAAGTATTTAGGTTCGCCGTCAGCGCTTTATAGTGTCAGGGACCCCCATATACTACCTAGTAAAGGTTTTAACCCCCTGATTGCCCCCTAGTTAACCCTTTCACCAGTGATCACCGTATAACTGTTACGGGTGACGCTGGTTAGTTAGTTTGTTTTTTATAGTTTCAGGGCACTTATTCAGGGCATTTATTACCTAATAAAGGTTTAACCCCCTGATGGCCCAGCATTGATATAAGTTAGGTTTTAGGGTCAGATAGGATCTGCGTCGCCCCAGGCAGCGTCAGGTTAGTGCCAGTACCGATAACACTCACGCACGCAGCATACACCTCCTTTAGTGGTATAGTATCTGAACGGATCAATATCTGATCCGATCAGATCTATACTAGCATCCCCAGCAGTTTAGGGTTCCCAAAAACGCAGTGTTAGCCCCTCCGCCCAGCCCAGCCCAACCCACCCAAGTGCAGTATCGATCGATCACTGTCACTTACAAAACACTAAACACACATAACTGCAGCATTTACAGAGTCAGGCCTGATCCCTGCGATCGCTAACAGTTTTTTTGGTAGCGTTTTGATACAGTTGCTAACAGTCAGGAGCTTTTTTACCTGTGAGTCTCACTAGTGTACCACTAAATTTAGAGCCCAAAATGGCAAATCGAAGGTACACTAGTGAAGAGACCTACACGTTTCTGAGAATGGCAGATAGTGAAGAGGAAGTCACTCATCTGTCAGATTCAGGCTCAGAATACAATCCTGTAGAGGACAGCGGCTCCATGACAGATAGCTCTGATGACGGAGTTGTGGTCCCTGCCAAGGTCAGGCATACCAGACCCCAATCTTCTTCTTCTGTCATTGATGTGCAGGAACCGCAGGTCCCTCGTATGGAGCAGAGCAGTACTAGCGCCGCTATTCCTTCTGGTGAACTGGCAAGCACCAGCGGCCTAGTACACCCTGGCCGTAGTCAATCCGGCACTGCAGTATCACGTGGTGACGTGGCGAGTCCCATAAGTGCAGTTCAAGCTGGTGAGGTGGCAAGCACAAGTAGTGTCCCGCTGCCACCAAGAAGACGAACACAGGCCCGTCGTGCCCATAGTGCCCTTCCTGCTGCATTCGCAAATCCTAATTGGGAACCCACCACTTCTGCAGCACCCGTACTTCCCCCATTCACTGGCCAACCCGGCATTCAGGTGGAAACAGTTGATTTTACGTCACTTGATTTTTATTTGCTGTTTTTCACCGAAGATCTCTATAGATCTATTGTGGACCAAAGCAATTTGTACGCTGGTCAACACATCGCTACTATTCCCCAGTTCTCCCTTGCCAGAGATTGGAGACCAATTACGGTTTCCGAATTTAAGCTCTTTCTGGGCCTTTCCCCCAACATGGGCATAACTAAAAAGAGTGAGTTGCGGTCATATTGGTCCACTGACCCAATTCACCATATGCCCTTGTTCTCTCCCTCGATGACCAGGGCACGATATGAGCAGATCTTACGGTTCATGCACTTCAATGACAATGAACTCTGTTGTCCTCGTGGAGACTCTGGATACGATCGGCTCTACAAAATTCGGCCCCTCGTAAACCACTTCAACCAACGTTTTGCAGACTTGTTTACTCCCCATCAAATTGTCTGCGTTGATGACTCCCTGATTAAGTTTTCTGGCAGCTTGTCATTCAAACAGTACCTTCCCAGCAAGTGTGCCAGATACGGGGTCAAGATGTATAAGCTCTGTGACAGGGCCACAGGCTATACATGTAGTTTTATGGTTTACAAGGGAAAAGATAGCCACGTAGAGCCGACAAACTGCCCTGAATACATAGGAAGGGCTGGCAAGATAATGTGAGACTTGGTGTCACCCTTATTCGGAAAGGGGTACCACTTATATGTGGACAATTATTACACGAGCGTGCCACTTTTTAGTCACTTGTTTGATCAGCAGATTGGAGCATGTGGCACCGTGCGACCTAATCACCGGGGCTTTCCCCAGCGGCTTGTAGATTCCCGTCTAAGGCTGGGGGAGAGAGCCTGCTTCAAGTGTAATAACTTGCTCGCTATGAAGTGGAGGGATAATAAGAATGTTTTCGTTCTTACCTCCCTTCATGCAGACACGACGGTCCAAATTACTACGGCAACTGGTGTTGTGGAGAAACCCCTCTGTGTCCACGAATATAACCAAAATATGGGAGGGGTGGACCTCAATGACCAGTTGTTGGCGCCGTACCTAAGTGCCCATAAGGCCAGACGCTGGTACAAGAAAGTGTCTGTTTATTTATTTCAATTGGCTTTGCTGAATGCTCATGTGCTATACAGAGCTTCAGGGCGGACTGGATCCTTCCTTAAATTCCAGGAAGAGATTGTCCAGACGGTGCTCCACCTCACCTTCCCCAACCAAATGCAGTAAGACGGATGCATGAGAGGCATTTTCTTTATGTCCTCCCAAGTACCCCTACCCAATGAGCCCCCCAAAAAAGATGTTGTGTCTGCAGCAAGCGTGGATATAGGTGTGACACCCGCTAATATTGTCCCTCCTGTCCTGATAATCCTGGTCTTTGCATTGGTGAATGTTTTGAACGCTACCATACACTAGTTGAGTATTAGCGTAGGGTACAGCACTGCACAGACTAGGCACACTTTCACAGGGTCTCCCAAGATGCCATCGCATTTTGAGAGACCCGAACCTGGAGCCGTCTACAGTTACAAAAGTTACAGTTACAAAAAAAAGTGTAAAAAAGAAAAAAAAGAAAAAAAAAAAAAACACAAAAAAATATAAAATAAAAAAAACAAAAATAGTTGTTGTTTTATTGTTTTCTCTCTATTCTCTCTCTATTGTTCTGCTCTTTTTTACTGTATTCTATTCTGCAATGTTTTATTGTATTATGTTTTATCATGTTTGCTTTATAGGTATGCAATTTTTTTATACTTTACTGTTTACTGTGTTTTATTGTTAACCATTTTTTTGTTTTCAGGTACGCCATTCAGCTGCAGAGCGGATTTATTTATCTTGACAGCAACAGTGTTTGCTCCCACGATACATAAAACCGTGACTCCAGCGCTGTCGGAGGTGATTTCACCACCACAGTTAAAAGAAAGAGCATATATGCTTAAGCATGGGGGCAGCAGGGGCGGAGGAGCGATTTGCTCCTACCTTTTGCGGGTGGATGCCCCCATGCTTTGGCAAATATATATTTTAGGCACAGGTTGCGTTAAAAAATGTTTTATTTTTTACTATTTTTTTTGTATTTGCTTTGCAGGTATGGTAAATCTTACTGTTATACTGTAATGTTACTTTGTTTTATTTTTAACCATCATTTGCTTAGCAGATATGCCATTCAGTTGCAGCGCGGATTTATTTATCTTGACAGCAACAGCGTTTCCTCCCACGATACATAAAGCCGTGACTCCAGCGCTGTAGGAGGTGATTTCACCACCACAGTTAAAAAAAAGAGCATATATGCCGAAGCATGGGGGCAGCAGGGGCGGAGGAGTGATTTGCTCCTAACTTTTGGAGCGGATGCCCCCATGCTCCGGCATATATAAACGGTGCATGTATGCCCATCATTAGAAGTGGGTGGATGAAGGGAGGTATTCTAATGGTGGGCATACCCACCGATCAATCTCTTTTTTCGTTCAGCCCACAGGCTGCATGAAAAAAAGTTTACAATATATGCCCAACAAGGACCAGCAACGTACTGGTATGTTGCTGGACTTTGAGTGGTTATACCAGAATGATGCCTGCAGGTTTAGGTATCATCTTGGTATCATTCTTTTCAGCCAGCAGTCGGCTTTCATCTAAAAGCAATCCTAGCAGCTAATTAGCCTCTAGACTGCTTTTACAAGCAGTGGGAGGGAATGCCCCCCCCACCGTCTTCCATGTTTTTCTCTGGCTCTCCTGTCCCAACAGGGAACCTGAGAATGCAGCCGGTGATTCGGCCAGCTGACCATAGAGCTGATCAGAGACCAGAATGACTCCAAACATCTCTATGGCCTAAGAAACCGGAAAGCTACGAGCATTTTATGACTTAGATTTCGCCGGATGTAAACAGCGCCATTGGGAAATTGGGAAAGCATTTTATCACACCGATCTTGGTGTGATCAGATGCTTTGAGGGCAGAGGAGTGATCTAGGGTCTAATAGACCCCAATTTTTTCAAAAAAGAGTACCTGTCACTACCTATTGATATCATAGGGGATATTTACATTCCCTGAGATAAAAATAAAGATGATTAAAAAAAATGAAAGGAACAGTTTAAAAATAAGATAAAAAAGAAAAAAATAATAAAGAAAAAAAAAAAAAGCACCCCTGTCCCCCCTGCTCTCGCGCAAAGGTGAATGCAAGCTTTGGTATGGCGTCAAATGTAAACAGCAATTGCACCATGCATGTGAGGTATCACCGCGAAGGTCAGATCGAGGGCAGTAATTTTAGCAGTAGACCTCCTCTGTATATCTAAAGTGGAAACCTGTAAAGGCTTTTAAAGGCTTTTAAAAATGTATTTAGTTTGTCGTCACTGCACGTTTGTGTGCAATTTTAAAGCATGTCATGTTTGGTATCCATGTACTCGGCCTAAGATCATCTTTTTTATTTCATCAAACATTTGGGCAATATAGTGTGTTTTAGTGCATTAAAATTTTAAAAAGTGTGTTTTTTCCCAAAAAAAATGCGTGTGAAAAAAAAAAAATGAAGTTCCCATCATTTTAATCTGTAGGGCATTTGCTTTAAAAAAATATATAATGTTTGGGGGTTCAAAGTAATTTTCTTGCATAAAAAAAAATTATTTTTTCATATAAACAAAAAGTGTCAGAAAGGGTTTTGTCTTCAAGTAATTAGAAGAGTGGGTGATGTGTGACATAAGCTTCTAAATGTTGTGCATAAAATGCCAGGACAGTTCAAAACCCCCCAAATGACCCCATTTTGGAAAGTAGACACCCCAAGCTATTTGCTAAGAGGCATGTTGAGTCCATGGAATGTTTTATATTGTGACACAAGTTGCGGGAAAAAGACAATTTTTTTTTTTTTTTTTTGCACAAAGTTGTCACTAAATGATATATTGCTCAAACATGCCATGGGAATATGTGAAATTACACCCCAAAATACATTCTGTTGATTCTGAGTACGGGGATACCACATGTGTGAGACTTTTTGGGAGCCTAGCCACGTACGGGACCCTGAAAACCAAGCTCAGCAAATACCTTGGGGTGTCTACTTTCCAAAATGGGGTCATTTGAGGGGGTTTTGTGCCATCTGGGCATTTTATGGCCTTCAAAACTGTGATAGATAGTGAGGAGTGAAATCAGAAAAATTTATGCCCTTAGAAATCCTGAAGGCGGTGCCTGGTTTTCGGAGCCCCGTGCGCGGCTAGGTTCCAAAAAAGTCCCACACATGTGGTATCCCCGTTCTCAGGAGAATCAGCAGAATGTATTTTGGGGTGCAATTCCACATATGCCCATGGCCTGTGTGAGCAATATAACATTTAGTGACAACTTTGTGCAAAAAAAAAAAGTTTGTCATTTTCCTGCAACTTGTGGCAAAATATAAAATATTCCATGGACTCAACATGCCTCTCAGCAAATAGCTTGGGGCGTCTACTTTCTAAAATGGGGTCATTTGGGGGGGTTTGTGCCATCTTGGCATTTTATGGCCTTCAAAACTGTGATAGGTAGTGAGGAGTGAAATCAAAAATTTACGCCCTTAGAAATCCTGAAGGCGGTGCTTAGTTTTTGGGGCCCCGTACGCGGCTAGGCTCCCAAAAAGTCCCACACATGTGGTATCCCCATACTCAGGAGAAGCAGCTAAATGTATTCTGGGGTGCAATTTCACATATAACCATGGCATGTGTGAGCAATATATCATTTAGTGACAACTTTTTGTAATTTTTTTTTTTTTATCATTATTCAATCACTTGGGACAAAAAAATAATATTTAATGGGCTCAACATGCCTCTCAGCAATTTCCTTGAGGTGTCTCCTTTCCAAAATGGGGTCATTTGGGGGGGGGGGTTGTACTGCTCTGCCATTTTAGCACCTCAAGAAATGACATAGGCAGTCATAAACTAAAAGCTGTGTAAATTCCAGAAAATTTACCCTAGTTTGTAGACGCTATAACTTTTGCGCAAACCAATAAATATACGCTTATTGACATTTTTTTACCAAAGACATGTGGCATGTGTATCATTTTTTTTCAAAATTTTCTGTCTTTTTCCGTTTATAGCGCAAAAAATAAAAACCGCAGAGGTGATCAAATACCATTAAAAGAAAGCTCTATTTGTGGGAAAAAAAGGATGCAAATTTTATTTGGGCCGCGCAATTAGCAGTTAAAGTGATGCAGTGCCAAATTGTAAAAAGTGCTCTGATTAGGAAGGGGGTAAGCCTCGGTTCACACCAGAGGCGGCACGACTTGCAGGTCGCCTCACCGAGGCGACCTGCACACGACTGCCCGGGCGACTTGCAAAACGACTTCTGTATAGAAGTCTATGCAAGTCGCCCCAAGTCGCCCCCAAAGTCGTACAGGAACCTTTTTCTAAGTCGGAGCGACTTGCGTCGCTCCGATTAGAATGGTTCCATTGTACTGAACGGGACGCTACTTGTCAGGCGACCTAGGTCGCCTGACAAGTCGTCCTAGTGTGAACCGAGCCTAAATCCTTCCGGGGCTGAAGTGGTTAATAATCATGTGGTTCCATAACGAACTACTTCCAACATTGATGACGACAGGTGGCTTATAAACAATAAGCTCCCGCTGATATTACTCTTCTCATGACTGCAGCTCGGGATTGTAGTGAGACTTTTGTGCCTAATTTTAGTGTTCCCTGTAAGCTGTCCTTGACAGTTATAATGGCATTATGAGCAACTATATTCAGTGTGAAACACATTAAGGCTTTATTTTGTCAATATCTGTTGTTTATGCCTCTTCTTGGGCATAAAAATGTATTTATTTATTTCAGGTATTTATATAGCGCCATCAATTTACGCATCACTTTACATATATACTGTACATTGTACATTCACATCAGTCTCTACCCTCAAGGAGCTTACACTCTAAGGTCCCTAACTCACATTCATACATACTAGGGACAATTTAGACAGGATCCAATTAACCTACCAGCATGTCTTTGGAGTGTGGGAGGAAACCGGAGTACCTGGAGGAAACCCACACAGGCACAGGGAGAACATGCAAACTCAGTTAAAGCTTTACTAAAGGCTATTTTTTTAATAAAATAACAAACATTTTATACTCACCTGCTCCATGCATTGTTTGTATTGCACAAAGTGGCTCAAACCTCCTCTTCTGGGGTTCTCCACTGGCACTGTCTGCTCCTCCTTTTCCATGTCTGCTTCTATAGCAAGCAGGGGCAGACATGTGGCCTCACTTCCGAGCCGAGCTGTGTGTGTCTATAAACACACATAGTGTGGCTCGTCCCCACCTCCAGTTTTCTCCTCACTGTATTTGATTGACAGTAGCAGGAGCCAATACCTTTGCTGCTGCCTCTGAGCCAGGAGGAAAGAGAGAGCACTAATGCTCCTCTCAGGCAAAGCTCTGAATAAAGGATAGAGATTAGACTCAGGTAAGTATTTAGGGGGTTTGTTCACATTAGGACCGTGCTTCCTATTTGTTTAAAGTTTTGAGTTTTTGTTTAAATTAATTTGGTTTCTATTTAACACCTTTGTTGTGTACAAGTTTAAACATGCTTCCAAGCTGTTTAAACTTTACTTTCTTAAAGTTTATAGTTTCTGCAGAGCCTTGTGAAACACTTACTATAGTGTAGTCACTGTTGCTCAAATATTCTTGTACATGTGATATGTAGGGATGAGCTTCGTGTTCGAGTCGAACCCATGTTCGACTCGAACATCGTCTGTTCGATCGTTCGCCGAATTACGAACGATATGGGCCGTTCGCGCCAAATTCGTGCGGCGCATCACGGCCCATAATTCACTGCGGCATCGCAGTGCATTGCTGGCTGATGATTGGCCAAGCATGCACTATGACCCGCATGCTTGGCCAATCACAGCGCCGTCAGTAGAGAGAGCTGTAATTGGCCAAAGCCAGGGTGGCTTTGGCCAATTATGGCTCAGGGGGTTTAGAACACGCCCCACACTATGTAAGGCCTCCTGCACGGCGGCCCTGTGTAGTGTGTTCCGGCGTGCTTAGATAGAGAGAGACAGTGTCATTTCATTTGAGTTAGATAGATTAGGCAGGACAGTCAGTGAGTTAGCTGCACTTACAGTGTATTGTGTATATATATGCATCCCAGGTGTTGTATATATATATATATATATATATACACTGTATTCAGTTTAGCTAGATCCGTTCCTGTTATCTTCCTACCGACAGGCAGGCTTGCCTTGTTACAGTATTTACAGCTACCTGAAGAAAATTGCTGGTGTTCTTTTGGTCCTATTAGTACCACAGTCAGGCAGCTACACTAGTTTCACTTAGTGTAGTGCATCCTCCTCACAGTGTTCAGTTAAAGCTAAAAGTTAGTTTAGTGTGACCTCTGCACTGTGTTCAGCTAAAACTACAAGTTAGGGTAGTGCGTCCTCCTCACAGTGTTCAGCTAAAGCTACAAGTTAGTGTAGTGCGACCTCTGCACAGTGTTCAGCTAAAACTACAAGTTAGTGTAGTGCGTCCTCCTCACAGTGTTCAGCTAAAGCTACAAGTTAGTTTAGTGTGACCTCTGCACAGTGTTCAGCTAAAGCTACAAGTTGGGTAGTGCGTCCTCCTCACAGTGTTCAGCTAAAGCTACAAGTTAGTGTAGTGTGACCTCTGCACAGTGTTCAGCTAAAGCTACAAGTTAGTGTAGTGCGTCCTCCTCACAGTGTTCAGCTAAAACTACAAGTTAGTGTAGTGTGACCTCTGCACAGTGTTCAGCTAAAGCTACAAGTTAGTGTAGTGTGTCCTCCTCACAGTGTTCAGCTAAAACTACAAGTTAGTTTTTTTGTGAGCTCTGCACAGTGTTCAGCTAAAGCTACCTGTAGAAGGTTGGTGGTGTTTTCCTGATCCTATCACTACCGCAGGCAGCTAAATAAGCTACAAGTTATTTTTTTGCGAGCTCTGCACAGTGTTCAGCAAAGCTACCTGTAGAAGGTTGGTGGTGTTTTCCTGATCCTATCACTACTGTAGGCAGCTAAATAAGCTACAAGTTAGTTTTTTGCGAGCTCTGCACAGTGTTCAGCTAAAGCTACCTGTAGAAGGTTGGTGGTGTTTTCCTGATCCTATCACTACCGCAGGCAGCTAAATAAGCTACAAGTTAGTTTTTTGCGAGCTCTGCACAGTGTTCAGCTAAAGATACAAGTTAGTGTAGTGTGACCTCTGCACAGTGTTCAGCTAAAGCTACAAGTTAGGGTAGTGCGTCCTCCTCACAGTGTTCAGCTAAAGCTACAATTTAGGGTAGTGCGTCCTCCTCACAGTGTTCAGCTAAAGCTACAAGTTAGTGTAGTGCGTCCTCCTCACAGTGTTCAGCTAAAACTACAAGTTAGTTTTTTGTGAGCTCTGCACAGTGTTCAGCTAAAACTACCTATAGAAGGTTGGTGGTGTTTTCCTGATCCTATCACTACCGCAGGTGTCTTGCTGAGAAAGTTCCCTAGGCGGATAAGTTCCTCCCCTGTACTGCGCAGGCGCAGCGCCTGCGCAGTACCAACTACTGTCAGCCGCCGGAGATAGCCGAAGCTCAAACGCTTCAATCAGCTGTACACGGCGCCTGCGCTCTGGGTCCAGATTCCTTCCCCACCATCCAAGTGGACCTAGAGGGGGAATCTAAAAGAGCCGAGCGCAGCGAGGCCGTGCCCGAAGCGTGGCGAGCGAAGTGAGCCCGCGAGGGGCCCTCTTACAGGCGCCGTGTACAGCTGATTTTCAGCTGTTCCGCTTCGGCTATTTCCGCCGGATCGTACTGCGCATGCGCAGTACAGTGAGGAACTTATCCGCCGAGCGGAACTTATTCGGCAGAACACAGGCAGCTAAATAAGCTACAAGCTTTTTTTGCAAGCTCTGCACAGTGTTCAGCTAAAGCTACCTGTAGAAGGTTGGTGGTGTTTTCCTGATCCTATCACTACCGCAGGCAGCTAAATAAGCTACAAGTTAGTTTTTTGCAAGTTCTGCACAGTGTTCAGCTAAAGCTACAAGTTAGGGTGGTGCGTCCTCCACACAGTGTTCAGCTAAAGCTACAAGTTAGTGTAGTGTGACCTCTGCACAGTGTTCAGCTAAAGCTACAAGTTAGTGTAGTGCGTCCTCCTCACAGTGTTCAGCTAAAACTACAAGTTAGTGTAGTGTGTCCTCCTCACAGTGTTCAGCTAAAACTACAAGTTAGTTTTTTGTGAGCTCTGCAATTGAGCTACTGGCCTGTCCTGCATCCAGTGTTCTTTCAGAACGCACATTCAGTGCTGCTGGAGGCTTTGTAACCGATCACAGGGTGTGTCTGTCCACCGACTCGGTCGATCGACTGACCTTCATAAAAATGAATCAGTCTTGGATCACCACCAGCTACCAAGCACCTGATGCTGATGTAACCGAATAATTTTTTTTGAAATCTCAGATCCCTTCAAAGACTGCCTATGCTGATGCTGAGTGACTATCCCTGAGTAATTATCCTCTTCCTCCTCAATGATCACGCTGATAGCTTGTAAGAACATTTTTGGTTCTGGGCGCCACCACCAGTGCCTAAGGCCCAATTTTTCAGCCCCTGTCTAACAGGGGCGTGTAATTACAATTTTTGATGCAATACTTTGCAGCAGGGCTCGTTCCTGCGTTCCAACTAGAGTATCTGTGAGGGGTTGCAGTGTTGTGGCACCAGCACCAGTGCCTAAGGCCCAATTTTTCAGCCCCTGTTCAACAGGGGCATGTAATTACAATTCTTGATCTAATATTTCACAGCAGGGCCCGTTTCTGCGCCCACCAAGAGCGAGTGAGGACTTACAGTGTTGTGGCACCAGCACCACCACCAAAGGCCCAATTTTTCTGCCCCTGTTCAACAGGGGCATGTAATTACAATTCTTGATCTAATATTTCACAGCAGGGCCCTGTGAGGGCTTACAGTGTTGGGGCCACAACAACGCCTAAGGCCCAAATTTCTGCTGAGCAGGCCCCTACTTTCAAACATCCAACTTACAAACGACTCCTACTTGCAAACAGAAGGAGACAACAGGAAGTGAGATGAAATCTACCCCTAGGAAGGGAAATTCTCTCCTGTAAGAGTTAATATAGAAAAACATTTCTCCTTTCCACTGATGCTTTATCACCAATCCTTGTTTCACAAAAAAACCCAAATTTTCAAAAAACATTTGTCATTGGGACAAAAAGTGAGGTGAAATCTTCTGAAGAGGAGCACAGGCAGCAAAACAAATGTCACAGGGGTGATAACCCTTGCCTATGTTTTTCCTTCCCCTTCTCTCCTTGTCATCCCTGTGGGTGATGGGGGTTCGGGGCGGGTTCCCCTCCCTGCGTCGGCGTCATTCCTCCACGCCGTGCATGTGATGTCCATCATGTTGTCGGTATTGTGTTTACCTTCCGTGCAGACACGTGGACGGCGGCGTCCCCAGCAGCTGTGGGTGGCGAGTGCCGCTGCGCTGGAGGAGGCCTCGGTTCGCCTGGTGTCTGCACTGGGCAGGACATATGTGGCCAGTATCCACCATCCATAGGTAAGAGGGTTATCATTTGCTCATATTTTCTTCACATTTACTCTGTGATACTCTGGCTTTTGTTAGCCTAGGAGCATACCTTATACACATTACTTTTTATCACTACTACAGACTCACTCCCCTCATCCTATACCAGTGTGGACATATTACTCTATGGGGACTCTCTATGTGCACCTGGCGTTTTCTCTCTCTCCCCGTCTGTGTGCTCCTCCCTCAGCTCCCGGACCTGATTCAGTCGGTGGCCTGCAACTATGGAACCCATGGAGGTTGCACTCTCCGGTCAAGTGAGTATACATCTGGGAACTGTGGCTCTTGGCCTCTCCTATATGCATACCCTTTCTTCCTCACGTATTATCATTTTTGACTCATTTGGACTCCTTGTTTTCCTATTACATTTTTTCTTTTTGCTTTTAGATGTTGGTGCTTAATTGCCCCTGAAGAGTATTTGATACTATGTAACTATGTATACACAAAACGCGTCAGGCTTACCACATGGACCTTATCATTTTTTATTGGGTTTTTTATATACCAATGTTGTGACCTTGTGCATTTTATGGATGTTATAACTTTTCAATCATTTCTTGCCCTGCATCATCTGGGTTTTGTTATCTATATCTATCATGTATATATACAAGGATTAGGGATGAGCCGAACACCCCCCGGTTCGGTTCGCACCAGAACCCGCGAACGGACCGAAAGTTCGCACGAACGTTAGAACCCCATTGACGTCTATGGGACTCGAACGTTCGAAATCAAAAGTGCTCATTTTAAAGGCTAATTTGCATGGTATTGTCCTAAAAAGGGTTTGGGGACCCGGGTCCTACCCCAGGGGACATGTATCAATGCAAAAAAAACTTTTAAAAACGGCCGTTTTTTCGGGAGCAGTGATTTTAATGATGCTTAAAGTAAAAAAAAAAAAAGTGAAATATTCCTTTAAATATCGTACCTGGGGGGTGTCTATAGTATGCCTGTAAAGTGACGCGTGTTTCCCATGTTTAGAACAGTCCCTGCACCAAATGTCATTTTTAAAGGAAAAAATCTCATTTAAAACTGCTTGCGGGTTTAATGTCATGTCGGGTCATGGCAATATGGATGAAAATCAGTGAGACAAACGGCATGGGTACCCCCCAGTCCATTACCAGGCCCTTTGGGTCTTGTATGGATATTAAGGGGAACCCCGCACCCAAATTAAAATAAGGAAAGGTGTGGGGCCACCAGGCCCTATATACTCTGAACAGCAGTATACAGGCGGTGCAAACAAGACAGGGACTGTAGGTTTGTTGTTAAGTAGAATCTGTTTGTAATTTTGAACATTTTTAACGTGTTTAGCTCCAGCCAAAAAATCTTTTCTAAGCTTTTTGGAAAACATAGGGAAGGGTTATCACCCCTGTGACATTTGTTTTGCTGTCTTTCCTCCTCTTCAGAAGATTTCACCTCACTTTTTTGTCCCAATGAAAAATGTTTTTTGAAAATTTGGGTTTTTTTGTGGAACAAGGATTGGAAAGCATCAGTGGAAAGGAGAAATTGTTTTCCCATATTAACTCTTACAGGAGAGAATTTCCCTTCCTAGGGGTAGATTTCATCTCACTTCCTGTTGTCTCCTTCCGTTTGCAAGTAGGAGTCGTTTGTAAGTTAGATGTTTGAAAGTAGGGTCCTGCCCTATATACTCAGCAGAAATTTGGGCCTTAGGTGTTGCTGTGGCCACAACACTGTAAGCCCTCACAGGGCCCTGCTGTGAAATATTAGATCAAGAATTGTAATTACATGCCCCTGTTGAACAGGAGCTGAAAAATTAGGCCTTAGGCACTGGTGCTGGTGCCACAACACTGCAACCCCTCACAGACACTCTAGTTGGAACGCAGGAACGAGCCCTGCTGCAAATTATTGCTTCAAAAATTGTAATTACACGCCCCTGTTAGACAGGGGCAGAAAAATTGGGCCTTAGGCACTGGTGCCACAACACTGCAACCCCTCACAGACACTCTAGTTGGAACGCAGGAACGAGCCCTGCTGCAAAGTATTGCATCAAAAATTGTAATTACACGCCCCTGTTAGACAGGGGCAGAAAAATTGGGCCTTAGGCACTGGTGCTGGTGCCACAACACTGCAACCCCTCACAGACACTCTAGTTGGAACGCAGGAACGAGCCCTGCTGCAAAGTATTGCATCAAAAATTGTAATTACACGCCCCTGTTAGACAGGGGCAGAAAAATTGGGCCTTAGGCACTGGTGCTGGTGCCACAACACTGCAACCCCTCACAGACACTCTAGTTGGAACGCAGGAACGAGCCCTGCTGCAAAGTATTGCATCAAAAATTGTAATTACACGCCCCTGTTAGACAGGGGCAGAAAAATTGGGCCTTAGGCACTGGTGCTGGTGCCACAACACTGCAACCCCTCACAGACACTCTAGTTGGAACGCAGGAACGAGCCCTGCTGCAAAGTATTGCATCAAAAATTGTAATTACACGCCCCTGTTAGACAGGGGCAGAAAAATTGGGCCCTAGGCACTGGTGCTGGTGCCACAACACTGCAACCCCTCACAGACACTCTAGTTGGAATGCAGGAACGAGCCCTGCTGCAAAGTATTACATCAAAAATTGTAATTACACGCCCCTGTTAAACAGGGGCTGAAAAATTGTGCCTTAGGCACTGGTGGTGGCGCCCAGAACCAAAAATGTTCTTACAAGCTATCAGCGTGATGATTGAGGAGGAAGAGGATAATTACTCAGGGATAGTCACTCAGCATCAGCATAGGCAGTCTTTGAAGGGATCTGAGATTTCAAAAAAAATTATTCGGTTACATCAGCATCAGGTGCTTGGTAGCTGGTGGTGATCCAAGACTCATTCATTTTTATGAAGGTCAGCCGATCGACCGAGTCGGTGGACAGACGCACCCTGTGATCGGTTACCACGCCTCCAGCAGCACTGAATGTGCGTTCCGAAAGAACGCTGGATGCAGGACAGGCCAGTAGCTCAATTGCATACTGTGCAAGCTCTGGCCAGTGATCCATCCTCAAGACCCAGTAACCCAGAGGATTTTCGGTGGGAAAGGTGTCCAAGTCTGATCTTGCCCCTAGGTATTCCTGCACCATGTAAAACAGACGCTGGCGATGGTTGCTGGAACCGATCATACCTTGGGGCTGCGGACCAAAAAATTGTCTGAACGCATCGGTCAGACGGCCACCTTCTCCACCGCTCCTTCTTTGACTGACCGAAGCCTCAGCAACACGTTGTCCAGAAACAGGAGTTTGTAACCTCCCAGTCTCTGGGAACGCGTTGCACAGACCTTTCTGCAAGGCCTCCCGAAGATGTTTCATCCTCTGCTCCCTCTGCGATGGCAAGATAAGGTCTGCAACCTTACCCTTGTAACGTGGATCAAGGAGGGTTGCCAGCCAGTATTGGTCCTTCTCCTTGATACCACGAATACGAGGATCCTTATGCAGGCTTTGCAGGATCAGGGAGGCCATGCAGCGTAGGTTTGCTGAGGCATTCGGTCCGGAGTCCTCTGGGTCACTAAGAACGACATGGTCCGCAGCCACCTCCTCCCAGCCACGTACAAGTCCATGTGTTTCTTGGGACTGATCCCTTAAAGACTGCTGCTGATGCTGAGTGCCAGGCTCCACCTCCATACTGACACAATCTTCCTCCTCCTCCTCTTCCTCCTCGTCCTCTTCCTGTGTGATCGGCGGGCACGCAGGAACACTGTCTGGATAAAGGGGGCCTTGAGAGCTAAGGAAGTCCTCCTCTTCCTGCCTCTGTTCTGCCTCAAGTGCCCTGTCCATTATTCCACGCAGCGTGTGCTCCAACAGGTGGACAAGGGGGACAGTGTCACTGATGCATGCACTGTCACTGCTCACCATCCTCGTGGCCTCCTCGAATGGTGACAGGACAGTGCATGCATCCCTGATCATGGCCCACTGGCGTGGGGAAAAAAAACCAAGCTCCCCTGACCCTGTCCTGGTGCCATAGTCGCACAGGTACTCATTGATGGCCCTCTGCTGCGTGTGCAGCCGCTGCAGCATGGCCAACGTTGAGTTCCACCTGGTGGGCATGTCACAGATTAGGCGGTTCTTGGGCAGGTTAAACTCCTTTTGGAGGTCCGTCAGCCGAGCACTGGCATTATATGACCGGCGGAAATGCACACAGACTTTCCTGGCCTGCCTCAGGACATCCTGTAAGCCCGGGTACCTGCCCAAGAACCGCTGCACCACCAAGTTAAGGACGTGAGCCAAACAGGGCACATGGGTCATTTGTCCCTGTAGGAGGGCAGAGAGGAGGTTGGTGCCATTGTCGCAAACCACCATTCCTGCCTTAAGTTGGCGTGGCGTCAACCACCTCTGAACCTGCCCCTGCAGAGCTGACAGAACCTCTGCCCCAGTGTGGCTCCTGTCCCCCAAGCACACCAGCTCAAGCACCGCATGGCATCTTTTGGCCTGCGTACTTGCGTAGCCCCTTGAACGCCTACGGAGCACCGCTGGTTCCGAGGAAGAGGCCATGGAGGAAGAAGAAGAGGAGGGGGTGGAGGAGAGAGGTGTGTCACAATCAGCATTTTGGAGGCGTGGTGGCGGAACAACCTCCAACACTACTGCACCTTGTCCTGCATCCTTCCCAGCTGCCAGCAGAGTCACCCAATGCGCCGTGAAACTTAGGTAACGTCCCTGTCCATGCCTGCTGGACCATGAGTCAGCGGTAATATGCACCTTACCGCTGACCGCCCTGTCCAGCGAGGCATGGACATTGCCTTCCACATGCCGGTAGAGAGCCGGAATCGCCTTCCGTGAGAAAAAGTGGCGTTTGGGTACCTGCCACTGAGGAACCGCACATTCCACAAACTCACGGAAGGGGGCAGAGTCTACCAACTGAAAAGGCAGCAGTTGAAGTGCTAGCAATTTTGCCAAGCTAGCATTCAACCGCTGGGCATGTGGATGGCTGGGAGCAAACTTCTTTCGGCGGTGCAGCAGCTGGGGCAGGGAAATTTGCCTGGTACAATCTGACGTCGGTGTACCAAAAGCAGATTGCCCACAAGTACTTGGCTGTGACACACCTAATTCTACACCTTCATTCCTCTCACTGCAGGTCTCAGAGAGGACTGAAGGTCTAGTGGGGTTGGAAATCTCAGCTGATGAGGAGCAAGGAGAGATCCTCTTTGTTCTTTGGTGTGGGTCTTTTAGATACGCTTGCCAACGAACTGCATGGCAGGTCAACATATGTCTGGTCAAGCATGTGGTACCCAAGCGGGAGATGTTTTGGCCACGCGAGATACGCTTTAGACATATGTTGCAAATAGCAGCGGTGCGATCTGATGCACTCGCCTCAAAAAAGGCCCACACCAAAGAACTTTTTGAATAACGCGCAGAGACTGCAGCGCCCTGCACATGTGGAGCTTTGGGGTGTGATGCAGTCAATGTGCTGCCCTTAGGCTGGCCCCTGGAGGGCATCCTGCCTCGTTGGTGATGTGCTGCCGCCTCCTCCTCCTCCTCCTCCTCCTCCTCCTCCTCCTCTCTCCTATCAGGCACCCACGTTGAGTCAGTGACCTCATCATCCCCTCCCTCCTCATCACTGGAGCAAACCTGGCAGTATGCTGCAGCAGGGGGAGCATGACTGCCAGATTGCTGTCCTTCTTGGGCACCCCCTCTGTCCGCGCTCATGTTACTGCCTTCATCGAGCTCAGTATCGTCATCAGAGCCTTCCAAACGCTGGGCATCCTCCTGGAGCATGTACCCAACACTGTGGTCAAACAGTTCGAGGGAATCCTCATGAGGACATGGTGGAGCTAGGGAAGGAGTCACTGATGACATTGAGCTGAGGGAAGAGGCCGCTGCTTTGCCAGACAAAGCACCCTGGGCATGGGTGAGAGAGGATGAGGAGGATGAGGAACGGCTTGGTCATCCACTCGACCAAGTCTTCCGCATGTTGCGGCTCAACACGGCCAGCTGCCGAAAAAAAGGCCAAGCGTGTCCCATGGCCACGTGCTGATGAGGATGCACCGTCTCCACGACCAGCACTAGACACAGAGCCTGCTTGCCCTCTCTTATTGGCTTGTGACTGTCTGCCTCTCCTTCTTGGCCTTCCAGACATACTAATGGCCTGTAGCTGCACTAAGCTGGGATAGAACACCTGTAATTTTCTTCAAGTAGCTTTATATACTGTAACCAGACAAGCCTGCCTGTCAGTAGGAAGATAACAGGAACGGATCTAGCTGAACACTGTGAGCAGGACGCACTGTACTAAATGTAAATAGTCTAGCTGCCTGACCGTGGTACTAATAGGATCAAATAGAACACCTGTAATTTTCTTCAGGTAGCTTTATATACTGTAACCAGACAAGCCTGCCTGTCAGTAGGAAGATAACAGGAACGGATCTAGCTGTACACTGTGAGCAGGACGCACTGTACTAAATGTAAATAGTCTAGCTGCCTGACCGTGGTACTAATAGGATCAAATAGAACACCTGTAATTTTCTTCAGGTAGCTTTATATACTGTAACCAGACAAGCCTGCCTGTCAGTAGGAAGATAACAGGAACGGATCTAGCTGAACACTGTGAGCAGGACGCACTGTACTAAATGTAAATAGTCTAGCTGCCTGACCGTGGTACTAATAGGATCAAATAGAACACCTGTAATTTTCTTCAGGTAGCTTTATATACTGTAACCAGACAAGCCTGCCTGTCAGTAGGAAGATAACAGGAACGGATCTAGCTGTACACTGTGAGCAGGACGCACTGTACTAAATGTAAATAGTCTAGCTGCCTGACCGTGGTACTAATAGGATCAAATAGAACACCTGTAATTTTCTTCAGGTAGCTTTATATACTGTAACCAGACAAGCCTGCCTGTCAGTAGGAAGATAACAGGAACGGATCTAGCTGAACACTGTGAGCAGGACGCACTGTACTAAATGTAAATAGTCTAGCTGCCTGACCGTGGTACTAATAGGATCAAATAGAACACCTGTAATTTTCTTCAGGTAGCTTTATATACTGTAACCAGACAAGCCTGCCTGTCAGTAGGAATTTAACAGGAACGGATCTAGCTGAACACTGTGAGCAGGACGCACTGCACTAAATGTAAATAGTCTAGAAGATAACAGGAACGGATCTAGCTGAACACTGTGAGCAGGACGCACTGCACTAAATGTAAATAGTCTAGAAGATAACAGGAACGGATCTAGCTGAACACTGTGAGCAGGACGCACTGCACTAAATGTAAATAGTCTAGAAGATAACAGGAACGGATCTAGCTGAACACTGTGAGCAGGACGCACTGCACTAAATGTAAATAGCAGGAACGGATCTAGCTGAACACTGTGAGCAGGACGCACTGCACTAAATGTAAATAGTCTAGAAGATAACAGGAACGGATCTAGCTGAACACTGTGAGCAGGACGCACTGCACTAAATGTAAATAGTCTAGAAGATAACAGGAACGGATCTAGCTGAACACTGTGAGCAGGACGCACTGCACTAAATGTAAATAGCAGGAACGGATCTAGCTGAACACTGTGAGCAGGACGCACTGCACTAAATGTAAATAGTCTAGAAGATAACAGGAACGGATCTAGCTGAACACTGTGAGCAGGACGCACTGCACTAAATGTAAATAGCAGGAACGGCTCTAGCTGAACACTGTGAGCAGGACGCACTGCACTAAATGTAAATAGCAGGAACGGATCTAGCTGAACACTGTGAGCAGGACGCACTGCACTAAATGTAAATAGCAGGAACGGATCTAGCTGAACACTGTGAGCAGGACGCACTGCACTAAATGTAAATAGCAGGAACGGATCTAGCTGAACACTGTGAGCAGGACGCACTGCACTAAATGTAAATAGCAGGAACGGATCTAGCTGAACACTGTGAGCAGGACGCACTGCACTAAATGTAAATAGCAGGAACGGATCTAGCTGAACACTGTGAGCAGGACGCACTGCACTAAATGTAAATAGCAGGAACGGATCTAGCTGAACACTGTGAGCAGGACGCACTGCACTAAATGTAAATAGCAGGAACGGATCTAGCTGAACACTGTGAGCAGGACGCACTGCACTAAATGTAAATTGCAGGAACGGATCTAGCTGAACACTGTGAGCAGGACGCACTGCACTAAATGTAAATAGTCTAGAAGATAACAGGAACGGATCTAGCTGAACACTGTGAGCAGGACGCACTGCACTAAATGTAAATAGCAGGAACGGATCTAGCTGAACACTGTGAGCAGGACGCACTGCATTAAATGTAAATAGTCTAGATAGAAGATAACAGGAACGGATCTAGCTAAACTGAATACAGTGTATATATATATATATGCAACACCTGGGATGCATATATATACACAATACACTGTAAGTGCAGCTAACTGACTGACTGTTCTGCCTAATCTATCTAACTCAAATCAAATGACACTGTCTCTCTCTCTCTCTATCTCTCAGCACACCGGAACACACACTACACAGGGCCGCCGTGCAGGCGGCCTTATATAGTGTGGGGTGTGTACTAAATCCCCTGAGCCATAATTGGCCAAAGCCACCCTGGCTTTGGCCAATTACAGCTCTCTTTACTGACGGCGCTGTGATTGGCCAAGCATGCGGGTCATAGTGCATGCTTGGCCAATCATCAGCCAGCAATGCACTGCGATGCCGCAGTGAATTATGGGCCGTGACGCGCCACACGAATTTAGCGCGAACGGCCCATAACGTTCGCAATTCGGCGAACGATCGAACAGCCGATGTTCGAGTCGAACATGGGTTCGACTCGAACACGAAGCTCATCCCTAACAAGGATGTACATGTACTATACTTGATGGTTTTATGTATATTTTGAAACAACACTGTGCCACTAGGCTATTGTCTATCAATAAATGGTTTGTTACATGGTGACTGATCCCTTGGCCTTTTTTGCACACCTCACTCAAAGTCCCACTTCTTCCGTTTCTAGTATGCATAGGGATGGAGACTCACGTCTCATTTAAAGTCCCAACCTCGCTCCTTTAAACTATGTTTTCCAAAAAGCTTAAAATAGATTTTTTGGCTGGAGCTAAACACGTTCAAAATGTACCAGTTCAAAATTACAAACAGATTCTACTTAACAACAAACCTACAGTCCCTGTCTTGTTTGCACCGCCTGTGTATTGCTGTTCAGAGTATAAAGGGCCTTTCCTTTTTTTAATTTGGGTGCGGGGTTCCCCTTTAATATCCATACAGGACCCAAAGGGCCTGGTAATGGACTGGAGACAAACCCATGCCGTTTGTCTCACTGATTTTCATCCATTGCCAGGACCCGACATTACATTAAAGCGACAAGCAGTTTTAAATTACTTTTTTTCCTTTAAAAATGTCATTTTGTGCAGGGACTGTTCTAAACACGCGCCACTTTACAGGCCTACTATAGACACCCCCCGGTACAATATTTAAAGGAATTTTTCAGTTTTTTTTTACTTTAAGCATCTTTATAATCACTGCTCCCAAAAAAATGCAGTTTTTAAAAGTTTTTTTGCATTGATACATGTCCCCTGGGGCAGGACCCGGGTCCCCAAACCCTTTTTAGGACAATACAATGCAAATTAGCCTTTAAAATGAGCACTTTTGATTTCGAACGTTCGAGTCCCATAGATGTCAATGGGGTTCTAACGTTCATGCAAATTTTCGGTCCGTTTGCAGGTTCTGGTGCGAACCGAACCGGGGGGTGTTCGGCTCATCCCTAGTGATATGGTATTTGGCCAAATAGCAGTTGGTTCAACTACCATTTTTTGTAAGGTGATTATCTTGTAAATTGATAAAAAATCTTTAACTTGCAATACCAAAGCATTATGCTACACATCTTTTTTGGATTGTCCAGAGCTTTTGGGACAAAGTTAATGATGTTCTATTTTATCCAACAGATGTCAATTTAGAAGGGAATTGCAGCTTGCTCCTTCCATTTGACTCCTATTCCCAAAGTCAGGTATAAATGATCCCTGATGATTCAATTAATACATTTTGCAAGGGTGTATTATCCATTGCAACACCCATTTTGCTGAATCTATACTTTGCAAAAAAAAGTAAAAAAACAAAATGGAAGACCTCTTTTGTAGAACATGGTTCCATTGTCTGAGCTTCCAATTCATCCAAGAATACCATAACCTGTTAGCATTTGATCTTTAATTGGCTGGTTCCAATCTCATCTTGGCTATTCTTCCTACCTCCCCCCACATTTATCTTTATTTATTTCTTTTCAGTTTCTTTGCCTTCTTACTTCTCCCCCCCCCCTCCGATATTGCTTGTTCCCTTCTTCCTTCTTCCCCTCTTCCTTACGTTCTCACTTTAGAAATCTTGTATCCCCATCCCCTTGCCTATCTAAAAATAAAACACTACAGTTACTACAGCACTGTGAAAAGACTTTCATTGTGGTTTGCTTGCCAATGATGGTCAGGATATGTGTTGTGATTTGAATTCATGCTTTTTTATTCTATTATGTCTTTTGCTTTTATGTCCGATTATTGCTGTTATCAAATGCTTCTTCCATGTTCCTTTGGATGTATTCATGATATTGGAATGCCTAAAAAAATAATAATGTTAAAAATATACAACTTTTTTAGAAAACTATTTTGTTGACGTCAGTTGATATCTGGATAGTTAAAATTTTCAATAATTACCACTACATTTCTACTTGCTACCTTTTTTTAAATTGTTAGCATCATTTATATAAGATGGCTTATAAAAACCCCAATAAGGGCATTACAATCATTGTATCTGTGTGATTTCCATGTTGTTATGGACTTCACAGATATATATATTTTCCCTTACACTAATATAAAACAAGATTTTTAGAACCTTATTTCTTTTGTCTTTTCTACTCTTTCTAATTGTGCTTAAAACTTTCCAAATGCATTATCCAGTCATAACTACAACATATCATCTGATTTCTGTTACCCCCACTATATTATAATTCTGGTTAGTCATTAGAAATTGCACTTTGTTTATTTTTTTAGAATGGCATCTTGCATTTTCCAACATAAAGTTTATATTTTGAGTGCCATATGTTATTTTTACATATAGCATATGGAATGGTTTATCTCTGTTTGATTTATTTTGTCTCTGGCGTGCACTGTTCCTGAGGAAGTCCTCATGATGAAATGTGTTGAGGCGGAAGTGACCTCAAACACTGGTCTCGGAACCCAGATGGAGTGTTACACTCATAGCCAACAGTTTTCATGTTATTATTTGTTTATCTTAAATGTGAGTGAAATAATTTTTACTATTTAATAAAGAACTTTTTTATAACCTACTCTATGGAGATTGTGCTTTGTCTTTTTTATGCATTAACCTTTTGATAAGGAGTGAAGGAATTGATGGTTCTAGCAGGACCTAACATAAAGAGTTATATATTGTATATCAGGAGTGGAGAAGCTGGAGATTCTGTCCATACCTAAGGAGAGCGGTGTCTGGTGGTTGTTACATGTATTGTATCTGGCTCATATGACTTGCATAGCAATAAGGGGACAAACAATTTGTGGTGAGAGTTCTGTACTTAAAGTTTTTGATCAGAGAGGTGAATCACCAAGAACATGATGTAAGGATTTGCACTATCCACTATTTGGATACACTAGACTATATTTATTATGGACATATTTTTTTTTGTACATGGGAATATTTAGTTGTCACTTTAGGTAATTAGAATTATTAGTATACGAATTAAAAATTATAAGCATTAACAAAATATAATGATTAATTATAATAATTTTATTAGTTTATTGTTTTGTTGATCTTTTGGGAATGGGAGGGGAAAATAAGGGATTATTTTGTTGCACAGATGGTTATGATTGAGGATACAATATTTTAGTGGTTAGTGCTGGGATATGATTTTAGTGACTATCTGATGCAGGTTGACAGGATTTTTTCCAGCTGCATGGGGTGTTAGAGAGTGCAGCTGTTCAGGAAAAGGTTATAGTGCAGGTTTCCATATAAACATATCATACTTTGTCGCCATTTTGTGAGCACACGCAATTTTAAGTCTTGACATATTTGGTATCTATTTATTTGGCTCTACCTCATCTTTTATATTGACAGAAAATGTGGAATTGTTTTTGTGTTTGTGCGCACTAAAATTAATTTGAGTATTTTTCAAAAATATTTCGATTCGATAAACAGTTACAGTAATGTATAAAACATTGCAACTAACATTATTTAATTATATGAGTCCTCTGCTTTTTAGAAAATATATAATGTTTTTGGATATTAGTTGTGTTTTCATGTAAAAAATTAAAATTTTAGCATGCGTGAGCAAAATGAAAAAAGAGTGTCTGGCAACGAAAGAGTTAAAGGACAACTTCATTTAAAGTGAAACTGTGATTCAAAATGGATAATTACAGTAAGATTTCATATTAAAAAAAAGTAGTCAAAAGGTTCTCAAGAACCAAGATCAAAATGCACACTTCTTGAACTGAAAATATTCAAGGCAAATTATCTTGTCTATGTGTTGAGAGTAAGGCTGCCCAGAGCAGCCCAATGCATATGGTGTGAATTGGTCTTAAAACAGTATCATTTTGCTAAAAGCTGGTCCAAAAAAAGTTGAACATTGTCCCTTTTTTGCTTCACCCAGACCTTTTTTCCAGAACACTTACAACCTGCTATTTATTTGCATTGTAACCTACTGTTAACGATTAGGGCTCGTTTATCATACCATTGATTGACCTTGTGTATTTCTCCTTTCCCACGACCTTCCCGTCCCTCAAACATTTTATTACCAAGGTATCACCTTCCATTTCACTCTATATTTGCATTCCCTATCTGCTTCCAATTCATGTGCCTCATTTCCTGGCTATCTTTAACCTTGTTCTATTCTTCCACCTAAATGTTAAAGTGTATGTAAACTCAGGAACAGAAATGTGATATATTGCATCTTATCAGTCCTTAGATGAAGTACCTGCTTTAGTTTACTTTTCTCAGGCTTTTTTCTTTATTTTCACCTGGTGATCCTGCAAATAACACGCCTCCTGTTCCTTGGTGACTACACACCTTTCCACACTGGAGAGAGCAATGGTTATAACTTGGGAGTCAGGCTAAAAACCAAACAAGTCCTCCTTTTTTAAACTCCATTACATGGGGGATGGCGGATTAGTTTACAGCGGGAAGATAAAAAATGTTGTGCTTCAAGCTCAAAGAAAGTGACAAGAACATTGCAACTACGTAATTGTCTGTACTTGGTGATTATGTTCTTAGCCTGAAAAAATAAAAACGAATGTAGCCACCCCAACTAAGTACTGGTAGGCTGCAATAGATTACACTTTTGTTCTCAGGCTTAGTTATCCCTAATGGAATATTGACTTTTATCAGCTATGGTGTCTTGCATTAATGCATGCACTTTAACACATGTTGTGTCACATGTTAACCATCATTGCATTAAGGCTGCCCATTCAAATGACCCATCCACATCAAACTGATCGTGCCCGATCTCCTCTGATCTCAGAGGCTAAGCAGGCTGGGCCCGGTTAGTACTTGAATGGGAGATCGCCTGGGAATATCAGGTGCTCTAGGCCATTAATAAGTGGGCTGCCAACACATCAGAATAGGCAAAAAACCGACATGCAGCATTTCATTTTTTTTTTTTTTAGTGTGTTGCTGTGCAAAGTGGTGTGCTGCAAGGCATGTGTGTCAGAGTTGAGTTGCAACGTACGTTAACAGCAAAGTGTTAGTGGGCTCCTAAAGTGTATGTTATCCTAAAAAAAATTAAATTCCATACATGTATTGTGTTAAACATAACATTTCTGTTAATTGTAGTCTGTAAAGTTTTTATTTATATTAGCCAAACATGTCCATAAAGTGTGTGTATACGGAACTGCAGCACTCTAATATCCAAATCTTCTCCTGACTACTGTATGTGTGGCATGCCTGTAGTCCTGTAGTCAAGTTCACCTGCCATGCCCCATCCTGCAATTGGACAAGTGCTGGAGCCACAGTGTCTACTGAGTGGTTTAGGGTTTTCGTTGAACTTCTTGTATATTGTTGGTGGAAACTGCTCTCATCTGCAACCTCCGAGATGTGGGAAAGGAGGAGAACAAACTGTCACGTGACCACAGCATAAAAGGACTTGAAAAAGGTATCTAATTATTTTTTTAAGTGAACATGGGACTTTGTGATGTTAGTGCCTATTGCAATTGTGTGCTTTGTTCATACTTTGCATTCACATATACTTTAAGATTTTTTTTTTGGGGGGGGGGTTGTTTGCTATAGCCTACACTTTTTTTGGTACATTGCCTCGCATGGCCTCTTGTTATTTTTTTTTTGTTTTCCTTTTTAGCAGAAATGTGTATTGGCAATTGCCAGAACAATAGGCACAAAATATTAAAACAATTGTAGGTGATGCATCTATTCCATTTTAGAAAATGTTTCATTTTAAGTAAACCTATGCTGAGTACAGGTCTGCTTTACTGAAAACAAGGTACTTAAGCCAGTCTTTATATTTTTTGTAAATTTATTTTGAAAAGGTTACTATGTAAATTTATAGTGCAAGTTATACTTAGATAATGGAAGCAGTCCTCCAAAGAAACCAGTCAGACATTTGTGTTCATTTTCTAAACTGAAAGTTCTAAATGTCAATGCTATTGCTTTTTGTTTCAACTAAGCTTCTGCAGGATTTTTCACATACGATGCACACATATTTTATTTTATGTTACCTATTTCTGATGTTGTATTTTTTCTTACATTTAATTGGACCTTCACTGTACCAGTATACACAAGAATTTTTGGAACTTTTTTTGTAAATATTTATTTTTCCTTTTTGACTCTGAGAGGAATGAGTTATGGCTTGGGGACTTTGTCTAGGGTTCATTTTGACCCCCTAGGACTTGTTGGGTGCCCCCCAGAGACAGCAAGGGCTAGCATTTACCCCAGGAATAAGTCCTTGACTTGTGTTGGGGTTTCCAAAATTGGGCACCAATCACTTTCTTGAATAAAAGACAGGATTCTTTCCTTTCCACACACTAGGAGAGAAGGATTCGGGTTTCAGAAGCTCAGAATCACACACAGATCATCCATGAGTCCACATTCTGCTGTACATGAAAGAGCCTTCAAGTCAGGAATGACTTCTGTATTCCAGTAACCTTCAGCAGAAATGTGGGCAACTATAATTCTTTTTCCTCCAGGATCACTCAACAAGCATCTACTCATGAGGTTCCAGCCTAAAAGCCCTGCAGACACCTCCATTAGGATCCTCCTCTTGGACTCCATCCTGCATCCAGCTTCAATTTGTGAAAGCAGGAACATCTGCAGGCTGAACTCCAAGCCCAGTCACACAGACCTCTCCAGGCAGCAGGCCTAGAGAAACAATAAATCAGTAAAACTCCTTCCCAGGTCTAAGCCAGGGTGACTGAGCCAAGGCAAATTTGTTTTGACTGATTAAGGCCAAGCAGTTTAAATTTAGCAAGACACTCCTGCCTAAGGCAGGCTACCTACATATTGGAAATTCTTAGCTCTATAATACATATATCCAAGGTCAATCTTACAGCTCTGGGTCCTGTAGGCACAGACCTTCCTGCACTTTAAATCCCTCCCACAGGTTTCTTTTAAAAAAATATCTTTGTTATATTATTAAACATGTAAAGCAAAGTCAACAGTGAGAACTGGGGCAATGATACTAGCTGCAGCATATTACTATGCAATTAAAAGTATAAACGTGCACTAAGTTCCATTGCATTGCCTTACTAGAGGTGCAATATTACCAGAAAGGTCAGATTAATTGAGGTGCAATTCAACCAGAGGTGTCATATAGTTTGAGGATCAGGCCATATAGCCCAAGTAAATCTGTGCACCATATTTCAAGATATACCATGCAACCAGAGGCAACATGTTGTAAGATGAATCCTGTTGATTTTTCCTATTTGAGAAGGCTAGAATGTTTTCGGTAATGTGGGTCATATCAGGACAATAAAGAATAGCATGTCATTAAAAAATATGCTTTAAAGAGTCTGGGAAACTGTGCTTGTCAGCTTCAGGAACTTACATCTGTATTTGACTGTGGTGAATTCAAGAGTTAGAAATTTATATGCCTTGTTTGTAGATCGGTGGACAAGAATATGAAAGTGACTAATTTCCACACCAACTTAGTAATGCCAGCAACATTTTTCTGTGTAGAAAATCCAGTGTTAAATCCTAGAATTTGCAAGGGAGCGTGACAATATTTATGTTGGTTGCCCCCTCCAATGGGACTGCAGCATCCCTTTGAGGCACATTTTATTTCATAAGTGTTCCCACACAAACACACACACACTTATGTTTGGGGTTGTACTTTTGCTTTGTAGCTGAAGCATGAGAAGGATGGCTTTAATGTGGACTTGAACACCAAAAAGTGAAGATTTGTTATGTTATAAGGAATATATAAAAATGTTAATTACAACTAAACAGAACCCTGAAAATGTAAATTTTGTCCTCAGTTTCTCAGAGAAAGTCCAATTAACTTCCTGGTATGTGAAGGTGTTTGGTAGGCACATGATTCAGGTTCCCGTCTTTTCGAGGTTTGTGGACCCAATGAAATTTGTGCAGAAATTTGGCATAGTGCACTGCCTTGCCTATTAAAATTAGGTAAGTTGTCTTAGAAGGGCAATAAAGGGGATATTGGATAAGCCACCCCCTCACAATAAAAGGGTGAAGTCACAACAACCATATTGACAGTATGGTTTCTCTGTGATAGGGAAAGTATAAATACTGAAGATTAGTTTAGGGTTTACAGGATTTACAGATGTGAAACCTTACTAAATGTTATATATATAGTAAAATTCTGTGTATCTTAGAGAATTGGGGGGGGGGGGGTAGGATTTTTACCCTATTTCATCCTTTGTTACATTCTAATGTACTGCAACCACTTTACAGCCTGTCCCCGTCCACATGCGCTACAGTTATAGCAGGCTGCATGTGTTTTTCCACATGGCATATTTCCTAATTGTTGCTGGATGCAATTGTTTCTTTGGAAGGGTTTTTAAAGCAGACTTTCTATGGAAAATGGAAAACCCTATTGAAAGGCCATAATCCTCAAAATCAAATTGCCTGCAAAGATGATTAAAGCATAAAGAAGATGCAAAAAAAGGAAAAAAAATACTTACTTCCATGGCCAGATATAGCCTGTCTGATGTGGGGGTGCAGTAAAAAATGCCAGGGGGGCAGAGGATGCAAGGTCAGCAGGGCCATGTATGGGAATCAGTAGGGCAATGTACAGAGGATCAGCAGGGCAGAGGAACTGTAGAACCCACTTGCCCCCTACTACCTCTGTGTTCCAAATTGCTGCCACTCACTTTAGGACTTCCAGACCCTTTTTTTTAATAAGGTGGGTATCCTAAATCACAAAAAAGTTGAAGGAGGAAAAGGTGAGGAAGGAAGGGGAGGAGGAGGTAGTGGTAGAGGAGAATTGGGTGGAGGAAGAGGTGAAAGAGGAAGAGGAGGAGAAGAAGGAGAAGGAAATGAAGGGGAAAAAGGAGGAAGCCGGTCACATTAGCAATGCTTGGCTACCTATGGCAAAACCTTTAGGTTTATTTGTCAATTTTTTTGTAAAGGGTGAAAGAATTGCTGGTAAAGCAGAGGGATTGCAAATCTGTCTGGCTTCTGCCATTGGCAGTCTATTCACTGCATCAATATCCACTAAATACAGAAAAAAAAAAAATTGCAAACAGGAAGTGATCCATCGGTCATTTTGCTGGCAAAATGGCCGACGGATCACTTCCTGTTTGCAATTTCTCTAAGGAGACACAGTAATTTGAGCAGTTTTGAGAGGCTATATAAACTAGTTTGACGTCTGACACTAGAGGACCCCTTGATAACGTCCTATTGGACGAAACGCATCAGTGAGGGGACACTAGTGCTGATGTCAGGCCACTGTCTGATACCGGGTTGGCAGTGGCACCCATTGTCATATGTTTCCTGTAACAGTAGCCAGCTTTGCCGGTGTGTGGGCATTTCACAGGGGTGCGGTAGATGATTCTGGAGCACTGTAGTGGATCACCTCTTCACTTTTCAAGTCACCACCAATTTTTTGTGCACATCTTTGCACTAAACTATTGTGTTTTCACCAATAACTTTATACTGCTGATCCTATCATGGGACAGCATTTAAATCTATATTTTTCACTATATTTTTTTTTTATTGTTGATTTCCATTCAAGATTGGACATATATATGTATACACAAATAAATATATATATATGTATACACAAATAAATATATATATATGTATACACAAATAAATATATATGTATATATATATATATATATATATATATATATATATATATATATATATATATATATATATATATATATATATATATATATATATTTGTGTGTTTTTATTTTCACTTTAGCATTTCTTTCACTTAACTTATTTCAATGTGCTGTCCATTTATAACACAGTATTCACATTTCAGCGCTGTTCATTTACTATTGGCGCTACACACTTTTTCTTAAGATTATTTATAACTTTGGCATATTACTTATCTGTGTCAGCTGCTGACCCACCACAGTGCAGAGATACATCTTTTTTATTAATGATAACATTATATTGCTCTGGTTACAGTTTTTTTTTTTTTAAATCGTAAAAAAAAGAGAAAAAAATGTATTACATTTTTTTTTTTTTATTATTATTTTTTGTTTTCTACTCTTACCAGTCAGTTTCCCTGATCACCGCCACACCAGTTATATGATGACACCGTACTGCACTGGTGATAATATTACAACTTCAAAAAACTCGCCATGCCTCTTACTAAATACCTTGGACTGTCCTGACACTTTCAGGGCCTAAAGAAATTAGATAGGCCGTCAGTACATGATCGATTTTTCAGATACTGTATATATCATTGGTTTGTGGACTCTAAAACTTTCCTACAGACTAAATAATATGCACTGATTTTCACCAAAGAAATGTAGCAGAATACATTTCTGCTAAACTTGGCCTAAATTTATGAAGAACAATTATTTATGTGCAAAATTTTATAACAGAAATAAAGAAAAACATTTTTATTTTTTTTTTAAACTTTCAGCCTTTTTTTTATTTATTTAGCAAAATACCTCCAACAGAAAGCTCTAGCTCTGTGAACAAAATGCCAAAAATTAAGTTTGGGTACAGTGTTGTATGACCGCGCAATTGTCATTCAAAGTGTGACAGTACTAAAAGCTGAAAATCGGCCTGGGCAGGAAGGGGGCGAAAGTGCCCAGTATTGAAGCGGTTAAACAATTGGTGTTTTTCCCAATGTCGCCCTCCAAGTTGCATTAAAAGAACCCCTCGAATCCAGGTATTTTTGAAATTCCCCCCATGTTTGTGCCCAGCTCCCAATGCCCTTTGTTGACAAAATCTTGCCTATTAGGCTTAAAAATGCCAGGAATTTGCCATCAAGATTTGTCCCCTATAGACTCAAGTTCATGATATGGATTTTAAGCAGGATTTGATAAACCACATGCAAATAGGATCAATGCAGATTTGCTCACCCCAAGTGCCTAGGCACTCTTATGCCTGCAGACTCAGAGCTGTATACCTGCAGTTTGAGATCTAAGGCACTACGGCCTCTGAGTAATTGTCTAAGGAGAATTGAAGTGAGATTTGATAATGTCATTACAGTACTTCCCATTGTTTTCCTTTCTGTAGGCTCTAAGATATAAAAGCAAGAGTCCAGCCTGTACCAAGATTGCCACCTCTGCAAAATGATACAATGCAAAACAAGGCACAGCAAGCCAGTAACGGGGAAAATAAATCAGCTGCAAGAAGACCGCAAGCAAAACTACTGATCAGTCTACTATTCGTTTTTTGTTTTTTTTTGTTCAAAACTGTCAGCTCCGGTCGGAGCCACTGTACTCACTATGCAAAGTAAGTACAGCGATCTCCCCTGCTGAGCTGTTGTGTTTTAACAGGGGAACAGCCCCCCGCCAGAACAATTCGATCAGTTCTCTCCGCCATTGGCTGAGAGCGCTAATCGGGCGTCGGTCAGCTGCTGGTTTTCCAGCATATTGTGTTTGTTATCAAAAGGGCTCAGTCTGTTGATTTCTCATCTGTGACAATAGTCACCAGGACAAATTGGGTGAATTTACTGAGCAGGAACACAGACAGCAATAAAATAATCCCTTAAGCCATCCAATAGTAAAATAAAAAGTACCATACATACATTTTAGGAATTTTACAGAAAAATAGGGACCTAGTTTATGTATTGGATGTATGTGCCAAAATGCTCTAAAGAGTCAAATTTGTAGAATACAAAACTTCACAGAAACATGTCTCTGCATAAGTTTCCTTTACATATAAAAACTTGTTTTTTGTGCTATGTGTAGAGTTCACACAAACTACCTAAACTGTTATCTTAAATGAACTGGCACAAATGCGTTCAAATAAAAACAGCATAACAACCATCCTTCCAAAGCTGGCAAAACCTCCCAGGGACCATGCAAATTGATTTCATGGAATGTAAATGGTGCTGGATGTCCCACTAAACAAAGCTTTTGCCCTTAAATAACCTACTGGTTAAAGTTCAGCATCTCTGCAGAGGCACTCCACAAGTTTTCATCACTTTCTTTCAAGAAATAGCTCTAAAAACAAACCATTCAAGAACAAAGTAATCCTAACCACTGTAGAGCTTCTGACTGATATCTTAATCCAAATTGAAGCTAAAAATGTGCAGGGCAAAATTTTTCTTTGTGTTGATTACATTTTTCTTTTATTTTTATGTAATTAAGTAATCATTATGTAATGAAAGCAGTCAATTTAAAACTATTATAATTTGTTGAAGTTTATATTAGACTTTATCAATTGGGATTACATGTGCTTCAATTTTTGTGCCACCTCCACTCAGTCTCATAGTCAATGGCAATTAGCAGTATACTGCTTGACTGATGTCAGCATCTCTGTCCCTCATAATCTAGTGTGGTCACTATAGCAAAATAATGCCTCGTTTCCACTGAGCGGATCGGTTTGGTTCCGTTCAGTTCGCTATTTTGGGTGTTTCCATTATGAAAGCGGCCCATACAACCGAACCGTTCCATTCATGGTCCTGCTTCAGATGTGGGGCCATAGAAAATGGAACGGTTCGGTTAGGGCGGAGCTACGATACATTCCACTGATTGGCTGACAGAAAACCCTCTGCTGTGCTATGCTGAGGCATTTTTTCTGAACCCTGTATGGCCCCTTGTGGTCCCACTTGCAGTGGAAACGCTCACCAGAATAGACCGGACCATTCTAGGCCATTCAAACTGTACCGACCCAAACTGATCCGCTCAGTGGAAACGAGGCATAAGTGGCTCCCCTAATAACAGCTAATGGGAGGGATAAGGACATCAAAGGCATAGCTTTGGAGACTTGAGCACTAAGCTTATTATAGATTATAATGATGGGTTATGGTCATTTTTTTTTTACTGTTTGTGGCTGCAATCCAGATGAATAAACAAATCTTTTCACAAAACAAGTATGGATATCAGACAGAATCATAGCATTTCCCATTGATTTCCACATTGAGATGTTGCAGCTGTCATAGGTTAAGTAAGGAATTTTAAAGCTGTGAATTTCAATTAAAAAACTCAGTTGTGATATGCTATCATGTGACCTTACCCGAAATCTTGGAGCCTTTCCAGGTCCAATGTAGCCAGCTAAATATGAGGCTATACTTGACAATAACTTGCTGCTCGCTCCAGGTGACCACCATTCATAATATGAGATCTTTCATTGTAGACTGTAACAGAGTGCTTTGGAGCAGTGGTCATCAAACAGGGCCCACTAACAGGCCAGGTTTTATGTATTACCTTAGGGAGATGCAGACTAGAATACTGCAATCACTGAGCAGCAAATGATATCACCTGTGGTGTATTTCAGTTATCTTGCAAACCTGGCCTATTAGTGGGCCCTGAGGACAGGGTTGATGACCACTGCTTTGAAGTAATAAAAGCATTCCATTATGATCAGGTACTCGTACTTGCTAAGTTGACATTTTGGGACTGACAATGGGAAGTGTGCATTTAAGCCATAGTGGTGCTAAATTATTTGCAGTCATCAAAGAAGGGCTTTACATAGGAGAGAATGAGGTATCTTGGGCCTGTCTGCAGCTTCCACCTTGATAAACAATGTTATATTGTATATAAGTTTACATAATGTTATGCAGAATGCATATGTTCATTTATTTTAGTAAGGTGAATAACGGAAATATAACATAAAGGAATGCCAAAGATGTGTACTGGCCAAGTGTATATGTTTTTTTCCACCTATGCTGGTATCTCTATCCCTGATTGTTACAGATCCAAAATCATTCAAACGGATGATGTTATGCATTATGTATTTGCAAATACATGCAGTTTTAAATACAGCTAGTACCCAAATATTTTTTTTTTTCAAAATGCCATCAAATTAAATCCACCTGTGCTTGTTGTCCATAGCATATGCCTGCCCATACCATAACCCCAACGTCACCATGGGCCACTCGATCCACAACCGCTCACCCACATACATGCTGTCTGCCATCTGCCCTGTACAGTGAAAACCGGTATTCATCCATGAAAAGAACATCTCTCCAAAGTGCCAGACGCCATTGAATGTGAGCATTCGCCCACTCGAGTCGTTTATGATGACGAACTGCAGTCAGATTTAGACCTCGATGAGGATGACGAGCATGCAGATGAGCTTCCCTGAGACGGTTTCTGACAGTTTGTGCAGAAATTCTTTGGTTATGCAAACCGATTGTTGCAGCAGTGTCCGGGTGGCTGGTCTCAGATGATCTTGGAGGTGAAGATGCTGGATGTGGAGGTCCTGGGCCGGTGTGGTTACACATGGTCTGCGGTTGTGAGGCCAGTTGGATGTACTGCCAAATTCTCTGAAACGCCTTTGGAGATGGCTTATGGGAGAGAAATGAGCATTCAATTCAAGGGCAACAGCTCTGGTGGACATTCCTGCAGTCAAAATGCCAATTGCACGCTCCCTCAAAACTTGCAACATCTGTGGCATTGTGCTGTGTGATAAAACTGCAAATTTTAGAGTGGTATTTTTGTGTGGCCAGCCTAAGGCACATCTGTGCAATAATCATGCTGTCTAACCAGCATCTTGATATGCCACACCTGTGAGGTGGATGTATTATCTTTGCAAAGGAGAAGTGCTCACTAACACAGATTTAGACAGATTTGTGAAGAATATTTGAGAGAAATAGGCCTTTTGTGTACATAGAAAAAGTCGTAGATCTTTGAGTTCAGCTCATGATAAATAGGGGTAACAACAAAAGTGTTGTGTTTATAATTTTGCTCAGTGTAAGTATCAATATAAGTTTGACACCCCTCCATTGTGGTAGAAGGAATGAGACTTCATTGCTGCGGGGTTCAGAGCTAAGAGGTCTGGCAGGTTTTCCCACCAACACAGTTCCCATAACTTTAAAATCCAATTTAGTTGGAGTAAATATTTTTAATGATGAACTGTTTAAATAACTTTGTGTAGAAAAACCAAATAGGTCTGTGCTAAGTGATGATAACCAAAATAGAAACTGACAAAATTATACCGAAGCAGTACTCATTGATTGTCCTAATACAAAACAAACAAAAAAGTGTATATACATAAAACTTGTTGCGCTTCCCCTTTAAGTATACTGTATGATAGTTCTTCCCCTTTACACAGCATAATTTAAAAAAATTTAAATTTTTTCTTACTCTTTAGTTGTTTTTGGGATAAGGCCTTGTGCCTGACTGTAAGAATTTCTGAACAATTAAAAGGAAACAATACCCACTCCATGCTAAATGAATAACTATATACTGTATATATAAACCCACAATGAATAATTTAAATTTGTGAAACACCAACAACCAAAATCACTTCTGTACTTAATAACCTCAAAAATTTAAAATAAATTAAGTCTATAACCACTTCAGCTCCAGGCCATTTTTGACACTTTTTGTTTACATGTAACGACCAGTTCTTTTTGCTAGAAAATATCTTAGAAACCCCAAACATTATATATGTTTTTTATGTTTTTTTGTTTTATGTTTTTTTCTTTATGTTTTTTAAGCAGAGGCCCTAGAGAATAAATTGGTGGGTTTTGCTATTTTTCCTTGTCAAAAGAAGTTTATTGAGTATACAATGTTATAAAGATACATAAAGTAAGTTTACAAGGATCTATAAAGTAAGCTCCTTGTTTTACAGTAGGGTTTATATAGGTAAATATCATGAAATTTCAAATATTAAACATTGAGTTCACGTAAACCTAAATTAAAGATATATATCATTTCCTTAGTTACTTTTGTAGGTATTTAAATGATTTATACCTACTATACATATTGTTTACAAGTAGAGTGTATATAGGTCAAATAAATTCTGATAATGAGCTTTAATCGTAAGGTGGAGAAAAGGAAAGAGAAAGAAGAAAAAGGGTTGAAAGGTAGAGGTATGGTCCACAAGGTTGTCCCGCTCGTCAGTTTATTATTCTTTTTAGTTCTCTTTGAAGCCTTAGAATGGGTGTCTCTGTAAGTCATTTAATCTGTTACCATGGCAACAGGACAGAGTCATTGAAGTTTGACAGGAACTGTTGTTTTATCCAAGGATGCCAAAGTTTTTCAAATTTTGGAATTTGATTTTGATCGATGGCTACCATCTTAGCATGGGACATTGTATTATTCATTCTGTGAATTGTTTCTGCTAGTACCAATGTAGGAGATTTCCATGCCTTGGCCACTGTTTGTTTTGCAGCCGTTATTAGTTGGATCATAAGTTTGAATTGAGAGAGTGTTAACCATTCCGGTTTTAGATTAAGTAAAGTTAAATATGGATCTGGTTGTATTATTTTTTTAAATATTTTAGATGCAATCACGAAGACTTCCTTCCAGAAGGTTTGGATTACTGGGCACGTCCACCATATGTGTAAATATGTGCCTATTTCTGAGCATCCTCGAAAACAAAGAGCTGAGGTATTAGGTGAATATTTTGCCACTCTAGCGGGTACAAGGTACCAGCGAGTTAGGACTTTATAATTTGTCTCCAGTGCTAAGATGTTGAGTGAAGATGACTTAGATGTGAGCCATATGTTAGACCAGTCCGTGTTCTCTAAAGTTCGTCCCAGGTCCTCCTCCCACCTCTGAACGTAAGAGGGTCTATTAAGATTTGCTACTCCATATAATTGATTATAAAGTGATGAAATTGTACCTTTAGCAAATGGATCTTTTGTACAGATTGATTTAAAAATGGATAATTGGGATAATGGTGTATCCCCCTTTAGGAATGGTGTATAGAAATTTTTGATTTGGAGATATCTAAATATCTCAGAGTTTGGTAGATCATATTTTTCTCTAAGTGATGGGAATGAAAGGAATGATTTAGATGCTATGAAGTCATTTAGTGTCTGAATGCCTGATGTTGTCCAAGCTTTAAAAGAATTTGGGTAGATCCATGCCGGATAAAAGGCCGGATTTCTGATAAAAGAAAGGAGAGGATTGTGTGGAGATTGTAACTGATATTTGGTTTTTAGTTTATCCCAGAGAGATAAGAAGTGTTTAGTTATGGGATTATGAATTTTAAAGCGGTCTTTAGGATCAAGCCATAATAAATTTGATATTAATAGAGGGTCATTTTCTGAAGCCTCTATAAATACCCATAATGGGATTTCCTGTTTTGCATGGTATTTGGACAGACTGGCCAAATGTGCTGCTCTGTAGTAGTTAGTAAAATTAGGGTATCCCGGGCCTCCTTTATTTTTGGGAAGATGTAGTGTGTGTATAGGTATACGTGGTTTAGAAGAGCCCCATATAAACGAAGTTGCTCTTTTTTGTACTATTCTCAAAAAATAGGAAGGAATTGGAATAGGGAGGACTCTGAATAGATAAAGCAATTTGGGTAGAATAGTCATTTTGATTGCATTAATCTTCCCTATCCAGGATAAAGGAAGTTGCGACCATTGTTTTATTAGATTTGTGATCTGTCTTAATACAGGAGGATAATTGGTTGAGAATAAGTCAGAATGAGATGCTGTTAAATGAATTCCAAGATATGGGATATATTTTTCTGCCCATGTGAATGGGAGTGCAGCCCTAGCCGGGATCAATTCTATGTTTGTGAGTGAAATATTAAGCACTAGGCATTTCTTAGGATTAATCATAAGGCCGGATAGGGCTGCAAATCCATGAAGAGCTGGTATTAAGTTAGGACCAGAGACCTGTGGTGATGATAGAAAAAGTAATATATCGTCTGCAAATATACATAATTTGTGTGTAATACCTCCTACTTCAATGCCAGTTATAGTTTGGTTTGTTCTGATGTATTGGGCCATGGGTTCGAGTATAAGGGCAAATAATAAGGGAGATAATGGGCAACCCTGTCGGGTACCTCTTTCGATATTAAAGGCTTCAGATTTGTATCCAGCATATTTTATATAGGCTTTGGGTTTATTATATAATGCTTTGATCCATGTTAAAAAGTGGGGTCCAAAACGCCATTTTTGTAATGAATATTGCATATATTGCCAGGATACTGTGTCAAATGCCCTCTTAATATCGAGAGATAGAAAACATAAAGGGATTTTCCGTTTTTTAGCAATATGTGCCAATAACACTGCCCTGCGTATATTATCGCCTGCCTGTCTATTTGGCATGAAGCCTACTTGATCTCTATGTATTAATTTTCCTATAATGCTATTGAGGCGTTTTGCTATTATTTTTGCTAATAATTTAATATCGAGGTTTAACAGAGAGATAGGCCGATAATTCACACAGGAAGTATCATCAGAAAGGGGTTTTGGGATCATACAAACAATTGCCATTAGTGTTTCTTGCCGAAAAGAATGTCCATCTAGAAGTTTGTTAAAAGTTTCAGTGAGAATGGGAGAGAGTATTTCTGAGAATGTTTTATAGTATAAAGCCGAGTAGCCGTCTGGGCCTGGTCTTTTGTTAAGTTTTAGGTCTTTTATGGCGTTAGCAACTTCATCTATAGTTATAGGCTCATCCAAACTGCTTTTTTGATTCTGAGATAACTCAAGTAAGGTTATTTTTGAGAAGAAGGATTCAGCCTCTGTAGGATTAAATTCATTGTTTGTCTTGTATAAAGTTGCGAGATGTGAGTGAAATTTATGGACTATTTTAACTGGATTACAAGTGTAAACATTTTTTGATAATTTCAAACGTATTGGTTTGAAAGATTTGTTAGTTGAATTTAATGCCCGAGCCAAATATGTACCTGGTTTGTTTGTATTCATGTAGAGCGTTTGAGGGATTTATCAACTGACTCAGTGAGAAATAGATCATATTCCAATCTAGATTTTTCCAGATGAGATTTTGTACTCTGAGATGGATTATCTTGAAATGATATGTAGGCTGCATTAAAATTGAGTTCTAGTTTTTTTGCTAGATTTTTGCGTTCCCGTTTAAATAGTGCCATTTGTCTTTGTATTGTACCACGCAAGACAGGCTTATGAGCTTCCCACAGTGTTATTGGGGAGATGTCTGTTGTATTATTAATTGATATGTATTCCTTTAAAGCTTGTTCAATGGCCATCTGATGTAGTGGGTGTTTGAGCATTATGTCCGGTAAGTACCACGTTGGGTCATGCGCTTTTGGTATGGCTGAGGCTATAGTAGTGTATACTGCATTATGGTCAGACCACGGAATCAGAATTATATCTGATGCAATAATTTCTGGTATCATTCCAATTGTTAGAAAAATATGATCTATTCTGGTGAAGGTTTGATGAGGGTGCGAGAAATAAGTGAATTTCTTTTTCATTGGGTTACTTTCTCTCCACGAATCTACCAGATTGTATTTGGAAAGAAGTTGAGAAAAAGGTAATCTAGAGGTTATTTTGGATGGTGTAAAAGGTGATTTATCTAGAAATGGGAGGAGGACCTGGTTCGAATCCCCACACATTATCACTGTTCCTATTTTGTGTGTATTAATCACTTGTAATATATGTGAGAGGAATGGTGTAGGTTGTTTGTTAGGAGCGTAGTAGGAAATCACCGTGATTGCTGTATCCATTATATAACCCATGAGTATCAGGTATCTACCTTCTGGGTCTTTAATTTCTGATGATAAGGTGAATGGTGTGGATCGGTGAAATGCAATTAGAGTTCCCCTTTGCTTGGTACAGGCAGAAGCCGTGTAAATTTGTTGATAAAAAGGAGAAATATATTTTGGAGTAGAATCTTTGGTGAAGTGTGTTTCTTGGAGGCATACTATGTGAGCCTTCTTGTTATGGAAAGTACGGAAGGCTTTGGTCCTTTTTTGAGGGACATTTATTCCCTGAACATTCAGGGAAAGTATATTCAGTGGTGCCATGGCAACAGATCAAATAGTTTTGACTTACTTTTTGTTATGCAGAGCTGACTGCGCAGATCAACCTGTGTGGACTGAAGAGATGAATAGATAGAAAAGAAACCAGTGAATTCTGGAGTAAAGAGTAAACAAAAAACATATGAGATTAGATGATACATTGTATAAATTATTTTTTGCAAGTAATCACAATTTACCCGTGAAAGAGAATAAGGGGAATAAGTGCCTTCGTCACACTCCCACATAATATGGTTGGGAGAATGAGGAGGGCTAATGGGGGTACACGGATCTTCCGCTTACAGGAGAGAAGTGCTATGTCAAAAGACATCAAAATGATGTTTCATTAATTGGAGTGCAGAATATAGTTTTTGTTGAAATTATTTATTCCAGGGTGGTTGTATATGGTTAGTCTTGCCCTAGGCTAAATAATTCAGTTAGAAAGGTACTGTTAATAACTTTGGTATTGATGAAGATAGTTTGAATTATTTTGGGATTTTAACCCTTTTAGAGTAAACAATTACATATTTTATTCATATGTAACTGTTTAGATATGTTAACTCATAAAATTGAGGTTGTATTGCTTCAGATTAGAATAAACAAAAACATAATTCTAGGAACTAGTTAGGTAATAATATATTTGTTTTAAGAAAAGAAAGAAAAAGCTTCCATTACTTCTGGATTATTGAACATATTTGTCCTAAAAAGTAATAAATCTATTGTTATTACCTGATAATATATAACTGAACAAGAATTTCCTTATTTCACTTATATATTCTAAGGCTATATGAATCAGAAGTAATAAGAAATATAACTGGAATGTAACATGATCCCACACAGTGTGTGACTATCAGAATGCAGTTACATTCAGTTATAAATACAGGTTTTTTATAGAGAACCATCTCTTAGTATAATAAATGAAGAGATATCAGGAATTAGGATGTCAGTCCATTGAATCTTCTTGGTCCATGGATGATGTGGCATAACGGCCTCTTTTGTGAGAATGATGATTCCCATTTTGTTCTGAAATTTTCTGAGTGCTGCCTGAAGGTGAAGATGATGCCATTCTTCTGCGTGTGGGAGAGTTGCTGCTTGTGGGTTCTGTCAGATTTAATTTTAAAAGGGTTTGTTTTAGTTCATCTGCTGATCTGCTTCTGTAAATTGTACCTTGGTAGTTAAATCTGACTGAAAAGGGGAAGCCCCATTGATACATAATGTTGTGGCGTTGCAGTTCCATTAGTTGGGGTTTCATGGATCGTCTTTTAGTAATAGTAAGTTGGGATAGGTCAGCAAAAATTTGATAATTGTGTCCTTGAAAATTAAGTTCCTTTTTTTCTCTTGCAGCAATTAGTATTTGTTCTTTCGTTCTGTAATAATGAAATTTTGTGATTATATCACGTGGGGGCCCATCTTTCTTTTTGGCTGTGAGGGCTCTGTGTACTCTGTCCAGTTCTAAACGCTCAATAGGGATATCTGGCTTTAGTTCTTGTAATAGAGCAGTAATAGTAGATTGCAGGTCTGTCACAGTTTCAGGTATTCCCCTTATGCGCAAGTTTGAACGTCTGGCTCTATTTTCGTAATCTTGGAGCTTAGTTTGAAGTATTAAATTCTCTTCTTTTAATTGTTCCAATTCTGTTATATTTACTTGGGTTGTAATTTCAATTTCATCCATTTTTATTTCTAGGGCTGCGGTGCGGTTTCCCAGCTCTCTTATTTCTTTGGTTAGGCTTTTTGTTATTTGGTCTGAGGTTTGTTTTAAAGCCTTATGAAGCATCTTTTCAAATTGTAATAATATTACTGGGGATGCTGAGGAGGCTTGTGGAGAAGTTTGTGAGAGGATTTGTTCTGTATCTGACTCAAATGGAGAGTCTTGCTGTGACATTTTCTGTCTGTGAGAGCGCCCTGATGCTGTATCTTGTGAGGTGACTGGAGCTGCTTTAGTTGCAGTGAGTGCCTGTGAGCTCTTTGTGAGGTGATTTTTATTTCTGCCACGGTTTCCTCCCAGTACCATATTTCCTGCCCAAATTTTCACAGTTTGTTCCCTGGGGCAAAAAGGTTCAAATGGATACCTTTTGAGCCTGCAGGCTCCGCTTTGTCCTTCTCTTCTCTCCTCAGCGGTGCGGAGCTCTAACAATGCATGTCTGCTCCGCTAGGCTCCGCTCATCTCCCCCCGGTTTTGCAATTTTTCATGCTACACAGTATTTGCGCAGTGTTTTTTTAAACGCAATTTTTGGGGAAAATTCACTCTTTTGAAATTTAAAGAGGAGGGCCAGTCAAAAAAAAAATTTAAAGTCAGCAGCTACAAATACTGCAGCTGCTGACTTTTAATTGGACACTTACCTGTCCCAGGGTCCAGTGATGCGGGGGATCGAAGCCCCGCTCGTCTCCCCCTCCGTTCAGTGGCGCCGGCATTGCAACTGTGGGCGCCGGGCTATGGCTTCACAGCCTGGCACCCACTGCGCATGCGCGAGCGGCGCCGCGCACCGTGATTGGCCGCTCAGTCATCTGGGACCTGTAATGGGTCCCAGATGATTGACCGGAGGGAGGGAGCAGAGCTGAGCCCTTCCTGTGCTGAGGGGGAAGTGATGTCACCAGCCCAGGCACTGGAAGAGGCAGACTACGAGGGACCCCCTAGCAACAGGTATTTAGAGGTAAGTAAAAAAAAAAAAAATCCAAATGTTTTTTTTTTATTTTTTTTTAGGCACAATCATGACTTTTTTTTTTAGGGTGGAACACCACTTTAATGCAAAAAAACCTGATACATAAACCAATTTTTTGGGAAAATTTAAAAGATGATGTGATTGAGTTACCAAACATGTCACGCTTTAAAATTGTGTACACCTGTGCAACAGAGACAAACAGTGTAAATGTTACTATCCAGTGGCAATGTTTAAAAGTCTTAAAAGCCCATGATCAAACATTTGTGGTGATACCTCACATGTATGGGATGACTGTTGTTTTCACATGTACGGGACCAACGTGTGTGTTCACCTTTGAGCACGAGCACAGGGGGATGGAGGCACTTTAGTTTTTAATTTTTTTTTTTTTAACTGTTAAATTTTCTTTTGATCACTTTTATTCCTGTCACAAGGAACATAAACATCCTTAAAACTGTAGTGTTCCTGTACCCCAATCCACCTCGGTATCAGTCCCTATAGTACATATTGAAACCCACAGAGGGGAGGGAAGAAGGGGAAAAAGGGACTTTGCGAAATACAAAATAATGTGAAGGATATATAGTATAGTACCTATAGTAACATTGAAATTACTTATTACTAGGGAATGATACAACAATTAGCAAAGACATACAAAGTCTAAAAACGTGACACGGGTAGTGCAAATTAATTTAAAGCACGTTGAAGAACAGTGATCCCAGATACATGAAACCCAGAGCCGTGATGCATTCCAACTGATTAAGTGTTCCTCAGCAGGAAGGCATCCGATAACATATTAAAGGATCTCTAGAATACATACACAAGTCAATATATCAAAAGACAGAAACAACATATATATATTCAAGTATCAAACATTAATAAGAATATTTGTATAATACACTTACATATTAAAATAAACAAGAAATCTCCAAATATCCTGGATGTCACCAGGACAAAAGGCGGCACCGCCATGAAATGGTCCACATGTTCGAAACAGAGCAAAATGTAGGTCCATTGGCGAAATGTCAATTAAGAATATATAAATAAAGATACAATTAAAATGACAGATAGGCTGAATTCCCCCCCCCCCCCCCCCAGTATGCACCAGAACAGCTGAACATGGCAAAATTAAAAACTATGGTACCCAAACTTGAAAAATCAAAAGTCCCCATTTGGAGAGCTTATATGCAAGATATTGGCCATAAAAAGGATATGGGGTCCTGGGTACAGCCTCTGGGGGACATAAATGCAATTTTTTTTTTAAATGATCATTTTTAAAGGAGCAGTGATGCTCAAAGTGAAACAATAAAAATGAAAAAAACCTTTAAATTTAGTGCCTGGGGGTCCCCTTAGTCTGCCTGTAAAGTGGTGCATCTGTATAGAACCTGCTGCAGCAAAACTGACATTTCTAAAGAAAAAAAAAATTTAAATGTACTTCGCAGCTGCAAGCTATAACCGGCACCCAGCAATACAACATTTTTTTGGAAAAAAACAGCGTGGGGTCCCCCAGTACATACTGGGGGGTACATACCCTTTGGGTCTGGTATGGATTTTAAGGGGAACCCCACGTCAAAGTTTAAAAAAACAAAACAGCATGGAGTCCCCCCCCAAAATCCAAACCAGACCCACTTAAAAAAGTGTCAAAAATAAATAAAAACAGTAGACAGGTTTTTGACAATTTCCTTATTAAAAAACAAAGCAATGTCCCCTGATGTAGATCCATCATCAATCACAACTCCTGCTGCCGAATGCCTACTCAGCCGGGTTACAGTTCATAAATAGGTCGGTGACATCACAAGGGGGCGTGACCCGGCTGAGTAGGCATTCGGCGGTTAGCCTTCAAGCTTTTTTTTTTCGTGTCCGGCGGTGCGGCGGGCGTCGTGATTGATGATAGATCTACATCGGGGACGTTGTTTTTTTTTTTAATAAAGGAATTGTCAAAAACCTACTCATTCACATGGGTAGGGGGCAGGATTTGGGGACCCCCTTGTTTAATAAGCCCCCTGCCCACAGACCCCCACAACCACAGCCCAGGGTTGTCGGAAAGATAAGGTGCTCTGGAGTGTCACAAAGCACCCCCCACCCCATGTTGAGGGCATGTGGCCTGGTATGGATCAGGAGGGGGGTTGCTCGCTCATCTCCCCTTTCCTGACCTGCCAGGCTGTTTGCTTGGGGAAGCCCGCTGACAGCTGATGACTCATTCGTTGTGAAGGATGCGGCGCCCTGCTTCCCGGCCCTGCTCCTTAACAACATATCGAACATCCCGCCAAATGCACAGAAAATGCAGGTGTTTAGCGAACACCCGAACAGGCAATGTTCGGGCCGAACTTTTACTCGGCCTTAACTGTTCGCCCAACACTAATTACAATGGTGTCCTGTGCTTACATACAAAAATGAATCCAATAGTGATACAAAATGTTCAATAAACAGATGTGAACAGAAACAAAACTGTCCACTTCAATTTTTCATTGCTCTCTTCTGTGAACAAATAGCATTCACCTTGCAAAAAACACTTCCCACCCTGTGATGATTGTCTTCCTGTACACTGCCCCAGAACTATCCACAGTGATCCCTTTAACCATAAATATCAGATCTACACTCACCAGACTAAAATGCAATTTTTACCCAAGAAAAGGTACACAAGCTCAAGCTGTCTCACAAGGAATCCTCCTCTGACAGCATGGATGGCTGCTTGGGACTCCAAACTGTGGTGTCTCCTTTCCTCAATAGAGTAAAAGCATGGTCAGGGTGTCTCTCAAGGAATCTTTCTCTGTCAGCATGGATGACTGCTCAGGACTCCAAAAAACAGTGGCTCCCTTCCTCAGTAGAGGGAAAGCAGGCTTAAGCTGTTTCACAAGGAATCCTGATTTGTCAACATGGATGGCTGCTCCAGACTCCAAACAGCAGTGTCTCCCCTCCCTAACCGCTTAAGGACCAGCCGCCTGTCAGGGCTGGGCTCAGCCCTCCCTTTTCAGAGCTCAGGCTGCTCAGTTGTTGGTTAATTACCAGCACTAGAGACTTTATGCTGGTTTACTTTTGAAGACTTGCCTGGCTGACGTCCCTTCTGGTTCCTGATCCTGTCTGCTGCTCTGACTACGCTGATCTCTGGCTCCCTGATTTCTCCTGGCTTGTTCTGAACTACACTGATCTCTGGCTCCTTGATTTCCTGGCTGGTTCTGACTACCCAATTTGGTTACCGAACCCTGTTTTGACTACGTTTACTATTTTTACTATTTTTCCACTATATTAAATGGTGTGGTTTTTATGGCATTTTCTGTCTCCATCTGATTCATGGTTCCTGACACCACCGTAATTATACTGTGGCAGGTTGGCTCTCCTGGGCGAATCACCATAGGGGGCGCAATGGCGGAGCCGATGCGCGTGGCCTGGGACCACGATGTCCGCCGGCCACCCGTGATCGCTCCACAGAGAGCCAGAACGGGGATCTCTCAATGTAAACAGACAGATCCCTGTTCTGACAGGGGAAGAGAGAGAGATCTGCTGTTCCTAGTGATTAGGCACAGCGATCTCTCTCCTCCTCCAGTTAGTCCCATCCCCCCACAGTTAGAAAAACCTCCCAGGGAACACATTTAACCCCTTGATCGCCCCCTAGTGTTAACCCCTTCCCTGCCAGTGACATTTACACAGTAATCAGTGCATTTTTATTTAGCACTGATTGCTGTATAAATGTCAGTGGTCCCAAAAATGTGTCAAAAGTGTTTGATCTGTCCGCCGCAATGTCGCAGTCCAGCTAAAGATCGCAGATCACCGCCATTGCTAGTAAAAAAAAAAATAATAAAAATGACATAAATCTATCCTCTATTTTGTAGACACTATAACTTTTGAGCAAACCAATGAATATACGCTTATTGTGATTTTTTTTACCAAAAATATGTAGAAGAATACATATTTGCCTAAACTGATGAATAAATTATTTTTTTTTTTATTTTTTATTACAATTGGGGATATTTATTATAGCAAAAAGTTAAAAACATAGTTGTTTTTTTCAAAATTGTCACTTTTTTTTTATTTATAGCGCAAAAAATAAAGACCGCAGAGATGATCAAATACCACCAAAAGAAAGCTCTATTTGTGGGAAAAAAGGACATCAATTTTGTTTAGGTACAGCGTCGCACGACCGCGCAATTGGCAGGTAAAGCAACGCAGTGCCGTATTGCAAAAAATGGTCATTAAGGGGGCAAATTCTCTCGGTACTTAAGTGGTTAATAGAGTGAAAGTAGGCTCAAGCTGTCTCTTAAAGTGGTTGTAAACCCATTACAACCACTTTAACCTACAGGTAAGCCTAGATTAAGGCTTACCTGTAGGTGCAAGAAATATCTCCCAAACCTAAAAGGTTTAGGAGATATTTGCAGAATTAGCAGCACCAATGTCTACGGCGCATGCGCCATAGACATCGGGTGCAGGTGCACCGAGCGTGCCGTTTCTAACGGCGATCATGCCATTAGTGGCAGCACCAGCGCGCATGAGCGGGAGTGCCTTCATCGCGGCTCCGGCCAGTCACAGTGCCGGAGCTGCGATACCCAGAAGTCACTCCGGGATAGATGGCAGCGTTGGAGGGGGCGAACGAGGGCCGATGCGGGGGCTTCGATCTCAGGTAAGTAATTCATAATGAGCTAGTATGCTATGTATACTAACTCATTATGCCTTTGTCTTGCAGGGTGTATTTTTTTTTTTTTAGAGGCTTTACTTCCTCTTTAAGGAAGTCTTCTCTGCCTATGTGGATGGCTGCTCCAGACTCCAAAGAAGGATGATTCATTCACAGAAAATAAATTCTCACATAGTGAAATAAATTCTTATAAAGTAATTTATTAAAACAACTATTATACTCATAAGTAACAATTGAATAAAAGCAGGCATCAAGTATAAATTCAGTCCAGCCCCCAGTAAACTAAAAACACTTTGTACAAAAGAAATAACAGGCTGCTTGCTCTGTGTTTACTGGGATTCCTTCCTATCCTAAAGTCTAGGATACTCCTTGCCCCCCCCCCCTTTTTTTCTTTCTCTTCCCCCCTCCAGTTTCCTAACCCCAATCCTACACTTTTTTGACATGGATAGGCATGAGTGGAATGCATACCTCTCTCTTGCATTTATAATGGTAATTGTTTTTTGTTGTATGGTGTACAACCCAAGATCAGTCTGCATCTCTCGAACACTACTTATGATCGGTAAAGTCGTGCAATTTAACTGATTGTTTGCATATTGAATTTATGTTCTTATGTTTTTACTTTCTGTTAAAAAAAAAAACAAAACACCAAATTCTGCCCACACTGACACTGAACAGGTTAGTATAGAAAATGCAGTCACATCAAGAAGACAAGGGGTATGAGCAATTAAACTTAGAGCACAAGTTCTTTCTTACCACCCCTACTGGACTATTTCTATGAACCTCTAACATTGACAGTAAGCACCCTTCCACCTGTGCTTGTTTACAATCCTGCCAATACTGGTAGCTTCAGCGGATCCTGACAAAATCATTTTCTCAGTGGCAGGAAAAGGGGGGTTGACAAACCCATTAAGCTGTATTGCAATAAACACCACTCTGCTGACAGTCAGGCCTGCATGATCCTAGACGCACACTCCCTGTTTGTATCTAAAACAAGCCGCACAGCTGCTGCTTACTCTCATTGTCTAGGCCCACTTCCAATTGTGCTTCAACTGTCCCAATGCTGCTCAGACAGAGGGAAGTGCAGAGAGGCGCTAGTACTGAGTTTCAGCACATACTGGTAGAAAAAAAAGCCCTGCTTTTATTGCTTAGTAAATATCATGTGATTTATCAGCCACCTAAGCTTAGTAATATACTGTAGGCATGTGTTAGTGTGCAGCTGATTATTTATGTATACCTTGGTGTAATCACGTTTTATGAATGTAATTCCATCACTGCAGGAATTATGGATTATGTACTGTATATAGTTTAGCTATGGTAGTTTAATCTCATTTAAAAAAAAAAAACAGACTCAAAGATCTGCAATTCTTTACTAGACAGGTTTTAGACAGCCGGTTATGTCCTAGCTCAGTGGTTTTCAACCTCAGTACCCCCAACGGGCCATGTTTTGGGAACTTCCCTTAGATAAAATAGGTCTTATCAATACCATGTCATTGATATTGATTTAACCACTTGCCAACCGCCCACAGCCGAATGACGGCTGCAGGGCGGCTGGATAACTCTGGGATCACGTCATATGACGTGATCCCGGAGAACCGCTCCCGCGCGCCCCCCGGGCGCGCACACAGGAACATCCACATTCGCCGGGTCCAGGGGACCCGGCGCAACATGGATTGCGGTAAAGGACCAATGACAGCGGCCCTTTACCATGTGATCGCTCCGTCCAATGACGGAGCGGTCACAAATGTAAACAAAAAGGCAAAGCAGGATCATCAGGAGGTTACAGCTCTCCTCTCCTCACACCGATGCAGCATGAGAGGAGAGCTTTTACGGTGACAAACAGTGAGTTTTCTACCTTTATTAGTGCCCAACAGTGCCACAGCAGTGCCCAACAGTGCCACAGTAGTGCCCAACAGTGCCACAACAGTGCCCAACAGTGCCACAAGTGCCCAACAGTGTCATCTGTGCCACATCTGTGCCACCTGTGCCATCTGTACCACCTGTGCCACCTCTGTGCCACCTCTGTGCCACCTCTGTGCCACACCAGTGATAATACAGTGCACACCAGTGCCACACCTGTACCACACCAGTGCCACCTGTGCCCATCAGTGCCACCTGTGCCCATCAGTGCCACCTGTGCCACATGTGCCCATCAATGCCACCTGTGCCCATCAGTGCCACCTGTGCTCATCAGTGCCACATCAGTGCCGCCTGAGCCCACCAGTGCCGCCTGAGCCCACCAGTGCCGCCTGAGCCCACCTGTGCCACCTCTGCCACCAGAGCCACACCAGTGCCACTACAGTGCACACCAGTGCCACACCAGTGCCCCATCAGTGCCACCTGTGCCCATCAGTGCCACCTGTGCCCATCAGTGCCAACTGTGCCCATCAGTGCCACCTGTGCCCATCAGTGCCACCTGTGCCCATCAGTGCCAACTGTGCCCATCTGCGCCACTGCAGTGACACATCAGTGCCACCTGTGCCCACCAGTGCCACCTGTGCCCACCAGTGCCACCTGTGCCCACCAGTGCCCACCAGTGCCGCCTGTGCCCACCAGTGCTACCTCTGTGCCACCAGAGCCACACCAGTGCAACCAGAGCCACACCAGTCCCACCACAGTGCAACCAGAGCCACACCAGTCCCACTACAGTGCCACATCAGTGCCACCTGTGCCCATCAGTGCTCATCTGCACCACATCAACCTCACCAGCCACCAGTATGGCAAAAAAATTATTTACGGCCGAGGAGGCCTACCAGCGTCTCAGCATGACCGATGAGAGCAGCGGGGAGCTCTCTGAGTCTCTGTCCGATTCGGATTCAGCCTCTGAACCGTGACAAGCAGCGAGTCTGATACAGATTTGGAAGAGGAACTTGTGCCCGTGATAAGAAGGCGTTTTGGCGTGGAGCAGCAGCCTACTACCACCTCGAGCGCAGTGCCGTCCACCTCTAGAGCTGTGCCGTCCACCTCAAGAGCAGTGCCGTCCACCTCAAGAGCAGTGCCGTCCACCTCAAGAGCAGTGCCGTCCACCTCAAGCACAGTGCCACCGCAACAAGGGCCAGGTACCAGAAGGGTGTCCTCTCAGCCACAAATGGATAGAGGCCATGCCACCCTTCCCTATGCCCTTCAAAACCCCCTGTGGCTTCCCCCTCATTCCGGAGCAGCAAATATCCCCCCTTTTACCGCCCAGCCAGGTGTCCAGGTGAACACCGATGATTTTGTGATGTTTGATTTTTTTTATTTGATTTTCACCAACGACTTACTATCGTCCATTGTGGCCCAGTGCAACATCTATGCACAGCAGTACATAGTAAGCAACCCTGGCTCTAGTTATGCCCGTCCTTTTGAGTGGAGAGAGCTTACCATAGAGGAATTTAAAATTTTCTTAGGCCTAACTTTTACAATGGGACTCACAAAAAAAAAACGAAATGTACTCATATTGGTCAACTAACCCCGTCCACCACATGCCACTCTTCTCTTCGATAATGCCAAGATCAAGATACCTTATGATTTTACGCTTCCTCCACTACAACGACAACACCCAGTGCCCTCCCCGAAATGACCCATCATTTGACAAATTATTCAAACTTCGGCCACTCCTAAATTATTTCGCTGAAAAATTTCCCCAATTATATACCCCTGAACAGAATATTTCCGTGGATGAGTCCCTTGTAAAATTCTCCAGCAGGCTCGGCATCAAACAATTTATCCCCAGCAAACGGGCCCAATATGGGGTAAAAATGTACAAACTTTGCGACCGAGCCACGGGGTACATTTACTCCTTCCAGGTGTACGAAGGGAAGGACACCCAACTGAATCCCCCTGAATGTCCAGAATATATTGGAGCCAGCGGCAAAGTTGTCTGGGAGCTTGTTTATCCACTGCTTGGAAAGGGGTACCACCTTTATGTGGATAATTTTTATACAAGTTTGCCCCTCTTCCGTAATCTTCACTGGAGAGACACCCTAGCATGTGGTACCGTAAGAACGAATAGAAAAGGCTTCCCGCAAAAACTGGTCAATGAAAGGCTACGCCGAGGGGAGACGGCGTCTTTGCGGAACCAGGAGCTATTAGCTGTCAAGTGGAGGGACAGACGAAACGTCCACATGCTGACGACAATCCTTAATGACACCTACGTGGAAGTTCCAAGAAGAAACGGCCCAGTCCAGTAACCTGCTTGTATTTATGATTACAATTTGTTTATGGGGGGAGTGGACTTCAACGATCAGATGATTGAACCCTACCTTCCCACAAGAAAATCCCGTCACTGGTATAAAAAAGTGTCCATTTATTTTTTCAGTTTGGCCATGTATAACACTTATGTTATTTACCAAAAATCGACAGAGAACCCCGTATCCTATCTGCACTACCAGGAACAAGTAATCTCCGCCCTTTTGTACCCTGAAAGCCCACCAGAAATTATTCGCTCTGATTCTGTGAGCAGACTCCACGAACGCCACTTTCCTGACAAAATCCCCCCCAGTGAAACAGGCCAGAGACATCAGAAGAGATGCCGGGTGTGCTCCAGAAGAGGAATTAGAATAGACACCTCATTTTATTGTCCCGATTGTCCTTCCCAACCAGGCCTCTGTATAAGTGAATGTTTCCGCCGTTACCATACTTCTCTACATTATTAGGGAAGTATGGTAAACGTAATTCTCATTTCCTGTCATTTTCCTCCACACCCCTTATGCCACTGCGCTGAACTGTACATACCTCTGCCTTCTCCGGAATCGACCCTGGCCTGTTATACGACCAAGCTTCTGCCTAATGATAAACATACCTCTGCCTTCTCCGGAACTGACCCTGGCCTGTTATACGATCAAGCTTCTGCCTGACGATAAACATACCTCTGCCTTCTCCAGAACTGACCCTGGCCTGTTATACGACCAAGCTTATGCCTAACGCTAAATTGTACCTACCTCTGCCTGCTCTGGAACTGACCCTGGACTGTTTGACCACGTTTTTTGCCTGCCTCTTGGACTGATCATTTACCCTACTATGCTAGTGGGAACACAGGGGTCTCACATATGTGAGGGGCTCCAGAAATGTTTTTCTGGATGAAGAAAACTAATTTTTTAGTTTTCTCATTCCCAGATTTAGGGTCTGGAGACTCGGAGGCTTCAAAGAGATTTGGGTGGGAGAAGCCTCTACCCCTGTCCCCATTCTTTCCTGGCCTGCTACTTGGACCATGTTCCTGCTTACTATCAGGACCAATATTTTGGCACTGCTGGCAATGTCTCTACTTGCACTGACCCTGGACTGTACAAGGACATTATCCCTGCCTGTACTATTGACAATATTCCTGCCTGCTGCCTGGACAATTCCATTCACTGTCGCTGACCATGTCCCTGCCTGCTGCCTGGATCAGGGCTCTCCTCCTGTGGACAACTGCACTACTAAAACCACAGGTAATCTTTTGTTTACCCTTTGCTCAGCAGAATGTATTTTAGGGTGTAATTCTTGGTATGTTCATGCTATGTGTTAGAAATATGAAGAGCCTTCAAAAATGTGATAGATTGTAAGGAAATTAGATGTGTAATTTATGCACCTAGAACGCCTGAATGTGCTACTTCAATGTTGGGCCTCTGTATGTGGCCAGGCTGTGTAAAAGTCTCACACATGTGGTATCGCCATACTCAGGAGGAGTAGCAGAATGTATTTTGGGGTGTCATTTTTGCTATGTACATGCTATGTGTTGGAAATATCTTAGAAATGGACAACTTTGTGTAAAAAAAAAATGCGTTTTCATTTTTTTTCCACATTTTCCAAAAACTTCTGGAAAAAAATGAACCATTCAAAAGACTCAATATGCCTCATAGATTATACGTTGGGGTGTTTGCTTTCCAAAATGGGGTCACTTTGTGGGCGTTTCCATTGTCCTGGTGCTCCAGGGCCTTCAAAAGTGTAATAGGTGGTTGAGAGATTAGGTGTGTAATTTATGCTCCTAGAACGCCTGAATGTGCTACTTCAATGTTGCGCCTCTGTATGTAGCCAGGCTGTGTAAAAGTCTCACACATGTGGTATCGCCATACTCAGGAGGAGTAGCGGAATATATTTTGGGGTGTCATTTTTGCTATGTACATGCTATGTGTTGGAAATATCTGATAAATGGACAACTTTGTGTAAAAAAAAATGCGTTTTCATTTTTTTTGCACATTTTCCAAAAACTTCTGGAAAAAAATGAACCGTTCAAAAGACTCATTATGCCTCATAGATTATACGTTGGGGTGTTTGCTTTCCAAAATGGGGTCACTTTGTGGGCGTTTCCATTGTCCTGGTGCTCCAGGGCCTTCAAAAGTGTAATAGGTAGTTGAGAGATTAGATGTGTAATTTATGCTCCTAGAACGCCTGAATGTGCTACTTCAATGTTGCGCCTCTGTATGTGGCCAGGCTGTGTAAAAGTCTCACACATTTGGTATCGCCATACTCAGGAGGAGTAGCAGAATATATTTTGGGGTGTCATTTGTGTAATGTACATGCCATGTGAGATAAATAACCTGTTATAATGACAAATTGGTGTGAAAAAAAATAAAAATAAAAAAAATCTTAATTTTGCAAAGAATTGTGGGAAAAAATAACAACTTCAAAAAACTCACCATGCCTCTTACTAAATACCTTAGAATGTCTACTTTCCAAAAAGGGGTCATTTGGGGGGTATTTGTACTTGCCTGGCTTGTTAGGGTCTCAAGAAATGAGATAGGCCTCAGTACATCAGGTGTGATCAGATGTGATCAATTTTCAGTGATTGGCACCATAGCTTGTAGACTCTATAACTTTCACACAGACTAAATAATATCCACTAATTTAGGTTATTTTTACCAAAGATATGTAGCAGTATAAATTTTGGCCCAAATTTATGAAGAAAAATTACTTATTTGCAAAATGTTATAATAAAAATGAAGAAAAATTCATTTTTTTACAAAATTTTCGGTATTTTTTCATTTATAGCACAAAAAATAAAAAACCCAGAGGTGATCAAATACCACCAAAAGAAAGCTCTATTTGTGTGAAAAAAAGGACGAAAATTTCATATGGGTACAGTGTTGCATGACTGAGTAATTATCATTCAAAATGTGAGAGCACCGAAAGCTGAAAATTGGTCTGGTTAGGAAGGGGGTTTAAGTGCCCAGTGGTCAAGTGGTTAAAGCAGCTGTGCAAAGTACAGTAAAACCTGAAAACATGGCCCATTGGGGGTACTTGAGAACTGAGGTTGAGAACCACTGTCCTAGCTCATTAAGAAGCTTGAGCATATCCTGGCTGGAATTTTGCATTTAATTCTAACTGATCTGTTTTCTATCTATGCATTTTAAACTGAGTTGTTCTAGTGGGGGGTTATATGAAATGTGTCACCTCTCTGTTTGGCCACCACAGACATAAGGTTTAACCACTTGCTTACTGGGCACTTAAACCCCCCTCCTGCCCAGACCAATTTTCAGCTTTCAGCGCTGACGCACTTTGAATGACAATTGCGCGGTCATACAACACTGTACCCAAATGAAATTTTTATCATTTTTTCCCACAAATAGAGCTTTCTTTTGGTATTTAATCACAGCTGGGATTTTTATTTTTTGCTAAACAAACAAAAAAAGATGGAAAATTTTGAAAAAAAAAAATCATGTTTCATAGTTTGTTATAAAATTTTGCAAACAGGTAATATTTCTCCTTCATTGATATGCGCTGATGAGACGGCACTGGTGGGCACTGACAGGCTGCACTGATGGGCACGGATAGGCACAGTTAAGGCGGCACTGATGGGCACAGTTAAGGTGGCACTGATAGGCACAGATAAGGCAGCACTGATGGGGACAGATAAGGCGGTACTGATGGGCACAGATAAGGCGGCACTGATGGCCACTGATGGGTCCTGATGGGTGGCACTGATGGGTGGCACTGATGGGCACTGATAGGTACCACTGATAGGTGGCACTGATGGGTTGCACTGATGGGTGGCACTGATGGGCAGTGATAGGCGGCACTGATGGGCAGTGATGGGTGGCACTGATGGGCACTTATGGGCACTAGTAGGTGACACTGATGGGCACTGATAGATGGCACTGATGTGCAGCACTGTTGTTGAGTCACTGATTGTGGGCACTGATGGGTGGCACTGTGGGCACTGATGGGTGGCACTGTGGGCACTGATGGGTGTCGCTGGTGGGCACTGGTAGGCAGCACTGCTGCCTATCACTAGGTGGCACTGGCAGGGGGCACAGGTGGGCACTGGTGATCTGGCGGCAGATCTCCGTGATTGGGACTGATGTCCCTTTCACGGCTGCCGGTGATCGGCTTTTTTTTCCTCCTCACGCTGCCAGCGCGAGGAGAAAAAATAGCCGATTACCAGCTCTGGTGACATCACATGATCAGCTGTCATTGGCTGACAACTGATCATGTGGTAAGGGGTCGGGATCGACCCCTTACTCTGATCTGTGATCAGGAGAGTCCCTGGCAAAGCAGGTCTGCGCTGTAGCCGTCATTCGGCTATAGCGTGGATCTCTATTGGTTAAATCTGACCGGATTTGTCACTGACACGCTCTCACGGAGGGTGTGTTAAATACGGGACCCCACCCGCCTGTGTTTTGTACAAGAGGACAGGGAAACTTTCTAGTAGTCCTATTCTGTTTCTGTTGTCCTCCCAATGCAGTACAGTCACCCTAGCACAAAATGTGGGTTACTAGCAGAATCACCAGGTGAAAACAAAGGAATAAAAAGCCTGAAAAAAACATTAAATCCACCACATCCAAGGACTGATTAGCTGCTATATATTAGATTTTTGTATTTGGGTTCAGATATACTGTACAAAAAACCTGCAAAAGAAGACTTAATACTTACCTGTTGCTCAAATCTACATTTCCTTACAGGGCAAAGTTGCTGGCAGAATCTTGACACCAACACACTTCCTGGTGTTTCAGATGCCTGCGGTCCCCACCGTATGCTGTGGTTCCACCCACCAACCTTTAAATCGCTACTTTGTTCTGCAAGAGCATGACGATTTTAGCAATGGCAGGCAGCACAGGTATTATTTCTCTTACTTTGCAGTGGTTTATTTTCTGCATCAGAGATGCATTAAGCAAAATCATAAAGTTACATGTGACAAATATATTAGATCTAAACTGAAATCCACCAACGTCTTGATGTCTAGATTGAAGAAGCATATACAGCATACATTTATTGTCTAATTTAGTTAATGCAAATGCATTCTTAACACCGCACTTCATCCTTATTTAGCCACTTAATTGGCATCAGTTTCCTGTCTAATACTTTCTAAGAATTGGTGTAAGGAGAAAATGCTCTGAGCACTCTATGAAAAGGCAAGGAAGAGTGGGGTGCCATTGAATTGCAAATTGTGCTTAATTTGAATGCACGCTGCTCTGTATGCCGGGAGCTTGCAGGCACACACCAAGAGCGTATGTCTGCAGCAACAAAAGGGGCTACTTAAGAAAAATGTAACATTGGTCCAGGCAGGAGGATAAATAACTTTAGTCCTGGCTGTCACTTTTGGTTTAGAATGAAATCCTTGTGAAAGGGAAGCCAAGAGCTTGAACCCTACCTGAAGGATGCCTTTATATCGTAAATTGTGAGAAGTTCATTTGTACGCAGCAGCATTGCAGATCTCAGAAAATGGACTAGTTGACAAGAGAGGAACATCTGGATATCCAATACAGTGCTGGTGGATAAATGGCTTTTATAGTTTTGTTGTACAAGTTTAACAGACAATTAAAAAACATTTGAATAAAACCCAGCAAATATTTCATATTCTCTGAAATATGAAGATTGTGTTTAATCTTGGCAAGAGGAGACACTAAAACTATGATTGGAAGGTCACACAGGAACGTGACTGTTGAGAAGCATAGGCATAACAACCTTGTATATATACTGTACAGTACATCTGTACAGTTGTATCTCACTCTCTGCAAGTCTGTGGGCCAGCTCCCTGGGCACCATGTCTAATACACTTGACAGCCTTTTCAACATAATTTTATTGCCACATTGTTTTAAAGGTAGCTGGTCAAGTCTTTTATCAACCCTCCCGCAATTGCATAGGCTTAGGACCAGCATGCAGAATGTAAAACATGTGCATAGCCAATTTGTATGCACATGTTAGGGACAATTTAGACAGGAGCCAATAAAACTACCAGCATGTCTTTGGAATGTGGAAGGAAACCAGAGTACCTGGAGGAAACCCATGCAAATAGGGAGAAAATATGCAAACTCAATGCACATGGCCTTGGCCAAGATTTGAAATAATGACCCTAGTGCAGCAAAGCCTAAGTGTTAACCACTAAACCTAAACTAACTCCACTTGCCTGTTTCCCATCCAATACAAAAACACAAAAAAGTTTAAGTTGAAATGGTAAGGCAACGGTTGTATTCATGTATGCTACTTACTGTGCTTCAATAGTAATGGCAAATATACTAATAATGAAAAGGGGGCACAATATGGGCCCACTTGGGTGAGAGTGTGGCCATCCCACCCCTGGTGTATTTAGTTAGTGAAGCTAAAAAGGAAGGATATTGCCCCTTTAAGGATAAGGAAAGCAGATTGCTGGCAGGATCCAATAAGAATTCAGGGAAGGTTCTGGAATACTGAGGAGGCTATATAAGGGGGTTATGCAAAGAAATTCCCCCTCTTCCGGGAAACCAGCTGAGAAGACAGGAGCCCTGAGAAAACAGAGTCCCTTATTAGGCAGCTCTTAGAGAAAGCAGGCGGTGAAGGAGGAGAGGTGTTGCTTTGCCGCTGCCTGGAGTTCATGAACAGTAATGAGGAGCAGCCGGGCAGTAGTGGAGCAGCTGTTTTAGTCATGGAAAAAAGGAGGGAGCAGCTCAGGAGTCCGAGGTTGAGAGGAGCAGCGCTGGCACAGCATGAAAGAGCCAGGAGAAGCACGCCGCCGGAGCGGAGCCGACAGGATGCGGGAACAGCCGAAGAGAATAGAGAGCCGAGCGCAGCCGAAGCACAGGTCGGAGGTGTCGCAAGCCGCAGCCGCCGTGCTGTGAAGAAGCGGATTCTTTCCCCGCCGCCGGCGTTAGGAAGAGGACAGAGGGACCACAAGAGCCAGCAAGCCAGCGCAGCAGCAAGGGGGCGGATGCCCGCCCAGCGCCATACAGGTCAGCATAAGGTAGCATCTTTCCAGCATGACACTCCTCAGATAGAGGTGTCTTGCGGTGTGCAGGTTGGGCAAGAACTACAAGTCCCAGACCCCATGGTGCTGCTGGAGAGTCCGCAAGCAGTAGTTCAGCCTCCAGCAGTGGGTGAGTTATCACAACTAAACGTTTTATCTGGTTTGGTGGGGTCTCTGTCATCTTTAAAGGGGTTGTAAAGTTATTTTTTTTTTTTTTTTTAAAATAACAAACATGTTATACTTACCTTCACTGTGCAGCTCGTTCTGCACAGAGTGGCCCCGAACCTGGTCTTCTGGGGTCCCTCGGCGGCTGTTTCAGCTCCTCCCCGCAAGCATTTACCACCTTAATGCGAGCTCCCTCGCACGGTGGTGAGTGCTTGCGGGCGCGCTCCCGTGATACAGCCGGCGGCTATAGCCGCTCGCTGTATCACTCGGCCCCGCCCCCCGGCGTGCCGCGTCATCGGATGTGATTGACAGCAGCGCGAGCCAATGGCTGCGCTGCTTTCAATCCATCCACTGCAGCCAATCAGCGACCAGGCTGAGCTGCAATGAAGATGACGAGGACGAGCAGCGAAGATTCGAGGCGTCAGGTAAGTAAAACGGGGGGCCTGGGGGTGGCGGTACTGTCAAAAGTTTTTTCACCTTAATGCATAGAATGCATTAAGGTGAAAAAATTTTTACCTTTACAACCCCTTTAATACAGTCTCTTTCTAGTATGGCTGTCCCTGCTGTTTCTTCTAATGTACCTGCACTACTTTCTGCTACTTCTATTACTGCTCCAGCTGTTGTTTTGAATACACAAGGAATTCAAAGTGCTTCCCTCATTCCTGAGTCATTAACCCCAGCTGCGCCTGTCAGTGCACCTGTGCCTGAAACTTGCATGAAAGATGCTATGCCTTGTGAAGTCTCCCCACTAGGTTTCCATTTGAATCTAACGGTTAAGGAAAAAATATGGAAAGGGGAATTTATAGATATACTGTCACTTTTACCTTTACATAAAGAATTTATGGGTAGGAATGACAGAAAGGGAGATGAGGAGGATAGGCATAGACCTATACCACGGTCTTTTAATAATTGGCTTCAGGCTTTTTGCATATATGCTGGAGTACTGGCTGAAAAACACCCAGGGATGTGTGGGGGTCTTTTTCAGCATGTGGACCACATTCTTGAGGCATATAAGAATTTTGGTGGGCTGGGGTGGTTCTATTATGACGAATCTTTTAGACAAAAATTGTCCATTCACCCTACGCTAAGCTGGGGAATGAAAGATGTAGGACTGTGGCTTAATCTGATATTGCCACAGAAGCAGTTAGCAGTAAAGCCGCCCACAGTTAATGCTCCACATGCAATGTTTAGAAAAGGCTGCTGTTTTGCCTTTAATGAAGGTCAATGCCGTTGGAATACATCATGCAAATATAGGCATGAATGCGCTGTGTGTGCGGGAGCGCATCCGGCGGCGAAATGTTTTAAGAAACAAGGGACTGTGGGAACCAGCCAAGCGCAAAAAGATATTTTTTACAAAAGCCTGCACGCCTGTGAGGCTGGAAAGAATGCGCCCGTGGTTGGGCATTTACCCAGACAGGGAGAAGGGGTGTTTTCTTCTTGAAGGTTTTGCAGGTTTCCCATTACCTGTCTTCTCGGGAGAGGGGTGTAAAGTGGTTGGGAATCTAAAGTCTGTGGAATTATTTCCTCACATAGTGAGAGATAAGTTGTTAAAGGAGTTGGCGGAAGGTAGGATTGAAGGACCATTTGCGGATCCGCCTTTTCAAAATTTTCGGATCTTCCCTTTGGGTGTAGTCCCAAGAAGGGAGCCAAATGAGTTCCGTATTATCCATCTTTTATCCTCCCCAAAGGGTAGTTCGTTGAATGATGAGATAGATGGGGATTTGTGCTCGGTCTCCTATGCAACTTTTGAAGATGCATTAAGTAAGATCCGATCATGTGGCGAGGGGGCATTGTTAGCCAAAGCCGATGTGAAGTCGGCTTTCAGGTTACTGCCTATTTCCCCAGCAGCGTTTCATTCGCTAGGTTTTTATTTTGATGGTTTTTTCTTTTTCGACAAGTGTCTCCCTATGGGATGCTCTTTGTCCTGTTCATATTTTGAGGCGTTTGCCACTTTTTTACAGTGGGTGCTTTGTTTACACAATGGTTCAGATAGTGTAATTCACTATCTGGATGATTTCTTGTTGATAGGTCCACATGATTCTTCGCTATGCCTTGACTTGTTGAATAACTTTATGGCCATGTCTCAGTATTTCGGTGTCCCGCTAGCGGCAGAAAAGACGTGTTTGCCTGCTACGTCATTAGAATTTTTAGGGATTCAAATAGACACTTGTGCCATGGAGTTTCGGGTGCCAGACGCAAAGCTTATTAAGTTGAGGTTGTTGTTGTCTCTGGTAATTAAAAAGAAGAAAATTTGCGTTCTCTTAAGGAGGACCTTTTGGTTTGGGACAAATTTCTTGTCAGCTACAATGGGAGGTCCCTTTTCCAGTCTGAATTTATTCCTGCGCCGGATTATCATTTTTTCACCGATGCGGCGGGATCAAAAGGCTTTGGTGCGGTTTGGCAGTCGCATTGGTGCTGCGCACCATGGCCAGAATCATGGGTCCAGAGTCAGGCTACAAAAAATGTAGTTTTGTTGGAGTTATTCCCTATCTTGGTGGCGTTAGTTGGGGGCCACAGTTTGCGAATAGAAGAATTATGGTGGAAACGGATAACAAGGGTGTGTTGTACGCTGTAAATTGCTTGTCGTCTAGCTCGTTTTGGGTCATCAAGGTGTTAAGACAGATCGTTTTGTTATGTTTGTAATTTAACATTTGGCTTAAGGCCAAATATACACTGGGGATTTTGAATAATATTGCTGACTCGTTATCTCGGTTTCAGATGGACCGTTTTCGGCGGTTGTTACCAGAGGCGGACGAGTTTGGCATTCCATGCCCGGAACATCTGTGGGCAGTGATCTAACGGTGGCGGATGCAATTAAAGGTTCTGTCGCTCCAAAAACATGGTATAGTTACATGGCAGCCTGGAGAAGTTGGGTGTCATTTTCCGAGAGTAAAGGTTTTAGTTATAATACCCCTTCTGAGACCACAATTTTGGCTTTCTTAGCGTCTTTAATGCAGCAGCAGCAGTTTTCCAGTCATTATGTTATGAAAACTCTTGCTGGCATTTCCTTTTTCTTTAAGTTACGGGGGTTGCTGCCTTGTTCTGGTTATTTCTCAGTTAAACAGGCTCTAAGCGGATATAAGAGAAGATCGTTAATCCCTGATAGTAGAAGACCGATATCGGTGGAGTTACTTGGGGGTCTGTGTGAAGCAACTAAGCGAGTGTGCTTCTCAGAGTACGAAGCCTTGCTTTTCAATACAGCCTTTTCTTTTGCATTTTTCGGTGCTTTTCGTATTTCGGAACTGGTTCCTGCAAATAAGAAGGTATTGTTGGGCATTTTGTATGAACAGGTGGTAATTGACCAATTTGGAGTGCATATTTGGTTGCAGCGTTCAAAAATGGATCAGGCCGGCAGAGGCTGTTTGGTCAATCTACAGGCTCAAGAAAATGGGCTAGTTTGCCCAGTGGTTTTAGTTCAGCGATTCCTGGGAGTTAGGCCTCCAGTTGGGGGGCTATTCTTTCTTCATGCCAATTCAGAGCCCCTTACTAAATATCAATTTGATTCAGTACTCCGAAAATGTTTAAATCATCTGGGTTTACAGAATTTTAGATTCTCCTCTCACTCCTTTAGGATAGGCGCAGCATCAGAGGCAGCCTGTAAGGGGTTATCAGAAACGGCCATTAAGGAGATGGGGAGGTGGAAGTCGAAATGTTTTAAATTATATGTTAGACCTAACCTGTTCATTTAATCCCTAGGTATGCAGCACACGGTATGGATCATAGGACATTCGTTTATATACTGGGCACGTAAGAGAGCAGAGCACCGCTGTTACTCAGCTAATTTGTCCTTACAGCCTGAGCAGTTTAAGTTATTTTGGAAAGGAATAAGAGGCCTGCAGTGGTATCAATTATTTTTTCATTTATCCAGATTGTACTAAGTTTGGCCCCCTCCTTCTATTTTGTTAATACACTTGGGTGGGATGATTTAAGGAATGTTAGAACACTGGACTTGCTGGCCATGATCAAGCGAGACCTTCATCGTTTTCATTTGTCTTCTGAGGGTACTACTATAATATTTTCGGAAGTGGTTCCTCGTCTCTCCTGGTTGTCCTCTGATCAGAGGAAGGCTATGGAGAAGATGAGGAAGAGGCTAAATAGGGCAATGGAGAAGTTCATGCCCTCGATAGGATGCTTGTCTTATCGACACATAGATCTTGAAGGTGGCATTCCGGGCTTGTACAGGCAGGATGGTGTTCACCTTTCGGATGTGGGTCTCGATATTTTTAATACAGGCTTGCAGTGTGGCATTGAGATGGCCGCGGCGGTTGGGGTGGGCCGGACTTGATACTCAAGTCCGGCTGGTGGGGACTGGTTATTGATATTATATTGTGGATGGCTGCTCGAGTTCTGATAACTGAGCAGATAATAATAAAATAATATTGGTTGATCAATGATGTTATTGTTTGTTAATAAAAGAGTAATAAATATTTATGTGTTTAAACCAATAAAGGTGCCGCGGCCATATTTTTGCCATAATTCAATGTTTGGTGTTGTTTATTATGATGGTTTAATGGGTTTAGATTGTAGTTGGGTGGTGTGGCCTACAGTCTCATGTATAGTTGACAACAAACCTATGCAAGCCATAGATAAATTGTGAGAATCCTTTACAACAAGACTAAAATAATAGCTAAAGCCAAAGATTTGTTTTGTATACCAAGGTTAAAAGGGTAAAACATCTGTCAGATCTTTTTTCTTTCTATAGCCCATTGGGGAGATTTTCTAATCTCAAAACTTCTTTCCTTGTCCCATAAATACTGTACATCGGGAAGTATGAGAACATTTCTTCACAAAAAGGAAAATCTTTTCCTAGACAGTTATCCAATTTGAAGACTGCCCCTTTACTTCTACTACTTTCTGATTATTTAAATTTCTTTCTCTTTCAGTCCTGATGACAATGGTCACTAAGGCAACCAGAGAGGGCAAATCTCCCCAGTGGGGACACTGACAGCAAAAAAAAATCTGAATTAACCTTCTGTACACTGCTATACAAGCTTAGATATTTAGCAAAATGTTGTGGGTTTAGTTCCTCCTGCTGACTTGCACAACACCACTGTATCCTGAAATGATGTGGTCATCGGGGGGAATCAGTGAGGGCTGTGGGAAACCTCAGAGATTGAAACTTTGTAAGGGTCAGTTTTCCAGTACACTTCGCTGAACACCAACAGGGTCACTTTCACCTGCTGGAAGTGAAAAGTGTAGTCACCATTGCCAGGGCAAGGTCCTATGATACTCAAGGTGAGGATGATGAAACTCCCTTCCCCAGAATTGAAAATATTTGAGCTTTCACATTAAAACATACAGGGGCCAGGCCAGCAGAGAAATTAACTTTTTTTTTTCTCTAGCATGAACAGCGATAACGTTAAATTAACGAGTGTTGTATGTTTGAGGGTAGATTTAGACATGCATATAAATCTTTCTTTCCTCTGAAGCCTGATCCAAGTTCAGATAGTGCTTCAGATGCTACTGAAAGACTGTGAAGAAGTGATGTTACACCTCTTCACCGTCTGATTTAACGCCATCTTTGCCGACAAACGTGCAGCAAACTGTGTGCATTGCACATGGTTGCGGGGCATTTGCCGTGCTTAAACATGTGTAGCGTTTGGCTGTCCCACCGATCACTACATGTTGGTTGAACTTTGCCATGGACTCAAAGTGAAGCATCATGCCCACAGCATGCAAACATCCCCATCCCTTGCCTAATGCAACTTAAGGGGGAGGGGGTTGTTTGGCAGCAAAAAATGTGCAATTGAGCATGTCCAAATGGAGCCTAAAGTAATAATTTTATTATACATTCCATCCTGTTTGTTTAGACACCAACAGTAGGGTGGATTTGCTAAAGGCAAATAGGCTGCACTTTGCAATGGCAGTTGCATTATGCAATTACAGTTGCCCCAGAGCTTAGTAAATGAGATGAAGCTTCACTTTGCAAAGCATACCCAATCAAATGCAAGGAGAATAAAAATAAAATACTTTTTTAGAAAAAGCATTTTTGCTTGCACATGATTGCATGATGGAAGTCTGCAGAGCTCCACCTCATTTACTAAGCTCTGGAGCAACTGCTCTTGCAAATTGCACAGTCTGTTTGCCTTTAGTAAATTCACCCCACTATGTTTAACCACTTCAATACCGGGCACTTAGACACCTTCCCGCCCAGGCCAATTTTCAGCTTTCAGCGCTGTCGCAATTTGAATGACAATTGCGCGGTCATACAACACTGTACCCAAACAAATTTTGTATAATTTTGTTCTCACAAATAGAGCTTTCTTTTGGTGGTATTTGATCACCTCTGCAGTTTTTATTTTTTGCGCAACAAATAAAAAAAGACCGAAAATTTCAAAAAAAAAAAGTTTTTCTTTGTTTCTGTTAAAATTTTTTGTAAATAAGTACATTTCTCCTTCAATGATGGGCACTGATATGGCTTCACTGATGGGCACTGATATGGCGGCACTGATGGGCACCGATGAGGTGGCACCAATGAGGTGGCACTGACGGGCACTGATGATGGGCACTGATAGGCGGCGCTGATGGGCACTGATAGGTGGCACTGGTATGCGGCATTGATGGGCACTCATAGGTGGCACCAATGAGCACTCATAGGTGGCATTGATGGGCACTCATAGGCGGCACTGATGGGCACTCGTAGGTGGCATTGATTGGTACATATGGGTGGCACTGATGGGTACTTATGGGTGGCACTGATGTGTGGAACTGATGGGCACTGATGGGCACAGATGGGCACTGACAGGTGGCACCGATGGGCAATGACAGGTGGCACCGATGGGTAATGACAGGTGGCACTCATAAAACATATTGGGGGCATTGCTGGGCAGATCTGGAACATAATGGTGCCAATCAGTGCCCATTTGTGGGCACTGATTGGCACAGATTGGGCACATTGGGCACATGTGGATGGCCATGGGGTACATACCTGGCCATCCACATGTTGCCCCTTCCCTGGTGGTCCTAGTGGCGATCCCTGGTGGTCCAGTGTGGTGATCTGAGGGGGGGCTGCGCTGATAAACAATCAGCGCAGACCCCCCCTGTCAGGAGAACCGCCAAACGGCTCTCCTCTACTCGCGTCTGTCAGACGCGAGTGAGGAAAAGCCGATCAACAGCTCTTCCCATTGACAGCGTGATCAGCCATGATTGGACATGGCTAATCACGTGGTAAAGAGCCTCCGTCAGAGACTCTTTACCTCGATCGGTGTAGCGGTGTGTCAGGCTGACACACCGCTCCACTGATCGCCGCGATGCGCGCCCCCGTCAGGATAACGGAACCACTTCCCGGATGTCAATCCGCTATAGGGCGGGCGGGAAGTGGTTAAAGCGGGGGTCCACCTATCTATCGTTTTGTTTTTTTTTTTGGAGTTCATTCACTTCATTCATTCTTCTCATGATTATCTACTCACATGTTCTGTGTAATAAGTCCACCTGTGTCCGATTTCGTCGTAAAGAATAACTTATAAAATTCACTGAAGGCGGTGTCAAAATCTCCTGTTATTGCGAATTGGATGCCGTGATGCCACATCCAATTCGCAATGGTGTGAACCCAGTCTCATATTAGCCAAGTGTGCTGCACTGTGCAGGATTGAACAATCATACTGACTGCTTAGTTATGCAGATTACACAAGGAAAGATGCATGATGGAAGTCTGCAGAGCTTCAATGTAATCAGCAGAGTTCCTGACTGTCAGTGTGACAGCTGGTCCAGATCTCTATCAGCTGTATCAAAAAAAAAAAAAGAAGAGCTCCTGCTGAATGTATAATTGTTGCTTTCAGCAGCTATTTACAACGTGAAAGAGAATCTTCAGTCATTTAAAAAATTAAAAGTCAGCAGCTACAATAGTGTAGCTGCTGACTTTTAACCACCCCACCGTTAATAAACTGCGGCAGGGTTGCTCTATTGCACGGAGCAACGCATCTGTACGTCGTTCCATGCAATAGATAGTGTGGGCGCGTGTGCCCGCTGCAAGGAGGAGGAGACGATTCTCGTGCCCGGCGGACCCGATGTCCGGCCACTAGGGATGGTTTTTTTTTTCGACTTGAACATTGGCTGTTCGCCAGTTCGCCGAACAGCAAACAATTTGGGGTGTTCGCGGCAAATTCGAAAGCCGTGGAACACCCTTTAAAAGTCTATGGGAGATATCAAAAGTGCTCATTTTAAAGGCTTATATGCATGGTATTGTCATAAAAAGTGTTTGGGGACCCGGGTCCTGCCCCAGGGGACATGTATCAATGCAAAAAGAAGTTTTAAAAACAGCCGTTTTTTCGGGAGCAGTGATTTTAATAATGCTTAAAGGGGTTGTAAAGGTATTTTTTTTTTTTTTAAATAACAAACATTTTATACTTACCTCCACTGTGCAGCTCGTTTTGCACTGAGTGGCCCCAAACCTGGTCTTCTGGGGTCCCTTCAGTCCCTTACTTCTCAAATCGCGACTCTTGAATCCCAGCATAAGACCAACCCAGACACGACCATCCAGGCCCAGTTACTGACCCTACGACGTGACGTATGCTCGCTACTTCTCCATTCCAACTAATTCAACGCAAGCTTAAAGCCAACACGTACTCCACATCCAACAAGGTGGGTAAGAGACTAGCGCAACGCCTCAAGGGACGGAGGATCAAATCCAAAATCCCAATCCTATTTCACCCCCACTCCAACGACAAACTGACTAACCCCCAGGACATTGTGAATGCTTTTAGCACATACTATAGTGACCTGTACAACATAAGACATGACCATACTACCTATCAACCATCCGCTACTGACATTAACGACTTTCTCCACCAAATTAAACTCACGACTCTGACTGACTCTCAACTTTCCTCCCTTAACGAACCATTTTCGGAACGGGAAATTCTAGACACGATATCATCCTTGCCTTTGGGCAAAGCTCCTGGACCAGATGGTCTAACGGGAGAATACAATAAAAAAATTTCCAACCACTTACTCCCCCATCTGACGGAATTTTTTAACATTGCTGCCTCCTCTTCAAAGTTTACTGATGAATCACTTAATGCTCTTATAATTACCATCCCGAAACCAGGTAAAGCTCCTACCTCACCTCAAAACTTCCGCCCTATCTCCTTACTAAATCTTGACGTGAAAATTTATGCCAGATGCCTGATGGGTGTTATGCCTGATCTCATTCACAATGACCAATCCGGGTTCATTAAAGGCAGACAAGCCCCTGATGCCACAAGACAGATGATAAACCTAATACACCATATTGAATCTAGTGGAACGCCTTCTCTGCTCCTCTCTTTGGACGCAGAGAAGGCGTTTGATAGAGTCCACTGGTCCTACCTAAGGGCAGTATTGACTAAGCTTGGCTTCAAAGATCTCATCTATAACGCTATAATGGCCTTGTATTCTGCCCCATCAGCGAAAGTATACTCTGCAGACATGCTTTCACAACCATTCCACATAAAGAACAGCACTCGCCAGGGCTGCCCACTGTCCCCACCGATCTTCAACATGCTGATGGAACCACTAGCGGAACACGTCCGTTCAAACCCCCTAATCACAGGCCTCAGGATAGGCAAAATATCACACAAGATTAGTCACTTTGCCGACGACATCATACTAATACTCACTAACTCGACTTTCTCCCTACCTGAAGCCCAAAAACTACTAGGCTGGTTCGGACGCGTGTCTTACTACAAACTTAACATAACTAAGTCACAGGTCTTGGACATTAAACTAAATGCTACCACTAGAAACTTACTACAAGCCCAATTTCCCTTTGCCTGGGCTGACCATAGTATCTCATATTTGGGAATCCACCTCACTAAATCAGTCAAACACTTATTTACAGCCAATTTCAAACCTCTCCTTACCAAACTAAAGATAGAATCACAAGTCGTAACCAAACACAACCTTTCCTGGTCTGGAAAACTCGCAGCATTCAAAATGCTCCACCTGCCTCAAATTCTCTACCTGTTTAGAACTCTCCCCATCCCCTTGTCTAAATACTACTTCAAATCGCTACAATATATGCTTAACAAAACCATCTGGCATGGCGCCAAACCTAGATGTGTACACGCGCCACTTAGATACCATAGATCGGCTGGAGGCTCAGGGACAATAGACTTCGAAGACTACCACACAGCGGCGATACTGGACCAGCTCACTGAGTGGTTCCAGCCAAACCTTAGCAAGCTCTGGAGCTCAATAGAATACTCAACTCTACTGCGTCCAAATTTAAAATCTTGGGTAATGAGCTCACCCTGAGGTCCAAAACTCACATCAGCAACACCTCCCACCATGGTGGCATCGATCGCAGCATGGAAAAAACTAATCCAAAATAACTACGACATACTTAACACCCCTCCCATTCCTATCCCAATTGAATCTCTTCACCACCTCTCACCCGACCTATATTTGACTCAATGGCCCAAGAAAGGTATCCATACCATCCAAGATGTTCTTCACAAAGACAGACCTAAACCCTTCACTTTCCTTCAACAAGAGTTTAACTTACCTCACACAGATCTTTTCACATACATGTGCATCGCGCACTGCCTTAGAGATTCCCACCTTCATGTATACACAGTGCATCCCAAAGCATGGGAACATCTAACGATCTCCATCCCCAAAAAGAAAGGAATTCCTCTATTTTATAACATACACCACAAGCTGCAATTTACTAAAAAACCTCCCCATATACACTGGGAACCCGACTTAGGTAAGACCTACACAGAACACCAATGGCAGAAGGCACTACAGTCAATATACAAATCTACAAAATGTTCCGCGCTTTGGGAAACCACCCAAAAATTGCACTTTAGATGGTACCTGACCCCCACCAGACTTACTCAATTTAACCCATCTACATGCGACCAATGCTGGCGCTGCAGCTCAACCAAGGGAGACCTACTCCACATCTTTTGGTCCTGCTCACGCTTACAGAACTACTGGAAAACAATTTTTCAAATACTTTCAGACGTTCTACACCAAAACCTGCACCCAACACCTGATCTCGCGATTCTAAATCTCAACATTGACTCAATTCTCCCAACTTGAAGACATGTAGTGACCCATATTCTGTTAGCCGCGAGACTAAGTATTGCGAGACTATGGAAAATGATAAACCCCCATCTGTAGAACACACTCTCAACAGGGTGAATCTCCACTATAGTTTTGAACTAATGATGGCCTCTAGTACAGGCCTCCTGCACAAGGAAAGAGCAAAATGGGAGCTGTGGGAGATGTTGTCTGGGGCTGCGACATTTCTTTAATACCCATTAACCTGCCGTTTTCCTTTTTTTTTTCTTGACAAGCAACACGTTGCTAGAGTTACTACTTGATATTACTAATCTCTATTGTTACTGCTTTCAAACCTGCATACTCTTTCTGATGAAGACTGTCCACACGGAGTGTCACCCCCCCAGGTAACAAAAGAGTTCCCAATGGGGTTCCTGGGAGGAGGTCACTCAAGTAATAACTAACTCCTAGTTTTCTCAGTTGAGATTAAGACAGTTCCTTGATTTATAATATTTAAACAACCAGATAATCTTATCATATGTCTATATTTAATTGATCTACTGTTTACCGCTATACAATGTGCACATTGTATTTTTGTGTATTAAATGCAAAATCAATAAAAATCTATTGAGGAAAAAAAAAAAAAATTTTTTTTGCCTGTTCGCAAGTTCTGCTGCGAACCGAAACGGGGGGTGTTCGGCTCATCCTTACCGGCCACCTATGAGCGCTTCACAGAGAGTCAGAACGGAGATCTGCGTATGTAAACAAGACAGATCCCCATTCTGACAGGGAACAACATGGGGATCTGCTGTTCCTAGTGATTTGGAGCAGCGATCTCTGTATTCTCCCTGTCAGCACTTCTCCCACACAGTAAGAAAACACCAACAGGGAGCACATTTAACCCTTTGATCGCCCCTTATGTTAACCCCTTCCCTGTCAGTGTAATTTATACAGTAATCAGTGCATTTTTTTTAGCATTAATCACTGTATTGGTGTCACTGGTCCTCAAAAAGTGTTACTTAGGGTCAGATCTGCCCACCGCAATTTCGTAGTCCCGCTAAAAATCACTGATTGCTGCCATTACTAGTAAAAAATAAATAAATAAATACAAGTCCATAAATCTATCCCGTAGTTTGTAGACGCTATAACTTTTGCACAAACCATTCAATATACACTTATTGGGATTTTTTTACCAAGAATATGTAGAAGAATACATATTGGCTTATATTGATGAAGACATTTGGGTTTTTTTTACATTATTTTTTGGATATGTATTATAGCAGAAAGTAAAAGATATTGTTTTTTTTTTTCAAAATTGTTGGTCTTTTTTTTTATATCGCAAAAAATAAACACAGCAGAGGTGATCAAATACCACTAAAAGAAAGCTCTATTTGTGGAGAAAAAAGGACATACACTTTATTTGGGCACAGTGTCACACGCCAGCACAATTGTCAGTTAAATTAATGCAGTGCAATATAACCAAAAATGTCCTGGTCATTAAGGGTGTAAACCCTTCCGGGGAAGATGTTAAAGAACACTTTCCTGTCCAGGAATCCAGCACTGTACTCACCTGGGCCGGTTCTTCACTGGTCTTCAAGTCCCTGGCGTCTAGATGTTGACTTTGGGAAGCCAGCTGTGACTCCTTGTGGATTTACAGCCGGCTTCCCACTGCACATGGGTGAGGTGCTCTTTGTGAATTGTCCCACAACCTTCTGGGGCCTGTGACATGTCCCAGGAGGCTGTGGGTGGTGATGAGAAGGAAAAACAAAAAAATATATTATATTAGTGGCAGTGGAGGATTAGGAAAAGTGGAACCTCAGTTTTTAACCAAAATTCTACAATAAAATAAACATTCCCCATTAAATAACCAATATAAAATAAGTGCAGTGCTATAAGATATTAGCAAACAAGAATAAAGTGATACAATCACAATAATAAAATCATATACATTATAATGTAAATAATAGCGAAAACGCAATAGAAAGTTATTAAAGGTGAAGTGAATAAAGTCCAGAATGAAAAAATTGAGTTGGCAAGTCCCAAATTTCAATCCACGGATCACCCAAAAGTATGTCTGTGTTGCACAGAAAGTAATCCGTAAATAGTGACTCTACTCTGTGTTCCACCACCTCATGTAAATGGTATGCGCTTACCAGAAACCGTGGACTGTTATACAATAAAGTAAAGAGTCAGATGTGCTTGTGTAATAGCAGACTGCCACTTGGTAAAAGCTTCCACTCCTGGAGAGGACTCCCTCAAAGTAATTTCTCCATAGGTAACTGGAATACTCAGCCACCAGGGTCCCATAAAGTACGCATATAAAAGAGGACATGGGACAATACTCCATAATCTAAAACTGTTATGTAAGAGTTATTTAAAAAAATTTAAGACACTCACAGAATGTATGTAGAAACACTTTCTGCATCCAAGTACGCGATGATGTCACAGGCATGGACTCCACCCAATGCGTTTTGTCATATCTGACGTCGTCTGGGGATTCCCCATTAAACTATTTGTTAAAATTCTTACCCTAGCACTTGCAGTTTACAACTTGCTCAGTGATGCTTCCCTGTAGGCTCTCCCGTAGCCTAATATGGCGCACATGAGGATTCCAAATGTGCAGTTTTGGAACCTGGCAGAGATCTGCGCACATGTCCGAAGACCCCAGGAATGCATGCTCTAGGCTTCGAGATGGCAGAGCCCACATCTGTACACACACTGCATTTCTAAAGTTGAAGGCACTGGGGAGGGGGAGGCAGATGGATGCAGAACCAACTCTAGGAGAGACTGAAGTTCCTCTTTTACCCACAAGCACTTTTTTTGTTTAAAGGACAGAAGCACTTTAAAGTTGTCAGGATTCAGACAGGCTCTGACATTTTAGCTTTCTCTTCAGCAGTCACAACACTATTGGTCCAATAGGTGAGTATGGTAATAGGCCTGAGAACTCCTGTCACTTTAAGCTCTAAAGGTTTTGTATCAATGTATTTAAGATGGCATTGGGAGTCTTCTTGTAGCCATGTATAGTCAGTATATCTGAGGGCTCCACACAAGTATGGTATTTTCTTGGAAAACAACCAAATCTTCAAGGTACCTATGAATTACTGTTTTAATTTAGAACCAGGTCGCTTTGTTCCTGAATTCCAAACATTTATTTTAAAAAAAGTACTAGTCCTACGTATGCTTCTCTTCCAAGAATAGGTGTGGTATTCTTATGTGTAGAAAAAAAAAACAGTTTATGCTTTTCACGATCACTTTCAATCTTGTACATCCATATAATACTGACACTGTGGCAGTGTATTCAGTTTTCACAGAAGAAGGCAGTGAATTAGTTATTGTAATTGGTACCATATTAGCCTCCGCTCTATTGCCAAGCTTGACTTTAACTGCAGTCTCTCTGAAGAGGAGATCATCTGGTCGCTGGCTATTTTGTACAGTCTTGTGCAGTACAGTAAACAGAGAAATATTTCCCCTTGACTATTTTCCTGCTGTTTTTCTCCATAGTAATTCTCTTTCTGCAAACTGATTGTTTCCTCCATGCTTATGTATCACTCCATAAGCAAGCCTCTGTGTAATAAGTGCATTTTAACCACATTGTTTATAGTCAGTAATGTGTGCAGTGGTTTTCTGCAGACCATGTTGTCATAGGCAGTATGTTTGTCTTTTGCATATATTGTGCTTTTATACTATACAACCTACTCTGGCCTCTCAGGTTTTTAACCTTCATGCATTCTATTCATGAAGGTTAAAAACCTCCTTTGTGCAGCAGTCCCCCCCCCCCGATACTTACCTGACCTCCCTCTCGATCAAGTGATGTGCATGACAGCATGTATACATGTATTTATTCCTAACCTAAAACTATGGTCTATAAACTGAAAATATTAAGTAGGCCTTACTTAAACCCATGGTCTATAAACTGGAAAAATGTAGTTGGCTTTACTTAAAACTATAGTTCCAGACAAGTTAAGGTATGTATTCCTAACTTAAAACACTATGGTCTATAAACTTAAAAAAATTAGTTGGCTTTACTTAAAACAACAAAATTGAAAACATGAAAAGTCTAATGAGCCAGACAAAAATAAGTTTAGTTGACAGTACTTAAAAAGCTGATGCAAATAGTTGCCTCAATTTTTTTGAGTAGACCCAGCACAATAATTTTTACAGTGCATTAACATGTCTGGAACCATCATTTTAAGTGATATTAACTTATTTATTTTTTTGTAACCCACTCAATTTTTTTAAGTTGGTAAAACTTATTTTCCAAATGTATTTGATAAAGTATCTCACAAAAGTGAGTACAACCCTCATATTTTTGTAAATATCTTATATCTTTTCATGTGACAACACTGAAGAAATGACACTTTTCTACAATGTAAAGTAGTGAGTGTACAGTTTGTATAACAGTGTAATTTTGCTGTCCCCTCAAAATAACGCAACACACAGCCATAGACTTTAACGGTGTTTGTGTGTTCGAACACATTTTTTGCCTGTTCGCATGTGCTGCTGCGAACCGAACCGGGGGTATTCGGCTCATCCCTACTTTTCATGTGACAACACTGAAGAAATGACACTTTGCTACAATGTAAGGTAGTGAGTGTACAGTTTGTATAAAAGTGTAAATTTGCTGCCCCCTCAAAATAACTCAACCCACAACCATTAATGTCTAAACCGCTGGCAACAAAAGTGAGTACACCCCTAAGTGAAAATGTACAATTTGGACCCAATTAGTCATTTTCCCTCCCCGGTGTCAGGTGACTCATTAGCGTTACAAGGTCTCAGGTGTGAATGGGGAGCAGGTGTGCTACATTTGGTGTTATCACTCTCAGTCTCTCATAATGGTCACTGGAAGTTCCACATGGCACCTCATGGCAGAAAACTCTGGGGATCTGAAAAAAAGAATTGTTGCTCTACATAAAGATGGCCTAGGCTATAAGAAGATTGCCAAGACCCTGAAACTGAGCTGCAGCATGGTGGCCAAGACCATATAGCGTTTTAATAGGACAGTTTCCACTCAGAACAGGCCTCGCCATGGTCGACCAATGAAGTTGAGTGCACGTGCTCAACGTCATATCCAGAGGTTGTCCTTGGGAAATAGATGTATGAGTGCTGCCAGCATTGCTGCAGGGGTTGAAGGGATGGGGGGTCAGCCTGTCAGTGCTAAGACCATATGCCGAACACTGCGTCAAATTAGTCTGCATGGCTGTCATCACAGAAGGAAGCCTCTTCTAAAGATGATGCACAAGAAAGCCTGCAAACAGTTCGCTGAAGACAAGCAGACTAAGGACATGGATGACTGGAACCATGTCCTGTGGTCTGATGAGACCAAGATAAACTTATTTGGTTCAGATGGTGTCAAGCGTGTGTGGCGGCAACCAGGTGAGGAGTACAGAGACAAGTGTGTCTTGCCTACAGTCAAGTATGGTGGTGGGAGTGTCATGGTCTGGGGCTGCATGAGTGCTGCTGGCACTGGGGAGCTATAGTTCATTGAGGGAACCATGAATGCCAACATGTACTGTGACATACTGAAGCAGAGCATGATCCCCTCCCTTCGGAGACTGGCAGTATTCCAACATGATAACAACCCCAAACACACCTCCAAGATGACCACTGCGTTGCTAAAGAAGCTGAGGGTAAAGGTGATGGACTGGCCAAGCATGTCTCCAGACCTAAACCCTATTGAGCATCTGTGGGACATCCTCAAATGGAAGGTGGAGGAGCGCAAGGTCTCTAACATCCACCAGCTCCGTGATGTCGTCATGGAGGAGTGGAAGAAGACTCCAGTGGCAACCTGTGAAGCTCTGGTGAACTCCATGCCTAAGAGGATTAGGGCAGTGCTGGAAAATGGTGGCCACACAAAATATTGACACTTTGGGCCCAGCTTTGGACATTTTAACTTAGGGGTGTACTCAGTTTTGTTGCCAGCGGTTTAGACATTAATGGCTGTGTGTTGAGTTATTTTGAGGGGACAGCAAATTTACACTGTTATACAAACTGTACACTCACTACCTTACATTGTAGCAAAGTTTCATTTCTTCAGTGTTGTCGCATGAAAGGTAGGGATGAGCCGAACACCCCCCGGTTTGGTTCGCAGCAGAACATGCGAACAGGCAAAAAATTTGTTCGAACACGCGAACACTGTTAAAGTCTATGGGACATGAATGTGACAAAATCAAAAGTGCTAATTTTAAAAGGCTTATATGCAAGTTATTGCCATAAAAAGTGTTTGGGGACCCGGGTCCTGCCCCAGGGGACTGGTATCAATGCAAAAAAAGTTTTAAAAACTGAAGTTTTTTCGGGAGTAGTGATTTTAATATTGCTTAAATGGAAACAATAAAAATGAAATATTCCTTTAAATATCATGCCTGGGGGGTGTCCTTAGTATGCCTGTAAAGTAGCTTATCATTCCCATGTTTATAACAGTTTCACAGCAAAATTACATTTTTAAAGAAAAAAATGACATTTAAAACTGCTCGCCGCTGTAATGTATTGTCGGATCCCGGCACTATAGATAAAAATACCAAAAATACCAAAAAAGTGTGGATGTCACCCCCCAAAATCCATACCAGGCCCTTTAGGTCTGGTATGGATATTAAGGGGAACCCCGTACCCAATTAAAAAAAAAAAATGCCATGAGGGTCTCCCAGGCCCCCAGGCACTATATACTCTGAACAGCAGTATATATACTATGAGGCCTGCCCTATATACTCTGCGGAAGGTTGGGCCTTAGGTGTTGGTGTTACCAGAACACTGTAAGCCCTCACAGTTACTCTTGTTGGGCGCAAGAATGGGCCCTGCTGTGAAATATTATATCAAGAATTGTATTTACATGCCCCTGTTAAATTTATTGTTATTTGTTAAATTTGTTATTGCAGCCATTTGCTAAAATCATTTAAGTTCATTTTTTTTCCCTCATTAATGTACACACAGCATCCCATATTGACAGAAAAACACAGAATTGTTGACATTTTTGCAGATTTATTAAAAAAGAAAAACTGAAATATCACATGGTCCTAAGTATTCAGACCCTTTGCTGTGACACTCATATATTTAACTCAGGTGCTGTCCATTTCTTCTGATCATCCTTGAGATGGTTCTACACCTTCATTTCAGTCTAGCTGTGTTTGATTATACTGATTGGACTTGATTAGGAAAGCCACACACCTGTCTATATAAGAACTTACAGCTCACAGTGCATGTCAGAGCAAATGAGAATCATGAGGTCAAAGGAACTGCCTGAATAGCTTGGAGACAGAATTGTGGCAAGGCACAGATCTGGCCAAGGTTACAAAAAAATTTCTGCTGCACTTAAGGTTCCTAAGAGCACAGTGGCCTCCATAATCCTTAAATGGACGACGTTTAGGATGACCAGATCTCTTCCTAGAGCTGGCCGTCCGGCCAAACTGACCTATCGGGGGAGAAGAGCCTTGGTGAGAGAGGTAAAGAAGAACCCAAAGATCACTGTGGCTGAGCTCCAGAGATGCAGTCGGGATATGGGAGAAAGTTGTAGAAAGTCAACCATCACTGCAGCCCTCCACCAGTCAGCCAGTCAGGGCTTTATGGCAGAGTGGCCCGACGGAAGCCTCTCCTCAGTGCACGACATATGAAAGCCCGCATGGAGTTTGCTAAAAAACACCTGAAGGACTCCAAGATGGTGGGAAATAAGATTCTCTGGTCAGATGAGACCAAGATAGAACTTTTTGGCCTTAATTCTAAGCGGTATGTGTGGAGAAATCCAGGCACTGCTCATCACCTGTCCAATACAGTTCCAAAAGTGAAGCATGGTGGTGACAGCATCATTCTGTGGGGGTGTTTTTCAGCTGCAGGGACAGGACAACTGGTTGCAATTGAGGGAAAGATAAATGCGGCCAAGTACAGGGATATCCTGGACGAAAACCTTCTCCAGAGTGCTCAGGACCTCAGACTGGGCCGAAGGTTTACCTTCCAACAAGACAATGACCCTAAGCACACAACTTAAATAATGAAGGAATGGCTTCACAACAACTCCATTAATGTTCTTGAAAAGCTCAGCCAGAGCCCTGACTTAAACCCAATTGAGCATCTCTGGAGAGACCTAAAAATGGCTGTCCACCAACGTCTACCATCCAGCCTGATAGAACTGGAGAGGATCTGCAAGGAGGAATGGCAGAGGATCCCCAAGTCCAGGTGTGAAAAACTTGTTGCATCTTTCCCAAAAAGACTCATGGCTGTATTAGATCCGAAAGGGTGCTTCTACTAAATACTGAGCAAAGGGTCTGAATACTTAGGACCATGTGATATTTCAGTTTTTCTTTTTTAATAAATCTGCAAAAATGTCAACAATTCTGTCTTTTTCTGTCAATATGGGGTGCTGTGTGTACATTAATGAGGAAAAAAATTAACTTAAATGATTTTAGCAAATGGCTGCACTATAACAAAGAGTGAAAAATTTAAGGGGGTCTGAACACTTTCCGTCCCCACTGTACATGCCCCTGTCAAACAGGGGCAAAAAAATTGGGCCTTGGGTGGTGGTGGTGGTGCTCTAAGCCAAAAATATTGTTGGAAGCTAGCATCATTAAGATTGAGGAGGAATAGGATAGTCAGCATAGGCAGTCTTCAAGGGATCCCACATCCATAGCAAATTCAGTTACATCAGCATTAGGTGTTTGAAAGCTGCTGATCCAAGACTGATTCATTTTTATGAATGTGAGCCTACCATTGGAGTCTGTGGACAGGTGAACTCTTTAGTTCGTTACAAACCCTCCAGCAGCACTGAATGTGCATTCAGAAAGCATGTTAGATGCAGGACAGGCCAGTAGCTCAATTAAATACTGAGCAAGCTCTGGCCAGTGGTCCATCCTCAAGACCCAGAAACCCAGTGGATGCTCTGTTGGAAAGGTCGCCAAGTCTGCTCTTGTCCCTAGATATTCCTGCACCATGTAATGCAGACGCTGACGATGGTTGCTTGAACCCATCAGACCTTGGTGCTGAGGTCTAAAAAATAGTTTAAAGGCATTGGTCAGCTGGCCACCTTCTCCAGCGCACTTCCTCTCAGCAACACGTTGTCCAGCACCAGAAATTGTAACCTCCCAGGGTCTGGAAATGCGTTGCACAAACCTTTCTTCAAGGCCTCCTGAAGATGTTTCATACTCTGCTCCCTCTACAAAGGCAGGATGAGTTCTGCAACCTTACCTTTGTGATATGGATCCAGAAGGGTTGCCAGCCAATGATCCCTCTCTTTGATATACTTGATACCACAAATCCTAGGGTCCTTTCACAGGCTTTGCAGAATCAGGGAGGCTATGCATCGTAAGTTTGCAGGCATTTGATTCTGAGTCCTCTGGGTCACTAAGGATCACATGATCCATAACTACCTCCTCCCAGCCACATACAACTCCTTGGGTTTCTGGGGACTGAAAACCATTCCTTGAAGACTGCTGCTGAGTGTTATCCTCTACATCCATGCTGACACAATCCTCCTCCTCCGCCTCTTCTTTCTGTGTGTTTGGCGGGCCAGCAGGAATGCTATCTGGATAAAGGGGGCCTTGAGAGGTAAGGAAGTCCTCCTCTTCCTCCCGCTGTTCTCCCTCAAGTGCCCTGTCCATGATTCCACAAAGCGTGTGCTCCAACAGGAAGACTGGAGGGACAGTGTCAATGATGCATGCATTGTCGCTGTTCACCATCCTTGCGGCCTCCTCAGATGGTGACAGGACAGTGCATGCATCCTTGATCAGTAGCCACTGGCATGGCGAAAAGAAGCCAAGCTCCCCTGACCCTGAACTGGTGGCATACTCACACAGGTACTCATTGATGGACCTCTGCTGTGTGTGCAGCCACTGCAGCATTGCCAAAGTTGTGTTCCACCTGGTGGGCATGTCACAAATGAGGCGGTTGGTGGGCAGGTTGCATTCCCTTTTAATGTCAGCCAGCTGAGCACTGGCATTGTATGACCGGCGGAAATGTACACAGACTTTTCTGGCCTGCCTCAGGAGATCCTGTAAGCTTGGGTACCTGCTCAAGAACCGCTGCTCCACCAAATTCAGGACGTGTGCCGAACATAGAACATGGGTCAAGTGTCCCTGTCAGAGGGCGGAGAGAAGGTTGGTGCTATTGTCACATACAACCATTCCTGGCTTTAGCTGGCATGGCGTCAACCACCTCTGAGCCTGCCCTTGCAGAGCTGACAGAATCTCTTCCCCAATGTGGCTCCTATCCCCTAGGCAGACCAACTCAAGTACCGCATGGCATCTTTTAGCCTGACTGCTTGCGTAGCCCATTGAATGCTTACGGAGAACCACTGGTTCAGAGGAAAAATCTGCAGAAGAGGCCATAGAGGAAGAAGAAGAGGAAGGGGTGGAGGAGAGAGCTGTGGCAGAATCACCACTAGCATTCTGGAGGCGTGGTGGCGGAACAATCTCCAACAACACTGAACCCTGTCCTGCATCCTTCCTAGCTGCCAGCAGAGTTACTCATTGCTCCGTGAAGGAAAGGTGACGTCCCCGTCCATGCCTGCTGAACCATGAGTCAGTGATTATATGAACCTTACTGCTGACTGCCCTGTCCAACTAGGCCAAAACATTGCCTTCCACATGCCGGTAGAGAGCCGAAATGGCATTCCATGAAAAGAAATGGCGTTTTGGAACCTGCCACTGAGGTACAGCAAATTTCACAAATTCATGAAAGGGGGCTGAGTCTACCAGCTGAAAAGGCAGCAGTTGCAGTGCTAGCGATTTGGCCAAGCTAGCATTTAGATGCTGTGCATGTGGATGGCTGGGACCAAGTTTCTTTTTACGGTTCAGCAACTGGGGTAGGGAAATTTGCCTGCTAAAATCAGATGGTGGTGTACTGCTAGCAGATTGGCTGCAAATACTTGGGACACCTATTTCTATACCTTCATTCCTCTCAGTGCAGGTTTTTGAGAGGACTGGAAGTATAGTAGGGTTGGAGATCCCAGATGAGGAGCAAGGAGAAGTCCGCCTTTTTCTTTGATGTGGGTCTTTCAAGTGCTATTGCCAACGGACTGCATGGCAGGTCGTCATATGTCTGGTCAAGCATGTGGTGCCCAAGCGGCTACTGTTCTGGCCACGCTTGATCCGCTTCAGACATAGGTTGCAAACAGCAACAGTGCAATCTGCTGCACACATGTCGAAAAAGGCCCACACCAAGGAACTTTTAAAAGTCAGCAGGGAGTCAGCAGCACCCTGTACCTGTGGAGCTCTGCGGTGTGATACAATAGGGTGGCTGCCCATAATCTGCCCCCTAGAGGACATCCTGCCTCATTGGAGTTGTGCCTCCTCCTCCTCTCTTCTCTCAGGCACCCAAATACAGTCAGGGACCTCATCATCCCCTCCCGCCTTGTCTTGGCAAACTTGGCAGTATGCTACAACTGGGGGAATATGACTGCCAGTTTCTTGTCCTTCTTGGGCACCCCCTCTCTCTAGGCACATGTTACTCCCTTTCTCAACCTGTGACCCAACATCAGAGTCTTCAAATCGCTGCGCATCCTCCAGCAGCATGTACTGACACTGTGGTCGAATAATTCTGGGGACTCCTCTGTGCATAATGGTGGGGCTACGGAAGGAGTGACTGTGGACAAGGAGCAGGTGGAATAGGCAACTTTGGAAGCTGCATTGGAAGGCAAGTTACTCTGGGCCTGGGTGACAGAGGATGAGGAGGATGACGGCTTTGTTATCCACTCCACCAACTCTTCTGCATGTTCTGGTTCAATAAGGTGGCCAGCAGCAGAAAAAAAGGACAAACGTGCCCCACGGCCACCTGCAGAGGATGCACCATGTAAATGACCAGCACTGTTGACTGTAGACAAAGAGGCTGCTTGCCCTCTTTTATTGGCCTGTGACCATCTGCCTCTCCTTGGTGGCCCTCCCGACATGATGTATTTTTTGTTTTGCAACACCACACTACACTGTATTAGATACTGTGTACACCGCCTGCACTGTATTAGCAACTGTACAATGGCTGCACTGTATTGTATACCGTGTACACCACCAGAAGTGTAGTAGAAACTATACACACTATATTAGATACTGTGTACACCGCCTGCACTTTATTAGAAACTGTACTACAGCTGCACTGTATTGTTTATTGTTTACACCACCAGAACTGTAGAAGAAACTGTATTACGGCTGCACTGTATTGTGTGCTGTGTACACCACCAGAAACATAGTAGAAACTGTGCTACGGCTGCACTGTTTTGTGTACTGTGTACACCACCAGAAGTGTAGTAGAAACTGTACACACTGTATTATATACTGTGTACACCACCCGAAAAGTAGTAGAAACTGTACTATGGCTGCACTGTATTGTGTATTGTGTACACCACCAGAAGTGTAATAGAAACTGTACACACTGTATTAGATACTGTGTACACCGCCTGCACTGTATTAGCAACTGTACAATGGCTGCGCTGTATTGTATACTGTATACACCACCAGAAGTGTAGTAGAAACTGTACACACTGTATTAGATACTGTGTACACCGCCTGCACTGTATTAGAAACTGTACTACAGCTGCACTGTATTGTGTACTGTGTACACCACCAGAAGTGTAGTAGAATTTGTACACACTGAATTAAATACTGTGTACACCAGCTGAAGTGTATTACAAACAGTACACTACCGAATGCACTGTAGATATAGGCTACACTGGATGCAGAGTATATATATCTATATATATATCTATATATAGATATATATACATATATACATATATATATATCAAATGCACTGCCACTAACTGAATAACCTGCCTGCTTAATCTAAATCAAGCTATCTCTCTGTCCACGCCAACAACACTACGCACGGCTGCTGTGTAAACAACCTTATGTAATGTGGGGAGTGGACTTAGTCCCCCTGAGCCATGATTGGCCAAAGGCACCCTGCCTTTGGCCAATTTTGGCTCTCTTAGTAGAGCACGCTGTGATTGGCCAAAGCATGCAGGTCAGGTGCATGCTTTGGCCAATCATCATACACCAGTGCATTATGGGGCGTTCCGCGGCGCTCAAATTTTACGCGATCGCCCCATAATGTTCGCTCTTCGGCGAAAGGGCGAATACCCAATGTTCGAGTTGAACTTATGTTCGACGCGAACATCGAGCTCATCCCTAATGAAATTATGTAATAAAATATTTACAAAAATGTGAGGGATGTACTCACTTTTGTGAGATATTGTATATGTTTGAAGGTTTTTATATAATAATAATCAAAATAATAATAATACAATAATATGTTTTTTTTAAAAGGAATAGTCTCATGAAACAGATTTTACAAAAAAATTAACATTTATTATTTATGAAGTGTTACAAATGTAATGCTATGAAAGCAGTAAATGTAAACATCTTTAAAAAAAAAAAAAAAAAAGCCTCTTTTTTTGAAAACCTCTCAATCTCTGAAACCAAACCAACACATATACGTTTGTTTTTGCACCACAAATCAGCACAGATGCAGTGCAAACCATTGCTATCTTTGTTTTTAAATTTTAATAACATTGGGAGCTAAGTGGGCGAGGCTTGATGTTACATAATCTGAATTTGAATTCCAATATCTCAAAAGTGAACTGGCTGAAACATTCATTTTTGTGGCACAAATCAGCACAAACAAATGGTATAATTTAATAGCATAGGGTGCAAAGTGGGCGGGGTTTCATCAACTAATATGAGTAATATCTCTGAAACCAAACAGCACAAATGTTCATTTTTGCAGTACAAATCAGCACAGATGCAGCACAATAATGTTATCTTTTTTTAAAAATTTTAATAACATGGGGTGCAAATTGGGTGCGGCTTTAGGTCACATAATCTAAAATGTAATATGCAATAACTTCAAAACCGAATGGCAGAAACATTCATTTTTGTGGCAAAAAACAGATTTTAAGCTTAACAGCCAGCAGTCCCCCAACCTGTATCTTGGTTGCGTTCTGCCGAATGCAGTAAGCACAAACTTTGCGTGTGCACAAGTGAGTTGTCTCAATAGGTGTATACAACGGACGTATGTCCATTTATTATAAATATATTAATCTGCAAATAAAATAAACATTTTGAAAGCTATGTTAAGCAACATTTAAAGCATGTGAACAATAATTAGTTCAATGTTCATTCTATACCTTTCAATGCCATTGAATCGCTTTTCACTGGTTTTGTCCTGATTGGCCTCAAATGTATGGGAACTGCCTTGTGCAGGTTTTCAAAATTGCAAAAAACATCAAACTCTTTAAAATTACAGCATCAAAACTCGTGCTGTTGCACGTTTGGCAAACATCTGCTTAAATTTCAGTCAAATTAAAAAATAATTGTTTAAAGTAAATTTCACTCAATTAGAATATGGAAATGCACATACCTTAAAAGTTTTGTCTAGATTACTCAATGTTATACATTATTTTTGTAAATGTAAAAGGTGTGTTTTAGGAACTAATGAAAATTAAGTAAGGTACTTAAAATAACAAAGTAAATTAATTAACATTTATTTATTTGTCGAAAAAGATACAATTTTTATGTTAAAATTACAAGCCAACAGAATCATTTTTATCAGTGCATGGGGCAATACTGTTGCACAGAATTTCCCAAACATTTATAGTTAAAGTTGATCCAGGGAATATCCAATCGCCTCTTGGTAAATCAAGAAGGAATTTGCTGTAGCAAATTGGATCATGCTTTGCTGGGTTTTTTGCCTTCCTCGGATCAATTGTGGGTATAGGATTGTGTAATGTGTATATAGGATTGTATGATTTTAAGATTTTTTTCCCTTTTATTGGTTGAACTAGATGGACTTGTGTCTTTTTTCAACCAGACTAACTATGAAACTATATGTAAACTTCCAATCCTTCTAATTTGGGGACACATCTTTGCTTGGCAACACCAAGTTGGTGTATTAGACGGAGGGCCTATTTTTAGGCACCTTCCAAGCAGTCACCTACTTCTGAATGGCATAGTGGAAGGAAGCCAGTATACTTTCACTCCTTCAGTTGGAGATACTAGCCCATTTTTCAAATTCACATTGTTAAAGCATAATTCCACTTTTGTTGAGAAAAAAAAAAACATTCCCCTCTGGGTGATCAATATACATTGCAGGGATTTTAAGAAACTTTGTTGCAGATTCTTAATTTTTGTTATTCTGAAGAAATCACTGTTTGTTCCTCTGTGCCCCTGTGCTAAGTGGGTCTAATGCGGGTGGTTTCATAATTATGCTGCTGCAGAATCAGGGCTCTAATGAGGAAAGCTGCAGGGTCTGCATCCCTTCAGATGTGATTTCCTACTGGGAATATCATACAAAAAATTACATTTTTGTTGCAGGGGATGCCACAAATCTGACTTGTATCTTAGTGTAGATTTCAGCGAAAATCAGTGAGCCAATCACACAAGCAGGATATTATGTTTCTAAAGGGAAAAATCACATTCTGTGTACAGAACACCTCCAGGTAGCCATATTGCATTGAACTTTACAGAAAATTACAGAGCTGCAGATTGAAAAGGAAAGGTAATTTTTAATAACATTATATTCTAATATGACTTGTGTCGCAATTGTATATGCTATATTATTGTTTTTATTTGCTATTTTTCTTTCCTGTGAAAGTGAAGTTACCCTTTAAGGAACAGGGAATGCAATAAAAATAATAATGATAATAATAAACCCAGCAGGTTAGAACCTAACAAACTGAGCCACTATAGCTGTATGAATACATTTGTAGTGGAGAACACTACTTTGCAAAATTGCTTATAGAATTTAGAATAACCACATATAGTCAAAATATGGGGCAAACAGACACAGCTGGAGCAGAGCTACAGACTAATTATGAAAGCATACCTTGTATTGTACCAGTAGGTACACCTTGACACACTCACAAGGCTATGCGATGGTAACTGGTATTAAATTCTGCTTGTATCTAAAACATTGTTTTCTTTGTATTGGGACCCGTAGCTTTGCTGAAGAATACCATGCTATCATTTTCTCCCTTTCTCTGTCATTCCTTACACATATGGCAATTATTACATGTAAGGTTTTGGGAATCATTTTCACTATTTTCTTCTATAGGTGACCTGAATTCTGTCACCCAGAACATCAAAGAAGTCCTGATCTAATACAGGAGCGATTGATTTTTCTGCACAGTGTGCTGGCTTTCATTAGAGTTTGTTGAGAACTTGAGAGTAATAATGACTTTGTCTTTGTTGTTCATGATGTGTGAGCAAACAGTTTACCATGTACATTCCCAAAGGAAGTATTTACAAAGACTAATTTTATTACTGAAATGATTAATCATAAAAGGAATGCACAAGCAGCTTTCACCTTTATTACTATGTTCAATGGTAAAATAAAAATGTAGTTCCCAAAAACCTACAACCTCACAAGAAGCCCCAATAGAAACATGTGAACAGCCCTGGATCCCATGGATTTAAAACTACCTTCTCCATTGCCGTTCCCCCTTTAAACCCTTCCCCCAATTGCTTCTTCTTTTCTTAATTTTTTTTCTCCTTTTATCCCATTACCTTTCTTCCCTCCTTATACTCATACTCGTATTTTTTCTTTGGTTCATTCTTATTTCTTAGCTCCATTATAACCATCTTAATAATCACCCCCACTTGTCCCCAGGGATCCTGAATGGAAGATGTCAGTGCATGAGTCTTGGGATAAGTAGCTATTGCAGACCGATGCCGCAACTTCTATTTTATTTATTTATTTCGGGTACTTATATAGCGCCGTCAATTTACGCAGCGCTTTACATATACATTGTACATTCACATCAGTCCCTACCCTCAAGGAGCTTACAATCTAAGGTCCCTAACTCACATTCATACATATTAGGGACAATTTAGACAGGATCCAATTAACCTACCAGCATGTCTTTGGAGTGTGGGAGGAAACCGGAGTACCCAGAGGAAACCCACGCAGGCACAGGGAGAACATGCAAACTCCAGGCAGGTAGTGTCGTGGTGGGGATTCGAACCAGCGACCCTTCTTACTGCTAGGCGAAAGTGCTATCCACTACACCACTGTACCACTGTATCTGCCTATATCAACCTCTATCTGTACATTAGATTTCTAGCAGACCCATCAATACAGTTTTCTAACCCTATTATTGAAGATAAACTCACTGAACTTTCAAATGAGTATATTTCTCAATAGCCACAAAAGATTTAAATCCACTTTGTGTGCACCTAATTAATTTTCAACTCCAGATATTACCTTTTAAAAGTAGTAGTGGTATCACTGTGTTGTAAATTGCCCTTGCAGGGAGCAGACTTGTGGGAGGGGTCCAGTAGGATACACTCACTACAGGCTGCCTGCAGAAAACTACCTTAGGGGGTGGAGCCAAGACTAGTCATCCTGCACAAGAAGAGAGAGCAGCAGTGACCGGTCTTAGTACAGGAATTTTCACACTGGATTATTGCACAGATCTGAAAGAAATACACAAAACACAGCAAGTTTCAAATAAAAATACACATGGCTCACGTATTTGGACAATATTTATCTACCCTAGACTTCATATTTAAATCCTTGTGTTTACTGATTATACTTTATATCATTATTATTTATACCATTTATTGAATGAAAAGATGTAGATATTTGAAATATTAAATTATGTTTTGTAAATGAACATTTAATTGTCTTTAGATTTTAAGATAGGCAGAGCTGTTGAGTGGCATTTGCCATGCCTTATATTATATTTACCTACTATTATCTTTGATTTGACAGTTTTAGATGCAACATTTTGAATTTGTGAGAGAGGAGTTTGCTTTGGGGGTTTTGGAAGAAGAGAGGGCGTGTTGGATTGATTTTGGGATGGGGGGAATCATCTTCACCAAGTAGATAGAAAGGGGGCATTAGGGAAATTAAATAGATTCTCAAGGGAAAGGGAAGGGTGGGGTAGTCTTTAGGCAGTTGTGAGTTGTGAGTAGACCAAAACTCCCAGCTGCACCTGAGTGGCAAGGAGGTGGTTGTTGGATGAGCAGTGGGGGAAGAAATGGAGAGGGAGAAAAAAGCAGGGTGGGGGAGGGAAAAGGAGATTGGAGGCGAAGAGAGAGAAAAAAAGAGGAGGAGATGGATGGGAAGGTAGAGGATCAAGAGAGTTGGAGAGGGTAGGTGAAGGAGAAGACCTGTATTGGTATCATTATGGTGATAGGGGTTGGAGGGATTTCACGGTGGTGGGTTTAGTTCAATGGATTGAGGTGTGTCGAGGGAAGGTGGCAATAATAGGGTTTTTTGTAGTTTAGAGGAGGGAAGCTCCGGTACCAGGGTAGTTCTTTCAAGGGGGCTCACTAGGCCATGGAGCTCCCCAGTTTCATGGTAGGGTGTGTACACCAATCCAGTACCCATCAGATGGATTGTGAAGTTTGATGTCCAGTAGGGCCATTTTATGTGTCGTTTTCAATCTCCATAAGATGTTTGTTTAAAGTGAAGTTCCACCCAAAAGTGGAACTTCCGCCTATCTGCTTCCTCCCCCCCTCCGGTGCCACATTTAGCACCTTTCAGGGAGGAGGGGAACAGATACCTGTTTTTGACATGTACCCTTCCCCACTTTCAGGAGACGGCACCGCGGCACCGTCCCTTGGAAATTAGGCCTCCTGCCTGCCAGTTAGAAAGCGCAGCGAGCTTAGCGCATGCACAGTAGGAAACCGACTGTGAAGCCGAAAGGCTTCACTGCCAGTTTCCCTTACGATGAATGGCAGCAGCAGCGCCCGACAGCCAATACAAAAATCGGCTGTGGTGCCAACATCACTGGCTCCCTCGACAGGTACGTGTCCATATATTAAAAGTCAGCAGCTATAGTATTTTCAGCACCTGATTTTTAATTTTTTTTTCCGTAGACGGATACTTTGACATTTTGCTCACTAAACTTCATTGTAATTATGAAGAGTTTGCATAGGTTTTTACATGTTAATTCCCTTTAAAAGCTGTTTTTAAGTCTGCAATATTTCAATAAGATAATACCTAGTTATATTGCAATGAAAACAATCTTGTACTCCAGCTGTGTCACTCTGTCAGACCTGGTTGAGACCACAAAGAGCCATGATGACACCCAATTAACAGCCATGATGCACTGTTGTTATCATACATATACAGGAAGTGACTGAAAAAGACTGGAGGAGATCAGCAGCACAGAGGTGGAAAAGGTAAAACTGGAATTTTATGAAAAAATTAACATTGTATTAGTTTATATTAGTAGAATTGTCTTGTGAAAAAAGCAATGTATATAGGGTTGCCAACACTGAGCTCTTCTTCCTAACATAGGACTGCCGCACTGTCATGCCAACCTTCTTCATTGCTTCAACTATAACATAATAATCACACAATTTTGTTTGTTAACAACTGACACTGACTGCTCACTGCGCTCATAAAAATAAGTACTTTTACTAAAGAAGAATAAAAAGTAGAGAAATTATTAAAAATGCCTAAAATATTTGAAATAATTATTTATTTCCAACTTTTTTTGCCTATTTGCCAGCCTATAATAAGCAATCTATTTATTTATTCAAACAGTGTACCAAAAAACCCGTATATGTCTTCAAATGACAAAATGGTCAAGGTGGGAAAATTAGTCATGGAGTTCTTGTCATGTTAACCATGAAGAATGACACTTATATATGTGGTCAGGATATGTAGGCAATAATGACCTCTGGTCACAAAAGGGTTAGCAGCCATTTTACAAAAGAAATGACAAAAAAGATGATCCACTTACAACTACTGTAAAAAAAATGTGCTGAAGTTGGATTCCGATTTGTATATTGATAAACTAAAATCAGATCTGCTTCAAGAACCAACAATTATTGCTACTAAACAATGACAGCATTTACATAATTAAGAGTTACTATTAGCCAAATCCTAGTACGTAGTCTAGTCACATTGTGCTCATTTATATGCAGCCAACAATTTGTATTTATTTAAACTTCACAAAGCCACAAGAGAAAAGACACATTACGAACAAGAAGCTTAAAGACAAAGTTGTTACAATGATTTTTTTTTTTTTTTTTGCAGCCTGGAACAAAAAGAGTCTGATTGGGATTTCTCAGAAATAATGTAATTACCTTCTTAAGTTTCGGTCAACATTATATTCAATGCTCAATTCAGCTAAAGAAAAAGGCATGTGTGGTCTTAAAAGCTCTTGTACAACAACCTCTACGTATAATATGTTTTGTTGGCTCAATAAAAGGTATCCCAGCCTGTAAAGGATCCAGCTTTCTCAATGACTAATAAGGGTTCTAGAAACATATACAGCAAAATCCACAGGCATGATTACATCGAACGTGCTCTCCTGGGGCATTATTACATTGAGTGTTCTCTCAAGGGGCATGAACTGGAAACTTAAGATGACTGGAGAGAATGAAACGTAGCTGATGTCCAAGAAGACCTACAGAAATAACAAATTAGATCTATGCAGAAATTTCAAGAAGCTGGCAGAAACAACCTTAAAATATTTCCTGTTACAAAATATTGCGTAACATGGACTAAAATTATTTGTGTCAAGGGTTGGTGAACAAAAAGAAGCATTGTTCTTTGACTCTGTTGTCATCAGTTTATGCAGAGCGTAGGGATAGTTCCCCAAAGCAGTGCCCAGCAAACACTATCCAGATGGTGGAGGAAAAACAAGCTTTTCTCCATCCAGGCTGGGGTCCTTCACAGTTTATAAAAAAAAAAAAAAAAAAAAAAACCACAAGCTTTGTTTGGACTTTGTGAATTCTATACCCACAAAACATTTGCCTGAGCAGACAATGTAGCAATTTGTTATGTCCAAATTTGAATTCTTGATTGTGTACCACAACAAACTTTCTTTCTCTCTCCCTCTCTCTCTCTCTGTCTCCTCTATTCCCTCTCTCTCTTTCCTCCTTCTGTGGAAAAGTTTTGTAGAGTGTCAGTTTTAAGAATGAAGACATCTTTGTTCTAACAATTTATTGGAGAGTATATCACTAATACACTGTTCTGAAAAACAAACAGAAGATCATCACCCTAAAGTGACGGTTCATAAATTTTTACACCTTTCTTCATGGTGTCATTTACAGCTGTAACCACCACATTCTGTAAACAATGAGACATGTTTGACAAAATGTATTGACCAAGCTGACAAATATGAACCCGCCAGAGACCAAGGTCAAGCTATTTAAGTAGGCTAAACCCATAAATTATTAGTTGGCCCATTTTTAAACAGCAGCACAGTGGCTAAATCCTTAGCACTCTTACATTACAACATTATGATGCTGGATTTGAATATGCATGGCATTTGCAGGTTTTCATGGTTTGGGCATGCTCTGATTTTCTAAAACATAGGTTTTGATTTCATAGGAACATATTAGTGGACTGATTGCCTTCCACCCAAATTCTTTTGTGGATTGTGACAGGGACATTGGATGCAGCAGTTGGCCTTTTGTGTGCACATCAGTTATCCATTGGACCACCAACCATCCATGGCAGGTTAATAACCTTGCCTGTATTTCAGAGGCAGTGGCTTAGGGTTGCCAGCAGAAGTTGTTGTTATTGGCAGGTTCTCCAGGTAAAAAACTTTGGAACAAATCCACAAAAAACAATTTGCTTAGGAAAGCTATATTTAGTGAGTATGATGCAAAACATGTTGAAAAATAGATTTAGGGTTCATTTCTACAGTTGTTTCAGGGCCGCACAGCATCCAGAGCCTCTGTAAAAACTTTCCTGGGACCTGCAACTGCTCCATATAGCTTCCAATTGACAGCATTTGGAAGATGCAGCAGTACGGGGGTTATGCACCAGGGGTTGTGCATGCACACAAGTAGACTATCTGCGTCTGGGACATATGATCATGTGGATGCGGGTGATTTACACAAATCCCAGGGCATAAAGCAATAAGCTGCATCTTCTAATTGCTGTCTATTGGTGGCTGAATGCAGCATCTGCAGGTCCCCAGCAAGGTTTTACGGGGGATCTGGATGCTGTATGGCCCCCTATGGCCGTCGGCAAGAGCCCTAAGGGTTTACATACACTGTAATGACAATGTTTCAATACTCACAGTTAGAAGGCAAAGAATTGCAGGACATGAGCTGCAAATATACAACCAGGATGCCATCTATTACTAAAAGTAGGCAACATTTTTGAGACTGGAGTTGGGCTTCAGATAAGGTGATTCCACTATAATTTTCAGGAATTAAACAAAAAGAGGTGTCAGTTCCAATAGTCTGCAATGGTTATTACAAACCCGGGGATAAGGAGTTTTTCAGGGATATCTTGCCACAGTGATTAGGCTACGGACAAAGAAGAATTTACATATACTTAAATCAGAACTAAACTGTATCTGAGTACCACAAACTGAAAATGCTATTTAAAGTGGACCTAAAGCTAAAATGTTTTTTTAACCTTAATGCATTCCCACCATTAGACTAAAAAACATTTTAGGACTTGCTGTGCCCCCCTCCCTCTCTAAATAATTACCTTACTTGTGGATCGACCAAGCGCTGTGCCTAACTGCCACCTTCTCTACTCGCTCCCTCCTCACCCAGGAACTGACAAGCAGCAGTGGGAACCATTGGCTCCTGCTGCTGTGAGTCTAATTCAGTAAAGAGGAAGTGGGGGGCGGGGCAGGGTAGAGCCATGCTGTGTATGTCAATAGAGGCACACAGCCTAGCTCAGAAGCTAGCCACATGACTGCCACTTGGAGAAGAGAAGCCAGGAGTACTGACGGGGGACTCCAGAAGAGGAGGGTTTTTTTGGCTGTTCAATGCAATACATAGTTACATAGGTTGAAAAAGAAGAGGAGGTTTTTTTGGGCTGTTCAGTGCAATACATAGTTACATAGTTAGTTTGAAAAAAGACACAAGTCTATCTAGTTCAACCAATTAAAAAAAAAAAATCATGCACTCCCATATACACATTTTTTCACCCACAGTTGATCCAGAGGAAGGCAAAAAACCCCAGCAAAGCATGATCCAATTTGCTACAGCAGGGGTAAAAATTCCTTCCTAATCCCCCGAGAGGCAATCGGATGTTCCGTGGATCAACTTTACCTATAAATGTTAGTATCCAGTTATAATATGTACCTTAAGGAAAGAATCCAGGCCTTTTTAAAGCAATCTACTGATCTGGCCAGAACCACCTCTGAAGGGAGTCTATTCCACATTTTCACAGCTCTTACTGTGAAGAAACCTTTCCTTATTTGGAGATAAATCTCTTTTCCTCCAGACATAAAGAGTGCCCCCTTGTCCTCTGTGATGACCTTAAAGTGAATCACTCAACACCAAGTTCACTATATGGATCACTTATGTATTTGTACATGTTGATCATATCCCCCTTAATCTCCTCTTCTCAAGAGAGAATAAATTCAGTTCCTTTAATCTTTCCTCATAGCTGAGCTCCTCCATGCCTCTTATTAGTTTGGTTGTCCTTCTCTGCACTTTTTCCAGTTCCCCGATATCCTTTTTGAGAACTGGTGCCCAAAGCTGAACTGAATATTCCAGATGAGGTCTTACTAATGATTTGTACAGAGGCAAAATTATATATTTTTTTCAGGAGTCCATACCTCTTTCAATACAAGAAAGGGCTTTGCTCGCTTTGGAAACTGCAGCTTGGCATTGCTTGCTATTATTAAGCTTATGATCTACCAAAACCCCCAGATCCTTCTCCACTATGGATTCCCCCAGTTGTACTCTCCCTAATATGTATGATGCATGCATATTCTTAGCTCCCAAGTGCAAACCTTTACATTTATCAACATTAAAGCTCATTTGCCATGCTGTTGCCGATTAAACAGCATTGAGGTCGGCTTGTAAGCTGGAGACATCCTGTAAGGACTTCATTCCACTCCATAGTTTGGTGTCATCTGCAAACGCTGAAATGGTACTTTTAATCCCAGACCCTATATAATTTCTAAATATAGTAAAAAGTAAGGGTTCCAACACTGAACCTTGGGGTACACCACTGATAACCTTAGACCATTCATAGAAAGATTTGTTAACCACTTCTCTCTGAATTTGTTTTTTTAGCCAGTTTTCTATCTATTTACTAACTAGCTTTCCAAGCCTGTAGACTTTACCTTACACATTAATCCATGCTGTCTGTTGCTTAAAATATTTGGTCTATGTGGTCTTTTATTAAACGCCCCAGTATCTTCCCGATTATAGAAGTTAAGCTAACAGGTCTATAATTACTTGGTAAAGACTTTGATCCCTTTTTAAATATATTCACCATATTGGCCCTACGCCAATCCAGTGGTACCATTCCAGTCATTAACGAGTCGCTAAAAATTAGAAACAATGGCTTTGAAATGACAGCTCAAATCTTTTAGGATCCATTGGTGGATGCCATCTGGTCCAGGTGCTTTATCCACCTTTATTCTTTCTAAATATTTAAGGACCATATAACTTTTGAGCCATTGTGGATCATTTGGGGCTGTGTCAATACATCCCCATTGTGGACATGAGCTCCCCAATGCTCCTTTGTATACAAAGAGCTGAAGAAAGTATTTCATAAATTTGCCTTATCTTTGTCAACAGTCACCAACTCTAGATTATTTTGTAAAAGGCCTACATGCTCATACCTGACATTTTTACTATTAATATATTTGAAGAATTTTTTGGGGGTTTGTCCTACTATCTTTTGCAATCTGTCTTTTATTTTGAATTTTTGTGTCCTTTATTTCTTTTTCACATATTCTCTTATATTCTTTAACATTTAAACGATGATAGTGTTTCTTCATTTTTATATTTTTTAAAAGCTCATACTGTTGTACAGAGCAGGTAAGTGTTTATTATTTTAGGGAAAAAAAGCATTTAGAACCACTTTGGTTGTAAAGGCTAAAGTTTTTTACCTTCATGCATTCTATGCATGAAGATAAAAAACATTCAGTGTGCTGCTCCCCCCTCAGTCCCCCCTAGTACTCACCTAAGCCTGCTCTTGATCCAGCGAGATGCCATTGGCTCCTGCTGCAGTGAGGCAGGAGCAGGGGGGTGGGGCTGAGCCATGCTTTCTGTGTCTTATAAATGCAGAGAGCTTGTTCGGGGGGCACTCGGCAAGAGGGAGGGGCCCAGAGCGCCATCAGGGGACCCGAGAAGAGAAGGATCAGGGCTGCTCTGTGCAAAACCACTGCGCAGAGCAGACAAGCATAACATGTTTGCTATTTTTTTATTTTTTTTTCCCTTTACAATCAATTCAATATATAAAGCAACCCATCTGTGTCTCTATAATTTATTCTGTGGAAAAATCACTTTGAAAAACATCTTCCAGCATTTCTAGCTGTGGCCATCTTGCATAAAGGCAGATAATTCATGTAACATTTATTTCCTGGAATCCATCTGCCCTTAGCTCAGCAATGCAGGCAGGAGGGTGTGCTTAGCTGAGAAAGACCCTCATCCCCTGCTCCAAATGAAAGAAAAAAAAATGCCCATGAGGACTCCTGGGATGTATGACATCATTTTGGCTTAGGCCATAAAGCAGGAAACTTAAGGTATAACTAAAGGCAAAACTTCTTTTTTAGTTTTGGATAGTGTGGAGAGGGACCCCTGTCAGTTGTTATTGCTGTCTGTCCCCCTGTTAAGGAGAGTCACCCTCCCTATTTGTCCTATGTACCATTATCATTTAAAGTGAACGTAAAAGAAAATCCCAAATTTTGGGTTGTCCCCAGAAAAGGGGAAATCTTCCAATGAGGACACAAGTTCTGGTGACCTAGGGGTCCCCAAGCCTCTCACTTCCTGTTTGGCTATGGGACAGGAAGTGAACGTAAATCTCCCCAACGGGACAAAGATGGCAAAAATAAACATTACAAGGGTTATAACTCTCCCCTACTCTATCCAAAATGAAAAAAAAAAACAAAAACAAATTTTGCCTATAGTTCTACTAAGAAATGTAAAAAAAAAAAAGGTTAAAACAAGTAAAGATAATGTACATTCCTATCTCCCTACTAATGCTAGCAGTATAAGAATTAAAAATAGTTGATTGAGAGAGTTTAGTTCTGCTTTAGCAAGCAATATACATGCTTTAAAACAAGCCTTCAATGACCTCTGTAGCTCTAGACAAAGTGGAATAATGAATTGCTCGGACTGAGATAGGGCCAGTTAGGCTCTGTTGCATTAGATAGTGCCCTCTATCTAACATTGTAGGCATTCTGATAGGAGTAAAGCAATATGATGACCTTATATGCAGGGCTTTTTTCAGCTGGAATGCAGGGGAACGCAGTTCCAGCACCTCCAGCACTAAAAGTATGTAATGGCAAGGGGTGCTGGGGTGTGATGGGGTGTGATGAAGGGTCTACTGCTGCTGGCTGCTGGGCGATCTATTGTTGCTGGAGGATCTATTGTTGCTGGAGGGGATCTATTTTTGCAAGAAGATCTATTGTTGCTGGTGGAGGATTTATTGTTGCTGGGGGGGGGTCTATTGCTGCTTGCTGCGAGGGATCTATTCTATTGCTTTTCTTGTCATCAATGCCAAATTGCATACAAAGCACTACAAAATTATATTTGGCTCTATATTCTCTAAAAGGGGCCAAACTGGGAGCTGGGTAGGGGGTGGAACCAAGGGTCATTGCTTAGAGGTGGGTAGGGGCGGAACCAAGGGTTGGTGCTCAGAGGTGGGTATGGGTCAGAAACACAATGTGACTTAGAAGTGGGGAGTTCCAGCACCTATTCTCTGAGAAAAAAAAAAGCACTGCTCATATGTATGCTACTGCTTCTTTATTGTCCAATTACAAACTGGAGGGGGTCCTAGACCAGCTTGTACTGCACAGCTCAGCTCAGCTGCAGAGTGCATATAAGAGAATAATAGGAGGGTTATTATCTTTTTAAGAACTGCCCTGCTGTGATCTACTGACACTAGAAGAATTATGCTTAGGAAACACATTTAGTCTAGACTACTTATTGTTTGTTATTTTTCTTGAGACCTGCAAGCCTTTGTTACCCTTTGGCCTGTATGCCAGTTTAGTAATGTAATATTCCATATTAAATTTGTTTTGTTTCTAAACTGCTTATTTTTGTTTAGTTTTAGAAGTGCATACAAGGAAGTTTGCCAGTATTCACGTGAAGTGAATCAGCATGTTGAATTTTTAATAGAAAATATTTTCTTCCTATAACCAATTACAATTCAAGGCTAAACTGAAAAAATCTATCTGTTTCATAAATAATGACGAGGAAATTTGCTTAAACTGAGATTTGGTCAGGATCACAAAATAACTTGAGGTAGATAGTCACAAACTTTAGGTGGTTTTTGCTACAAAGTTTTCGCAATTGTAGGTTCTTACAACCTTTAAAGTAGAGCTAAAGGCAAAACTTTTTTTTCCATTTTGATTAACCACTTAAGGTCCACCCTATAGCAGTTTTACTACTACAGGGTGGCACCTCTGAGCCGGATCACGTACAGGGCTGCTGATAGAAATTACGGGGCCCCCGTACAGACTACCTGACAGCCCCCCCTCTACCCCAAGAAAATATTGAATCTATATTAACATAACTCACAGAATTCCTACTAAATCTAAAAGATAAAACTGAGTTAATAAATAAAAATGAAGATGAGATGAAAAAAATATACAGGCTCCAAGGGACAGAGGGATCAGAGGGACAGGGGGAGAGAAACAAAGTTAGGCTCCATGCACACTGGGCTTAAAAAAACGCCAGTTCACTTGCCAGACAAAAACGCTCATATAGAACATTTTTTGTACAAAGTTTAGATAATTTGGGAGAGTTTTACATTTTTTCTGCCAGTAAGCTCCAATGAGAAAAGCAAGCCAGAAGGTTTTTTTTTTCCTGCCTCTAAACGTTGAGCTCAAAATATGCCTGTATTCATCCTAATGTGCATGGACACATAGGATAACATTGAGGCAGAACACAAAACTCCTGTAGAAGCAGCGATTTTTAAGCCAATGTGCATGGAGCCTAAGTTAGAGAGATAACAAACTCAGGAGCAGAGCTAACCTTAGAGCCAAATAGATGTTTAATACATTACCTGTATATATATCCCGTATGGGATAATTCATTTTGAATATTTCATCACAAACTTCGCGAAATCACTTCACTCACTTAGAGCCAGTGCTGAGAGTAGAGGGGCCCACACAGGGAGGGGGATTACTGAGGGATGACTATCACACAGTGGGAGCCGTTGGCAGGTGCCACGGACTCTATGTCTGCCGGAACCCTTCGATCATCAGGCAGAGAGACAGAACAGCAATCCGCCTATGTAAAAAAGGCAAATTGCCATTCTGACAGGAGGGAAGGCATGGATCCTGTGTCTCTCCAAAGCAGGAACTAGAATCCACGTCTTCCCCTAGTAAAAGCACCTCCCACAGTGTAGTAAAACACTGGCTAAGCACACAGTTAATCCTTTGATTAGCAGTGATGTTAACCCCTTCCCAGCCAATGTCATTAGTACAGTGTCCGTGCATATTTTTTAGCACTGATAACTGTATTAGTGCTACTGGTTCCTAAAAAGTGTCAGTTAGTGTTAGAATGGCCGCTGTAATATCACAGTCCCACTATAAGTCGCTGATCGCTGCCATTACTAGTAACAAAAAATATATAAAAAATCCCATAGTTTGTAGATGCTATCACTTTTGCGCAAATCAATCAATATACGCTTATTGTTTTGTTTTTTTTCCAAAAATTTGTAGCATAAGAAAGAAATTTGATTGTTTCAATTTTTTATTGGATATGTTTTATAGCAAAAAGTAAAAAATATAGGCTTTTTTTTTCAAAATTGCCGGTCTTTATTTATAGTGCAAAAAATAAAAAACCCAGAGGTAACCAAATACCACCAAAAGAAACCCCTATTTCTGGGAAAAAATTAAATCAAATTTTTTTGGGGTACAGTGTTGCATGACCGCGCAATTGTCACTTAAATTAACGTGGTGTCGTATCGCAGAAAATGGCCTGTCCATTAAGCGGGGTAAATCTTCCAGAGGTCAAGTGGTTAAGCACAAACAGAGGAACTACCGGCCAAACAGAATCAGGATCTTGCTAGTGCATAAAGTCACATGATGTGCTAGTAATCACTAAAGGGTTTATAGGGGTCTTATAAAACCTGAGAGAAAGATGAAATCCATTACAGTTGAAAATACTGTAGGATGAGGAGAGGATACATTGAAAAACAGTAGAAAGGTAAGAGGTAATAGGAAAAGGTTTTATACATAAAGGCGGAATCCACCGTAAAGTTCCATAGGGAGGGAATACAAAGAAAGATGCAGGTCACACAATTACTGCTCCATGGGTGCAATAAGTGAGATAGCTGTATTTTTTAAAATTGAAGTTTAACTAAACCTATGCAGAAAAGGGTATTCATAAAATGGAAATATCTGAGTTTCATTTTAAATTACACAATAAACTTTTTCTTTGGCTGAGCCACAATGCTGAGCCAAAGGAGCCCATATATTTTTTTGTACACTAGCAGCTTACTTAGTTGCACAGGATAAATATAAATCTCCACCGTTAACTGAAATTGGGATCTGCCTGCTGTCTCTGTGTGTGTGTGTCTCTGGTATGTGTCAGCTCATCCACATCTTCCACCGTTAACTGAAATTGGGATCTGCCTGCTGTCTCTGTGTGTGTGTGTCTCTGGTATGTGTCAGCTCATCCACATCTTCCACCGTTAACTGAAATTGGGATCTGCCTGCTGTCTCTGTGTGTGTGTGTCTCTGGTATGTGGCCTTCTCTATCTGTTGCCCTGTGCAAACAACCATGACATTATTTGTTTTTCTGGACTGTCTTACCTAAGTTTTATGTGTTGATCTTGTCTTGGCCTCTTGCTATTCTGACTTTTGAAGCAAAAAGTTCACTTTGATTGCTAGGCACTCTTATAGTCACTCATGATTAATTAACGAACTTCAACCCCACCCTTATAACAGTATATATTTGAGCATCCTTAAGGGGTGAGCACATTGCATGGGGCTTCTATTCTTAAGGCTTCTATCTCTAAGTGATTCTTTCTCTAAGTGATTCTTTCTACAAGTGATATGCACTTCATTCTCTGCACTTCAGCGATTGCACGAAGCAAACGAATACAGCAATCTGAACTGGAAAGCAGCTAACAGACTGCAGGTGACCCTGTCTCTCTATTAAGCTCTCCTTCCACTCTGTAACATGCACTCTCTACCACTGCTTCTGACACTCCTCTCCTCTCTCCTCAAACTCTCTTACCTTCAACCCCCCTCTCCACCAGCCTGCTTATACATATCACCCTGCCTTCTGTCTTCCCCCTACTACTGCTCTTACCAACTCTCGCTCATTCAACATCCATACACTGATAAAACCTCCAGTACTCTGAGACATGCCCCTTCACATAAATCACAGTCCCACATTACCTCCCTCACCCTCCTGCTTCTCCTAATCTCTGGTGACATATCCCCAAACCCTGGGCCACCATCATCTGTCTTTGCCCAACGCTCCCATCCCCCTACACCCTCTGGCAGGAGCCGCAACCCACAGAACTTGGTCTCTATTCCTCTTTCCAAAACCAGCCCCCCCTTTTCCTGTGCCCTGTGGAATGCACGTTCTGTCTGCAACAAACTCACCGCCCTCCACGACCTCTTCATCACAAATTCCTTTAACCTACTTGCCATTACTGAAACCTGGCTTCATGAATCGGATACTATTTCTCCTGCTTCCCTCTCCCATGGGGGCCTTCTCTGGACTCACTCCCCCAGACCAAGTGGACGGAAGGGAGGTGGAGTGGGAATCCTTCTAGCCCCATGCAGCACCTATCAGGTTCTTCACCCACCTCCCTCTCTGACACTCTCCTCTTTTGAGGCACACTGCATTCGTCTTTTCTCTCCCATTTCTCTAAGAATTGCTGTCATCTACCGGCCCCCTGGACCGGTATCAGCCTTTCTTGATGACTTCTCTGCCTGGCTACCCTACTTTCTCTCTTCTGAAATCCCCACAATTATTCTTGGGGACTTCAACATCCCTGTCAACACTAACACTACTATTACTTCTAAACTTCTCAGTCTAACCTCATCGCTTGACCTGAAGCAATGGATACAGGCTCCTACCCACTCCAATGGCAACACCCTTGACCTTGCCTTCTCCTATCTGTGCACTCCGTGCAACCTTTCCAACAATCCACTCCCACTCTCTGATCACCACCTTATTAGTTTTGCTCTCTCCTTGTCTTCCACCTCTTCTCCCTCCAACCGCCTAACAGTTACACGCAGAAACCTTTGCCACCTCAACCCTTCTCTTCTCTACTCTGCTACTGATCACCTCTATGACAAAATCTCCCCCCTGTCCTGCCCCAACCTAGCTACTTTCATCTACAACAGCTCACTGTCTTCCTCCCTAGACAAGCTGGCCCCCCTCACTGCACGCAGAATTAGGCCCCGACTGCTACAACCCTGGCAAACAGATGACACCAGATGTCTCAGAAAACGTAGCCACGCTCTTGAGCGCCTGTGGCATAAGACTAAGACCCAGGAAGACTTCACACAATATAAATCTGCCCTCCTAAAATACTACTCCTGCCTTCACACTGCCAAACAGACCTACTTTATCACACTCATCAACACCTTCTCATCCAGTCCACGTCAACTCTTCTCTACCTTCAACACTCTACTCTGTCCTCCACTGCCTCCACCCACCAACTCACTCACTGCCCAGGAGATTGCCAATCACTTCAAAACTAAGATTGATACAATTCATGAGGAGATCGCCAATGCGCAAAAACCTCCCCCATGCAACACCCCATGTCCACAGATACAATCATTACTTCCCTCATTCAACCCTGCTACTACTACTGAGGTTGCTAAACTTTTATCTAGCACTTATCTAACCACTTGCCCCCTGGATCCTGTTCCCTCGCAAATGCTACGCTCACCCTCTGACTCGATTCTACGCTCTCTAACTCACATTTTCAACCTCTCCCTCTCTTGTGGCATCTTCCCAAACTCTCTAAAACATGCGCTAGTCACCCCCATACTAAAAAAGCCCTCACTGGATCCCACCAATCTCAACAACTTACGTCCCATCTCCTTACTCTCCTTCTCCTCCAAACTTCTTGAAAGACTGGTCTACAACCGACTAAGCGACCATCTGACCATGAATAAACTTCTTGATCCCCTTCAGTCCGGTTTTCGCCCTCAACACTCCACGGAAACTGCTCTCCTTAAACTCTCAAATGACCTACTAATGGCTAAAGCCAATGGACACTATTCTGTACTACTTCTCCTGGATATCTCTGCTGCCTTTGACACAGTGGACCACCCCCTCCTCCTCAAAAAACTCCACTCCTTTGGTCTCCGTGACTGTACTCTTCGCTGGTTCTCATCCTACCTATCCCACCGCTCCTTCAGTGTCACTTACAACTCTACTTTCTCCTCTCCTCTTCCTTTTTCCGTTGGGGTCCCCCAAGGTTCTGTTCTCGGACCTCTCCTTTTCTCAATCTACACCACCTCCTTGGGTCAGTTGATTGCCTCCCACGGCTTTAAATATCATCTCTACGCTGATGACACCCAAATCTATCTCTCCACCCCCCAGCTCTCTCCATCTGTCTCCTCACGCATTACCAACTTACTAGCAGACATATCAACCTGGATGTCACATCACTTTCTCAAACTCAACCTATCCAAAACCGAGCTCATGATATTTCCTCCCTCAGGTGCCACTTCCCCTGATCTCCCTGTCAAGATCAACGGCTCAACTATCAACCCATCTCCCCACGCCAAGGTCCTAGGTGTAATCCTGGACTCTGAACTAACCTTTCGACCCCACATTCTATCACTATCCAAAGCTTGCCGCCTCTGTCTTCGCAACATCTCCAAGATACGCCCCTTCCTAACCAATGACACCACAAAGCTTCTAATCCACTCCCTGGTCATCTCCCGCCTTGACTACTGCAACTCCCTCCTCATTGGTTTACCTCTAAATAGGCTATCCCCACTTCAGTCCATCATGAACGCTGCGGCCAGGCTCATCCACCACACAAACCGCTCAGCATCTGCTACACCCCTCTGCCAATCCCTCCATTGGCTGCCACTCAGTCACCGAATTAAATTCAAGATACTAACTATAACTTACAAAGCCATCCACAACCTGGCCCCTAGCTACATCTCTAACCTAGTCACAAAATACCAACCTAATCGTTCTCTTCGCTCCTCCCAAGACCTCCTGCTCTCAAACTCCCTTGTCACCTCATCCCATGCTCGCCTTCAGGACTTCTCAAGAGCCTCCCCCATCCTCTGGAATGCTCTACCCCAATCCGTCCGATTTTCTCCTACTTTATCCACTTTCAGACGATCCCTGAAAACTCATCTCTTCAGAGAAGCCTATCTGGCCCCCACCTAACAACTGTACATTTATCTTCTCAATCAGCACATCACCCACAGTTATTACCTCTTGTATCTCTTGACCTTCCCTCTTAGATTGTAAGCTCTAAGGAGCAGGGCCCTCTGATTCCTACTGTATCAAATTGTATTGTATTTGTACTGTCTACCCTCAAGTTGTAAAGCGCTACGTAAACTGTTGGCGCTATATAAATACTATATAATAATAATAATAATAATAATAATAATAAAGAACTAACATGGCGTGGCTAATTCATCATTTGATAGCAATACTTCCTCCAAGGATTCTACTGCCAATAACTGGGATGGGTGGCACTGAAAGATACGATTACTCCCTAGAGTCGCCTCATTATGGGATTGAAAGCTTAATGTGCTAACACTCTATGCATTAGCAGGACACAGCGGGAGAGTGACAAAACTGCTCCTGTTTAGAAGGCTCCCAAGGAAGGTTGGTTACCGTAGCATACTCTGCCCATACTAACTGCAATTGTCAGGATCACCAGATCAAAATAAGGGAAACCAAAGGTACCGTGCCTTGCAAAAGTATTCACCCCCTTGGCATTTTTCATGTTTTGTTGCCTCACAACCTGGAATTAACATGGATTGTTTGAGGATTTGCCTCATTTAATTTACAGAACATGCCCACCACTTTGAAGATGTTTTTTCTTTTATTGTGAAGCGAACAACAAATAGGACAAAATAACATAAAAAGTCAATGTGCATAACTATTCACCCCCCTAAAGTCAATACTTTGTAGAGCCACCTTTTGCGGCTAGCACAGCTCCAAGTCGCTTTGGATAAATCTCTATGAGCTTTCCACATCTTACCACTGGGATTTTTGCCCATTCCTCCTTGCAAAACTGCTCCAGCTCCTTCAAGTTGGATGGTTTGCTCTTGTGAACAGCAATCTTTAAGTCTGACCACAGATTTTCTATTGGATTGAGGTCTGGGCTTTGACTAGGCCATTCCAACACATTTACATGTTTCCCCTTAAACCACTCAAGTGTTGCTTTAGCAGTGTGTTTGGGGTCATTGTCCTGCTGGAAGGTGAACCTCCGTCCTAGCCTCAAATCACACACAGAGTGGTACAGGTTTTGCTCAAGAATATCCCTGTATTTAGCACCATCCATCTTTCCATCAACTCTGACCAGTTTCCCAGCCCCGACTGCTGAAAAATATCCCCACAGCATGATGCTGATACATTTTGTTTGTGGCTTTCTTCTGGCCACTGTCACAAAGCCCAACTCTATGGAGCGTACGGCTTATTGTCATCCTATGTACAGATACTCCAGTTTCTGCAGTGGAACTCTGCAGCTCCTCCAGGGTTACCTTAGGTCTCTGTGCTGCCCCTCTGATTAATGCCCTCCTTGCCCGGTCCATGAGTTTTGGTGTGCAGCCATCTCTTGGCAGGTTTGCTGTTGTACCATGTTCTTTAAATTTGGTTATGATAGATTTGATGGTGCTCCTAGGGATCAGCAAAGATTTGGATATTTATTTATTTATTTATTTATTTATTTATTTATTTATTTATTAACCTAACCCTGACTTGTACTTCTCAACAACATTGTCCCTTACTTGTTTGGAGAGTTCCTTGGTCTTCATGGTGTTTGGTTAATGGTGCCTCTTGCTTAGGTGTTGCAGCCTCTGGGGCCTTTCAAAAAGTTGTGTATATGTAATGACAGATCATGTGACACTTAGATTGCACACAGGTGGACATCATTTCACTAATTATGTGACTTCTGAAGGTAATTGGTTGCACCAGAGCTTTTTATGTGCTTCATAACAAAGGGGGTGAATACATATGCACTTGCCAATTATCATTTTTTTATTTTTAAAAAATAGTTTTATGTATATATTTTTCTAATTTTACTTCACCAACTTAGACTATTGTGTTCTGATCCATCACATATAATTCAGATTAAAAAAACATTGAACTAAAAGCTGTAATGTAACAAAATAGGTAAAAAGTCAAGGGGGGTGAATACTTTTGCAAGACACTGTAACTCAGAAAACAACAAAGCTGCTAGAACAAGTGCAGTCATGATGTCATGCATGTTCATTATAAGGTTTAGACAAACATTAAGGTCCTCCCATGGCATTAAGCTCTGTACTGTTTGTTATCACTGCCACCTCCTGCATAACTAAAGCCATGCTGCCTCCTCTGTAATGGTTTTTGCTCTATCTAATGTATAGAATGCTGATGGTTAGTTGAGTTTGGCCAAACACATTGCTCGTGAATTTGAAGCTGCCAGAAAAACTGCATTGAGAAATACATACACTGTGTTCTCATCATTTAAATAACATCTGAATGCAAATACACAATGTCACTGTCTGAGAATTTAGTCTTGGAATCTCCATTTACATAGCAACTTTCTGTGTAGGAGTTAAAGAAATATATAGGCTTGTATTTGTGCATATACAAATAGGAATTATCAGGCAGAGCCTCAATTTATAACTAGCAAGAAAGGTTTACATGGGGGTGGTTCATGTGTGTGTAGGCACAATGCATAGCAAGTTCAATACACAAACAAATTTGCTGGTAGGTACGAGCTTCAGGTTCAGACCAAAATAACATTGTTGGTCTGAATTGTTTGTAGATCAGGTGATCTAAAGAGGATGTTTACCTGCCGCCAAGCCAGAGCTCTAGCTGCAATGGAAAGTCATAAATTTAGGAGCAGTATTACAACTGCTGCTAAATGTGACAACTTCCTGCTTAGGCTGTGTAGCACACCTCACGTAGGAGCCGCTGGTAAATAGGGATCCCCCATCCTGCACAGCCAGGCACATCGAATCTCCACAGTATCCCAGGGTCAAGAAACAGTCCAGTGCTTGTTTTTATGTTTCACTGAGGGGATAAAACTTGGATAGGGTAGCGGGAAAATTATGGGATGTTGATTTTACTTTAGAACTCTTCAGGGACAACTTGGCTTATACAGTTTATGTCCAGTCTATATATACTCCTCTTCCTCCAGCACTGACTTGCTTGCAGAAACAACACAGATTTTGTTGGAACACTGCTTAATGAATCTGACAAAAAGGAACTTAGTAAGATGTAAGAAAAAGCCCTTTACAGGCAGGGACCTCGGGCCCCTTTGGTTGTGTAGAGAAAATCCGGTGTCCAGCTACATTTTTGTGGCTACTGATCCCAGAACCACCTCTCCAGGCACAGCCAGCTTGCCTGGCTGCAGCTGCCTCTCTAACTAGCCCTCCTGGCTACTTCCCACAGTACTCCTAGACTGTACACTCACCAGCCCACCCAGCTGACTTCTCCTGGAGACCTCCTGGCTCCTGCTGTCCTCACTCTTGCTCCTTTGTCTCTGGACAGGACTCCTCCGTGTGTTGTAAGAGGGTCCCTCCAGCACCCGAGCTCCAGGCCCGGGGTCAACCCCCCCCTGACTAGGGGGGTTACTCTCAAAGGCCACCGACAACCTCCTCAGCACTCCATCTCCATCTTCTACCTGACTGCCCTTGCTGGCCTGAACCAAGAGTATTTAAAGTGGTTGTAAACCCTTACAATCTACTTTTTGCTACAGGTAAGCCTATAATAAGGCTTACCTGAACCATTGATACAAGGCAGGATGGATCCATGCTGTCATGTTTTTTACGCCAAATTCTGACCCTACCATCTGAATGTTGCAGCTGAAATCAAGACTCCTCAGACCAGGCAACATTTTCCTAATGTTCTATTGTCCAATTTTGGTGCGATATGAAGCCTCAGTTTTCTGTTCATAGCTGACAGGAGTGGAACCCGGTGTGGTTTTCTGCTGCAGTAGCCCATCTGCTTCAAGGTTTGATGTGTTGTGCATTCAGAGATGGTATTCTGCATACCTTGGTTGTAACGAGTGCTTATTTGAGTTAGTGTTGTCTTCCTATCATCTCGAACCAGGCTGCTCATTCTCCTCTGACATCAACAAGGCATTTTCGTCCACACAACTGCCACTAACTGGATATTTTCTCCTTTGGACAATTCTCTGTAAACCCTAGAGATGGTTGTTCATCAATCCCAGTAGATCAGCAGTTTTTGAAATACTCAGACCAGCCCATTTGGCACCAACAGCCATGCCACATTCAAAGTCACTTAAATCCCCTTACTTCCCCATTCTAAAGCTCGGTTTGAACTTCAGTAAGTTGTCTTCACCACGTCTAGATACCTGAATGCATTGAGTTGCTGTCATTTGATTGACTGATTAGCAATTTGTATTACCAAGCAATTGAACAGGTGTGCCCAATAAAGTGACTGGTTAGTGTATGTACATCACAGAGGACAAGGGGACACTCTTTATGTCTGAAGGAAAAGAGATTTAATCTCCAAATATGTAAAGGTTTCTTCACAGTAAGGGCTGTGCAAATGTGGAATAGACTCCCTCAAGAGATGGTTCTGGCCAGCTTAGTAGATTACTTTTAAAAAGGCCTGGATTCTTTCTTAAATGTACATAATAATGTAATATTGTAATATTGTAATATGTAATAATATAACTGAATACTAACAATTACAGGTAAAGTTGATCCAGGGAATATCCTAATGACCTCTTGTGGGGTTAGGAAGGAATTTATTTCCCCTGCTGGAGAACATTTGATCATGCTTTCAGTCACAAAGAATTCAGCTAAAATTTGTTAAAAAATAGTTTGACAGGACCATTAATCTCATACATGCTGGGTTTGCCTCAAACGCATGTTTGACCCAGACCTCATCCTTCATACTTATTTTTCACAACCAGCAAAGGGGATCTAATTGAAACTTTCCAAAACATTCTAATGGCACAGGGTGGTGTTTGTTACATTAATTTGCAAATATGTGGAAGCCAACAATGATTTACAAGAAGATGAGGCAATGTGGTTCTACTCTAATCTACAACAGCACCAGCCTTTGGACATTTAGGCTACTTTCACACAGAGGCGCTTTACAGTCGCTACAGCGCTAAAAATAGCGCCTGTATAGCACCTGTAAAGAGCCTCTCCTGTGTCTCCAGTGTGAAAGCCCGAGGGCTTTCACACTGGAGCGGTGCGCTTGCAGGATGGGAAATAAAGTCCTGCAAGCCACATCTTTGCAGCGCTATAGGAGCGGTGTATTCACTGCTCCTAAAGCTCCCCTTCACATTGAAAACAATGGGGCAGCTCCGCAAACCTGCCAGCAAAGCGCCGCTGCAGCGGCAATTTGCGGGCGGTTTTAACGCTTTTTCGGCAGGGGTTAAAACCGCCCCACTAGCGGCCGAATAGCGCCGCTAAAATGACCACAACGCCCCAGTCTGAAAGTAGCCTTGAGGAATTTAAGGAAAAAAATTAAACGAAAATAAACTTATACACATTATAAAGCTTTCTACCTGCAAATTGTGTTTTTCACCTGCATAATATGTGCATTGATCATGTTATTTCATAGTGTCATTTGTTGCCCTTTACACACAGTAAAACCTAACATTTCCAAGTGAGACATTTCTGTGTTCAAACATGAGGCATGTGACATGGCACTGCACAGGGCAATGTATGACCATAGCTCCCAACTGTCCCTAATTTTGAAGGACTGTCCCTGATTTGGGAAAAATTCCCTCTGTCCCTCTTTTCTCCTCATTTTGGTCTGATCGATATAGTTGTATAAAAAATAAAAAAAAATTATCTTTCAAAACATTTTTTTTCTAGTGCTAAACCTTTCATCCAATTCTGAAATCACTGCATTTGTAAATTTCAAAAGCCAGTATAAAGGAATAGTAGTGGTAAAAAAAGGCACTTGTGGGTTTAAAGGGGTTGTAAAGTTAATTTTTTTTTTTTTTTTAAAATAACAAACATGTTATACTTACCTTCACTGTGCAGCTCGTTCTGCACAGAGTGGCCCCGAACCTGGTCTTCTGGGGTCCCTCGGCGGTTGTTTCAGCTCCTCCCCGCAAGCATTTACCACCTTAATGCGAGCTCCCTCGCACGGTGGTGAGTGCTTGCGGGCGCGCTCCCGTGATACAGCCGGCGGCTATAGCCGCTCGCTGTATCACTTGGCCCCGCCCCCCGGCGCGCCGCGTCATCGGATGTGATTGACAGCAGTGCGAGCCAATGGCTGCGCTGCTTTCAATCCATCCACTGCAGCCAATCAGTGACCAGGCTGAGCTGCAATGAAGATGACGAGGACGAGCAGCGAAGATTCGAGGCGTCAGGTAAGTAAAACGGGGGGCCTGGGGGCGGCGGTACTGTCAAAAGTTTTTTCACCTTAGAATGCATTAAGGTGAAAAAATTTTTACCTTTACAACCCCTTTAACTAATGTCTTATTTTTTTGTTTAATTCTCCTTTAAGAGGGAGTGGCAGGGGGTGTGTCCTATGCCTACATACTTTTGCTTAGAGGTGTCCCTCATTCCCATCTCAAAAAGTTGGGAGGTATGCATGACTGTAGTCTAATGCCCCGTACACACAATAGGATTTTCCAACGGAAATGTTTGATAGGAGCTTGTTGTTGGAAATTCTGACCGTGCGTAGGCTCCATCGAACATTTTCCATCGGAATTTCCGTCACACAAAATTTGAGAGCTGGTTCTCAAATTTTCCGACAAGAAAATCTGTTGTCGGAAATTCCGACCATGTGTACACAATTCCAACGCACAAAGTGCCACGCATGCTCGGAATCAAGCAGAAAAGCAGCACTGGCTATTGAACTTCATTTTTCTCGGCTTGTTGTACGTGTTGTACATCACTGCGTTGTTGACGTTTGGAATTTCCAACCAACTTTGTGTGACCGAGTGTATGCAAGACAAGTTTGAGCCAACATCCGTCGGAAAAAAAACATGAATTTTGTTCTCGGAAAATCCTATTGTGTGTACAGGGCATAGGAATTGACACTTGCTGTAAAGAAACAACATAGTCTACAATCCTTGGGTCTTTCATACTGGTGTTCTGCAGGTGGGAGCTAAACAATATTTATATGTGATACAAGCACAAACAGAAAAAAAAAATTAACAGTAAGATCACCCTGCAGTCTTCCATCACATTAGCACCCCCGCATTTGTGATGCCACACAGAGGAAATTTACATTTGAACTATGGGCAAAATAAAAAAAATGCATATGTAGCCAGGTGCTGGGCTACAGTAATATGGAGAAGGAGGCATTGTCTTTTTCTTCTCTCTCTATATGTTGAGATATTGATGTTTTACTGCCCCATTCTTCTCTGCCTAGCAGGGGGAGAGCTAAATCCAGGAAAGTCCATAGATTTCTATGCAGAGAGCTGAGAATCCTGGGAGAGGTAGTTTGAGATGGTAGCTATTTAATGGAATAAATGGACTCCTTACAATACAACTCCCAATAGGCACTGTGCAGTAGGAGGGGTGGAGAGATGATTTTTATTGAACTGCCAGGGAAAGCTCTTCTTGTTGGCACCAAGGGCTTTAGAGAGAGAGCACCCCTATCTGGATATTTGCCTGCCAGCAGGAGACCATACCAAAGAAAATCAGAACCTGAAAATGAGGACACCTGGGGGCAGTGCAGCACCACCTACATCACAGCACCTGCACTGCTGCAACAGGGAGACTGGAGCATCCACTCGCCCTTTACGTCCCACCGCTGATCACCAGAGGCTTTCAGGGAGAAACCGAGTGGGCCCCCTTTCTACAGCAAAAGGTCAACGAGGTATCCCATGGACTGGTGAGATGGCTATGCTCCCATAGCTGACACTGCTAGCAGGGACTGAGTCACTGACAGCAGGACACCAAGTGTACCCAATTTATTGCAGCCATACTGCAATCTACACTGTACTTATACCAAACCTGGACTGCATCTTTACTAACCCTATACTGCAATATACCAAACCTTTACTGCATCTGAACCACAGCTACCTTGCACCTGTGCCGAAACTATGGGGTTGATTTACTAAAGGCAAATAGACTCTGCACTTTGCAAAGTGCAGTTGCAAGCGTAGTTGCAACAAAGCTTAGTAAATGAGCAGAATCTCTGATGACTTCAATCATCCAATCATGTTCATTTCTTTCATGTGATTGGGTATTTTTTTTAAAGTGAAATTTTACCTCATTTATGAAGCTCTTGAGCAACTGCACTTGCAGAGTGCAACTGCACTTTGCAATGTGCACAGTATATTTGCTTTTAGTAAATCAACCCCTATACCTTACCTCTACTGTACCTATACTGCATGCAGGTTAACTGGGATTATTGTTAAGTGCACCAACACTCCTAAATAGCCCCAATGATAGCCGTCAGAAGAACACCTCAAAGGACTTCCCCTCCCCTAATAATAATTCTGCAAGCCCCTTTGTTCCCCAGCCCCTTTCCACCATCATCTTCCTTTTCTTTTGGAAAGTGCATACCCAGTCGGTCTAGGACTAGCATTACTGCCATAAATGCACCCTGGCAGTATAGTTTCAGTACTTGATCAAATAAACTTCATTACTGCTCACCATTGTACTTGAGGTGGCCTTGTTACTGTAGCACGGTCCCCTTGGGGACTGCTTGGATTTACCTGCTCATCTGCATCACCATGACCCTGTTAACCTTCCAACCCACCTTTAAATAACATGCCACACAAGTCAATATATTTACGGTATCTCAGCTTTTACTGAAGTAGCAAAGTAGTATTAGTTTGTAACAGAGGGAAATAGATCAACCAAGTTCTGAATAACAGCACAGGCTCAGTAGAGGAATTCCCCCAAAGATAGCTTAAGAAACAGTTTAAAAGCAGGAAGATACAATATACATATATCTACAATGGTATACCGCCTGTAGCATGACCTGAAGGACAATAAATGGTTAAGTGTTTAATGCAAGTCATTACACTCTAAGGAGAACCCCAGGCCAGTCTATTCAACCTTAAAATCCTAATGAGGGATTAGACAGAATGAGGATACTGCAGGGACCTTTAATTAGTGATAACAGCAATGTCCGTGGTTCAGGCCTGATAGTCTTCACCGGCAGTTGGAGCTCATTAGATTATATCTAGTATGGCACAGTGATGAATGAACAGACTGGCTTAAACAGGCTAATGGTATTTCTTGAAGTAATTGTAGGTAAAGGTGTCTATGTACAGTGTTCAAACGGAAGTGCAGTAAAGTGTTCCAAAGGTAAAGGTGTCTGTACACAGTGTTCCAATAAAGTAACCAGAGAAATAATGCAGAAGGTGGGCGGTTGCCCTCTCACCAACAACTGGACCGAACTAGAGGCCTTGAAGTCAGCGACCCGGGAAAGACGTCCGTCGATGGAGCTGCCAGCAATGACACAAGGATGCAGAGCGTGAACGAACATGGTGTCGAGTTGCTGAGTTGGTACAGTGAAGATGTCTGGTGAAAAGCCTCAGAGATGGGCCCTATGAGGCCGGGCTGGAGATTCTTGACACTGTGTGGTAGAGTGCAACCTCTCTCTCGCCGTCACAGAGAGGTGTGCACTACACAAGGCCCAGGAAGAAGAGAGCCTGCGACGGAACTCCTATCTCCTTTTATAGTCTCTCCCAGAAGTCCCCTGGATGGTAGCAAGGATCCCTGGGATATGTAGTCCTGGTGTATAGTTATGCAATGGAACCACCAGTCACAAAAACTACTAATCCCACAATCCAGTGGGTTGGCTCACAAATATGACAGTCACTGGCGTCCAGCATTAAAGGGATACAACTATAGATGATGAATGACGGGGAAGGCACATAATGTTACACTTATAGTCAGCCATCACTACATCCTCCCTCCACTTGAAAGTCTTTGGTCCCCAAAGACAGAACACAACCTATGAGATCACTTTACTGTATTATAAGAAAAAAAAAACAATTAGTTATACTATAAACCAGGAGCTGTAACAGTCAGCAACTGATCCAAAGAAAGATTTTCCTAGAAGCAAATTATATACATTGTAAGGCAAAGTCATATCAAGTTTGTGACAGGCCAGTAATAAATTAGTGGCCCACCCAGTAGTGTCAGGAGGCAGATCAGGGTCATCCTCTATCAAAGGTTTGATAAAGGAGGCAAGTGCTTGACTAGAATGTTGAGCAGTAGGAATAAGTTAATCAGAATTCTCTCCAAAGGTGTCATAAGTCAATCTCTTGGGAGGGCAGATTTTCTGTCTCAACCTAAAACAGATGCTTTCCAGTGGCTCCAGTCCACGATCTGTTCCCCAGAAACTACATCTGGATTCTGGTTCAGATTCTGGCTCAAGTTCTGGCTCAGGTTCTGGCTCAGGTGCTGTCTCAGATTCTGGCTCAGGTTCTGGCTCAGGTGCTGGCTTGGATGTCAGGAACACTCTCACTTTCTACAGGGGTTTCCTCCACATTAGATGTTTCACTGAGTTCCATCTCAACTCCCATGTTTCTTCTTGTCAGGTGGGGCCTCAGCCCTTCATTTTCAGACTGGAACACTTGAGTCTTCCTCTCAGAATATACTTCCTCACTGTTTCCCTGTGAAGTCTGAGGAGGGGTAGGATTGTCTTCAGAGGGGGGAACCTATAGCCAATCAAAGATTAGTTCTTCCTCATCACTCTCTTCATCTGGAGGCATAGATTCACGACCCCGATCAATCCTAGACCTCAGGGCAGGAGTCTGATAAGTCTCAGAGCAAGGGGGTGGAGGCACTCTGACAGCTTTGGATATAGGCAGCAGATGATTTCTATGCCAAGTTTTTAGAAGGCCAGTCTGACCTTCAGGGCGGATCTAATACACAGGAAGCCCAGGCAATCGTTTGCAAACAATGTAGGGCTGGGAGCGCCATCGATCATTCAGCTTACGCTTCCCGAGCACTCCCAGATTACACAACAACACCTGATCTCCAGGTTGCAGGTCTTGAACCTTTACTTTAAGATCAAAACTCTTCTTATTTCACTGTTCTCTGCCAGTAGATGCGTCCCTAGCTTTCTCATAGGCAGTCTTTAAATTCTTCCGGAGTCTGTCGACGTATCCTTGGTAAGAGGCCTGAGATGTATGATCTAATGATGTTCCAAAAGCCAAATCCACTGGCAAGCAAACTTCCATGCCAAACATCAACCGGTAGGGGGAATATCCAATAGAGTCAATGTTGTTTCTTCTCCAAAGGGAGAGTTCCTAACATATTCAACAAGTACGGTTGAAAAGTTCAGGTTGTGGGTCCCCTTGGGGATGGTAGGGACTGGTTCTGGATTGCTTTATACTCAAGAGTTCACACAATCTTCGGATCAGCTTAGTCTTAAAATCCCAACCTTGATCTGAGTGTAGATGCTGAGGCAATCCATAATGAATGAAGAACTTCTCCACTAGGGTCTTTGCTACATTAATGGCATGTTGATCCCTAGTTGGGAAAGCCTGAGCATAATGAGTAAAATGATCTGTCACAACCAGGACATTATTCTGCCCACTCAGGTCAGGTTCCAAGCACAAGAAATCAATGCACACCAACTCCATTGGTCCCTGACTCTGTAGATGGCCCACTGGGGCTGCCCTGCCTGGTAAAGTCTTTCTCTGGATGCATCTGATGCAAAAGCGGTAGTAACTTTCTACTTTGGCCCTCATAGACGGCCAATAAAATCGATCTCTGACTAATTTAAAGGTTCTATCTGGACCTAAGTGACCATGGTCATCAAGAAGAGCGGTCTGCACTGTTAATCAGTGTTTCTCAGGAAGGAACAGTTGACGGACACCTTCTGGTTCCTCTGATGGGCCTTTCCGGTATACAACTCTATCTTCTAGCCGCATTCGTTCCCATTCTTTATAGATTACTTTAGCTCCCTTAATGGAACTACTTAACAGTATCTGAGGGTCACAAACTGATAAGGATTTCTTTATAAGGCTACCCATTGGGTCTTCACGTTGGTCCCTCCTCATATCCTCTCTAGTCAATTGAGGCAGCTCCAGCAGGGGTGATCCCCACTGCTTCAGCCCCTGTCGCCCCTCTCTGCCCGTGTTCTATTCCTTGACATACAGACAGAACTCCCTCCAGGGGCAAATGGATCCAGCTCTTCTGACCAGTGTCAATGATGAAAGGTCTTCGGGAGAGAGCATCAGCATCTTGGATTCCCACTCCTGGCCGATATTTCAAGCTGAAACGAAATTCAGACAGGGTGACCAACCACCGGTGTCCAGTAACATCCAGTTTGGCAGTGGATAGCAAGTAAGTTAGCAGCTGGTTATCTGTTTTCACCACAAACGTGGCCCCATATAGATAATCTCGTAGCTTGTCCACTACAGCCCACTTGAGGGCCAGGAACTCCAACTTGTGTACCGGATAATTTTTTTCGGAGGGAGTGAGACTGCAACTCACATAAGCCACTGGAAGGAGTTTCGCTTCTGACTCTTGATATAACACTACCCCTAAACCATCTCTGCTGGCATCCACGTGTAATTCGTAAGGCTTCGAAGGATCAGCATAGGCCAACACAGGTGCTTCAATAGGAGTCCCTTTTAGGCGTTCAAAGGCTCTTTCACACTTCATTGTCTATTGTTCTTGGAAAGACTTACGTGGCTTTCTTAGGCCTCCAGTGTGGGCCTTCTGCAGGTCCTCACGTGTCTGCTTCTGCAATAGCTCATTCAGAGGTTTGACGATCTGTGCAAAATTTTTCACAAATCTTCTATAGTAGGAGCAGAAACCCAGAAACAACCTCAGTTCGGTGACGGTGTTTGGGCGAGGGCAGGAAGTAACAGCCTCCAACTTCTGAGGGTTCGTAGCTACTCCCTCAGCTGATACTATATGTCCAAGATAGGTGACTGAAGTCTGATAGAATTGACACTTCTCTAACGGCAACTTCAAACCCCTCAGTATGTCGTCGTTAAAAGACTTTCTCCAATCGAGCTTCATGCTCCTCCAATGTTTTGCCACAAATGATGATATCATCCAGATACACTAGCACTTCTATCAAGTTCAAGTCTTCCACTGTGTTCTCCATCAGTCTCTAAAAGGTGGCAGGGCCCCCTGTTAATCCCTGTGTCATTCGGTCGAATTCAAAGAAACCTAGAGGACTGATAAAAGCCGTCTTCTCTCGGTCATCAGGGTGCATGGGTATCTGATCCACTCTTCAGATCCAGAACACTGAACCACTTAGCTCCAGATAAGTCTTGCAGGGCCTCTTCTATGCGAGGGGTTGTGTACTGATCTGGAATAGTTCGATTCAGAGTTCGGTAGTCGATACACATCCGGAGGGACACATTTTTCTTTCTCATGACCAAAATTGGTGAGTAGGGATGAGCCGAACACCCCCCGGTTCGGTTCATGGCAGAACATGCAAACGGACCGAAAGTTCACACGAACATTCGAACAACGTTAAAGTCTATGGGACCCGAATGTGAAAAACCAAAAGTGCGAATTTTAAAGGCTAATATGCAAGTTATTATCAAATGGAAGGGGGGGACTTTGAATGAGGCACATATGTGGTGTGCCTCCATCCCTGGTACATATGAATGCAAAGAAGGGAAAAAGTGGGACTTTGAATGACGTGGCTGACATGTGGAGGTAAATTGGAACGATTAAGTTTATTGAGCAAGAACATTATATGAAACATGGCAATATAAAAAACACATGAACTCTGGTCTACTGAATGATATTATCCACCCACACATAACATACAGGTGTGGTGTGGATGCAAATTACATAGATAAAAAGTTTCTATTGGATACATTGCATGAGATAAATTCATATAAATGCATTTGACATGGGAGCAGCACTAGCAGCAAGAGTATGGATAAATAAATAAAACAATGAGACTGTGATTGACACCTCAAGTTAAATAAATAAATAGTCTATTAGGACAAAAATCAACATTGCAGATATGGGTCAGCATCGCATATGAAAAATGGTAACATTAGTCTAGTTGTAAATAATATAGAGGAAAGGCAGATTGGCCCATCCTGAATACTTACAGAGGGTCCAATATGGTAAAATACTGCGACCATGCCACCAAGACTCCAAACATGGTCTTTCCCGGGAGCTGAGGTAATTGAGGCAGTGCGCGGCAGGACGCATACAACCAAATCCCCCGATGACACAAAGACATGCTGCTGGTAGCTATGTGAGAAATAAAGTATGTAAATGTAATGTGAAAAAATAATAATAAATGTGTAGATTGTGTGAACAAGAGCCAATGGCATGAAGAAGAGTGAAGGATGAAAAACGGTGGGGCCAAAGAAACAAGCCCAAAGTGAGAGGCATGCAAAAGAATAACATAAAAATGTGTCAAACAGTGAACAAACTTGCTTGTGGAACAACTAAAAAAAAAGAGGATTGAGTGCTACAATGTAGTGTGGCGTCTTGAGTGTGTAGCAGCAAGGTTGTGTCAGGGGAGGCAGTATATATGTAAGTCCCGCACACGTGCGCACGGGATTAGCGCGCGCTAATCACCAGCGTCACGCAAGCATGGCGTAGGAAGTTATTGTCCTAAAAAGTGTTTGGGGACCCGGGTCCTGCCCCAGCGGACATGTATCAATGCAAAAAAAAGTTTTAAAAACGGACGTTTTTTCGGGAGCAGTGATTTTAATATTGCTTAAAGTGAAAAAATAAAAGTGAAATATTCCATTAAATATCGTACCTGGGGGGTGACTATAGTATGCCTGTAAAGTGGCGCATGCTTCCCGTGTTTAGAACAGTCCCTGCATAAAATTACATTTCTAAAGGAATAAAAGTCATTTAAAACTGCTTGTGGCTGTAATGTAATGTCGGGTCCCGGCAATATGAATGAAAATTATTGAGAAAACGGCATGGGTACCCCCCCCCCAGGCCATTACCAGGCCCTTTGGGTCTTGTATGGATATTAGGGGAACTCCGCACCCAAATTAAAAAAAGAAAAGGCGTGGGGACCCAAGGCCCTATATACTCTGAACAGCAGTATACAGGCGGTCCAAACAAGACAGGGACTGTAGGTTTGTTCTTAAGTTGAATCTGTCTGTAATGAAGAGGTACATTTTGTAAGTGTAGCTCCAGCCAAAAAATCAATTTTTAAGCTTTTTGGATAACATAGGGAAGGGTTATTACCCCTTCACCTCACTTTCTGTCCCAATGACAATTGGATTTTGAAAATTTGGGGTTATTAGGGAGACAAGGATTGGTGATAAAGCATCAATAGAGACACCTTTTTCCCATATTAATTCTTACAGGAGAGAATTTCCCTTCCTAGGGGAAGATTTCCTCTCACTTCCTGTTGTCTCCCTCCGTTTGTAAGTAGGAGTCGTTCGTAAGTCGGATGTTTGAAAGTAGGGGACCACCTGTATATACTATATGGCCTGCCCTATATACTCTGCAGAAAATTGGGCCTTAGGTGTTGGCGGTACCAGAACACTGTAAGCCCTCACAGTTACTCTTGGTGGGCACTGGAACAGGCCCTGCTGTGAAATATTATATCAAGAATTGTAATTACATGCCCCTGTTGAACAGGGGCAGAAAAATTGTGCCTTTGGTGGTGGTGTGGTGGTGGTGCCACAACACTGTAAATCATCACAGTTACTCTTGGTGATTGCAGGAACGGGCCCTGCTGTGACATATTGGATCAAAAATTGTAATTACACTCCCCTGTTAAACAGGGGCAGAAAAAATGGGTCTTAGGCAGTGGTGGTGGTGCCACAATACTGTAACCCCTCACAGGTTCTGTTGTTGAGCGCAGGAACGGGCCCTGCTGTGAAATATTAGAACAAATTTTGTAATTACATGCCCCTGTTAAACAGGAGCAGAAAAATTTGGGCCTTAGGCACTGGTGGTGGTGCCCTGAAACAAAAATGTTTTGAGAAGCTATCAACATGAACATTGAGGAGGAATAGGATAGTCACTCAGCATAGACAGTCTTCAAGGGATCTCACATGCATAGAAAAATGAATCGGTTACATCAGCATCAGGTGCTTGGTAGCTGGTGATTCAAGACTGATTCATTTTTATCAAGTTGAGCCGATCAACTGAGTCTGTGGACATGCATTCTCTGTGATTAGTTAAAAAGCCTCCAGCAGCACTGAATGTGTGTTCAGAAAGAACGCTGGATGCAGGACAGGCCAGTAGCTCAATTGCATATTGTGCAAGCTCTGGCCGGTGATCCATCCTCAAGACCCAGTAACCCAGTGGATTTTCGGTTGGAAAGGTCTCCAAGTCTGATCTTGCCCCTAGGTATTCCTGCACCATATAAATCAGACACTGGCTATGGTTGCTGGAACCGATCAGACCTTGAGGCTGCGGACTAAAGAATTGTCTGAGCGCATCGGTCAGGCGGCCACCTTCTCCATCGCTCCTTCTGTGACTGACCGAAGCCTCAGCAACACATTGTCAAGGAGGACCAGAAAATTGTAACCTCCCAGGCTCAGGAAACGTATTGCACAAACCTTTCTGCAAGGCCTCCCGAAGATGTTTCATCCTCTGCTCCCTCTGCGAAGGCTGGATAAGTTCCGGAACCTTACCCTTGTAACGTGGATCAAGAAGGGTTGCCAGCCAGTAATGATCCCTTTCCTTGATACTACAAATCCGAGGGTCCTTTCGCAGGCTTTGCAGGATCAGGGAGGCCATGCAGCGAAGGTTTGCTGAGGCATCCGGAGTCCTCTGGGTCACTAAGGATGACATGATCCACAGCCACCTCCGCCCAGCCGTGTCCAAGTCCATGGGTTTCTGGGGACTGAAAAAGATCCCTTGAAGACTGCTGCTGATGCTGAGTGCTAGGCTCCACCTCCATGCTGACACAATCCTCATCCTCCTCCTCCTCCTCTTCCTGTGTGATTGGCCGGCCCGCAGGAATACTGCCTGGATAAAGGGGGCTTTGAGAGGTAAGGAAGTCCTCCTCTTCCTCCCGCTGTTCTGCCTCAAGTGCCCTGTCCATTATTCCACAAAGCGTGTGCTCCAACAGGAAGACAAGAGGGACAGTATCACTGATGCATGCACTGTCACTGCTCACCATCCTCGTGGCCTCCTCAAATGGTGACAGGACAGTGCATGCATCCTTGATCAGTAGCCACTGGCGTGGCAAAAAAAAGCCAAGCTCCCCTGACCCTGTCCTGGTGCCATACTCACGCAGGTACTCATTGATGGCCCTCTGCTGCATGTGCAGCCACTGCAGCATTGCCAACTTTGAGTTCCACCTGGTGGGCATGTCACAAATGAGGCGGTTCTTGGGCAGGTTGCATTCCTTTTGAAGGTCAGCCAGCTGAGCACTGGCATTATATGACCGGCGGAAATGCCCACAGACTTTCCTGGTCTGCCTCAGGAGATCCTGTAAGCCCGGGTACCTGCACAAGAACCGCTGCACCACCAAATTAAGGATGTGAGCCAAACAGGGAACATGGGTCAAGTGTCCCTGTCGGAGGGCGGAGAGGAGGTTGGTGCCATTGTCGCAATCCACCATTCCTGGCTGAAGCTAGCGTGGCGTCAACCACCTCTGAGTCTGCCCCTGCAGAGCTGATAGAATCTCTGCCCCAGTGTGGCTCCTGTCCCCTAAGCAGACCAATTCAAGCACCACATGGCATCTTTCTGCCTGAGTGCTTGTGTAGCACCTTGAATGGTTCCGAGGACAAATCTGCAGAGGAAGAGGCCATAGAGGATGTGGCGGAATCACCACTACTAGCATTTTGGAGGCGTGGTGGTGGAACAAGCTCCAACAATACTGCACCCTGTCCTGCATCCTTTCCAGCTGCCAGCAGAATTACCCAGTGCGCCGTGAAAGAAAGGTAACGTCCCTGTCCATGCCTGCTGGATCATGAGTCAGTGGTAATATGCACCTTACTGCTGACCGCCCTGTCCAACAAGGCCAGGAAATTGCCTTCCACATGCCGGTAGAGAGCAAGAATGGCCTTTTGTGAAAAGAAATGGCATTTGGGAACCTGCCACTGAGGTGCCGCACATTCCACAAATTCATGAGAGGGGGCAAAGTCTACTAGCTAAAAAGGCAGCAGTTGGAGTGCTAGCAATTTAGCCAAGCTAGCATTCAGCCTCTGAGCATGTGGATGGTTGGGACCAAATTTCTTTTGACGGTTTAGAAACTGGGGTAGGGAAATTTGCCTACTACAATCGGATGTTTGTGTAACGATAGCAGATTGCCCTCAAGTACTTGGCACACCTAATTCTACACCTTCAGTCCTCTCAGTGCAGGTTTCTGAGAGGACTGAAGGTATAGTGGGATTGGAGATCC